>NW_022900926.1:46729295-46737480 GCF_012274545.1 Fukomys damarensis
TTTTGTAAGCTGGCAAGCTAATCCTGGCCAAAATGAATAAAAAACAAATGTCACTGGAGAGAATTTCTAAAAAGGGGGGAAATCCAATGATGACCATAAGACTACAAAAAGAAAGAGAGAGAGAGAGAGAGAGAGAGAGAGAGAGAGAGAGAGAGAGAGTTGCATTAAAAGAAAATATCAAGAATCCCATTTCAATTATGGGTTCAATGCTGCAGGCAATTTACCTTACCTAAGCCCACATTTCATAGCTATTTTAGAAAGTCATGAAACCACTTGGAGATCAATCAGTGTGCACTGCAAGATGAGCCTTTGGAATTTTTAAAAAAGCTAAAAATTGTGAACAATAAGAATAGAAGCAATTATTATTATTTTTTTGGGGGGTGAGTAGCGGGTATCAAACTAGGGGCCTTGCGCTTTCAAAGCAAGCAGCAGAACCACTAAGGTAAATCCTTGGCCTTTAAAAAAAAATCTTTATTAAGTTTATTGGTAAATTTTAGGTATATAATGCAATTACATTAATCACTGGGATCTTGTACCTTTACATGTCAGGTCTTGGTTCTTATTTTTCCCCATTCCCCAGCCCTCCCTTCACCCACTCTACCCTTCCCTGTTTACAAAGATATTGTTTCCATGTCTTTCCTTTTCACATATTTGTCCTGTTACCTTTTCACCTTTCCCCTACCCTTTCCAATTTCACTACTACTTTAGACTTTTTCTTCCTATTACACAATATCAATTATGTGTTTTGATCCTTATTTGCACTATTAGTTTTTCATACCAGAGAAACTATTCGTATTTACACGAGTGACTTATTAATTTCACTTGAGTATGAGCTCAATGTGCATCCATCTGGCTATAAATATCTCTAGTTTCTCATGCTTTATGGCTGATTATTACTCCATTTTATTAAAAAAACACATCTGCTTTATCCAATCTCCAGTTGACGGGCAATTGGGCTGTTTCTAAATTTTAGCTATGACAAACTGTGCCTCTATAAATATGAGTGAGCATATATCACTGTGGTACAATTCTTTTAATTCTTTTGGGTATATACCCAGCAAATAAATAAATAGGTCAAATGAGACTTCTAATCTTAGTTCTTTGAGGTATCTCCATACTGATTTCCACAGTGGTTGCGTCAATCTGCACTCCTACCAACAATGGAGAAGGTTTCCTATCTCCCCAGAACCTCACTATTGTTTGTTATTGGTTGATTTCTTGACAGAAGACACTCTTTTTGGGGCAAGATGGAATCTGTGTTGTTTGCATCTGCATCTCTCAAATGACCAGGGATGTTGAACATTTTTTCATGTTTATTTGCTGCTTTTACTTGTTTGTCTGAGAAATGTCTGTTCATTTCAGATGCCCATTTTTGGCTTTAGATTTACATTATTAAGTGAATATGAACAAACAACAAAAGCCCATTTTTGAATTGGGTCTGTATGTTTGCAGGGGTCTGATTTTTTTGAGTACTTTATTATTCTAGATAGTAGACCTTTGCCTCAGGAACAGCTGGTGAAATTTTTTTCCCACATTGTAGGTTGTGTATTAGCTCTGGTTGTGATTTACCTGGAAGATCAGAAGCTTTTTAAAAAGATAAGATTCCAGGTGATGATTCTTTGTGCTAGTTCCCATGCTACTGAAGGTTTGTTCATAAAGTCTTTTCCTATGCCAATATCTTCAAGAATTCTACCTAACTCATCTTCCAGAAAAGTTTTAGTGTTTCTGTTTTAATATTTAGATCTTTAATTTACTTGGATCTTAGTTTAGTGCATGATGAAAGATAGGGGTCTAGTTTTAATCTTTGGCATGTTGAAATCCAGTTTTTCCAACACCATTTATTAAAGAGGCTATCTTTCCTCCAGTGAGGATCATTGGCTCTTTTGTCAAACATGAGATAGCTGAGTATGTCTGGAGTTGTTTCTGCATCTTCTAATCTGTTCCACTGATCCTTGGGTCTGTTTCTTGCTAGTACCATGCTGTTTTTATCACAGTGGCTTTGTACTATAGTTTCAAGTTGGGGGTTATAATACCCTCTGCCATTTCTCTGATTCTTAGAATTGCTTTTGCTATTCTAGGTCTCTTCTGATTTGAAATGAACTTTTGAATGTTTTTCTCTAGTTGTGTGAAATATACTGTTGGAATTTCAAAAGGGATTACATTATATCTATATAGCAGTTTTGGTAGTATGGCCATTTTCACTATATTGGTTCTTCCTACCCAAGAACAAGGAATGTCTTTCCATTTTATTATATACCCTTTGATCTCTTTTCTCTGAGTGTTATAGTTCTCAATGTAGAGGTCTTTGCTTCCTTTGTTAGATTGATTCCTATATATCTCAATTTTTTGGATGCTATTGTGAAAAGGACTGTTTCCCTAATTTTTCTCTCACTGAGTCTGTTATTTGTTTACAAGTAGGCTATTGATTTTTGAGTGTTGACCTTGTATCCACCTATTCTACTGAATCTAACAATTAAGTCTAGAAATCTTTTCGCAGAGTTCTTTGGATCTTCTATGTTGAGTATCATATCATCAGCAAATAATGCCACTTTAACTGCTTCCTTTCATATCTTTATTGCTTTTATTTCTTTCTCTTGTCCAATTTCTGTGGCTAATGCTTCCAAAACTGTATTAAACAGGAATGGTGGTAGTGGACATCCTTGTCTTGTTCCTGATTTTATAGTGAAGGTTTTCAGTTTTTGACCATTAGATATTATGTTGGCTGTTGGTTTTTCATAGATAGCACCTATCAAGTTGAAATAAAGACCATCTATTTAAATTTTCTGCAGGGTTTTTATCATGAATGGGTGTTGAATTTTGTTTAATGCTTTTTCTTCATCTATTGAGATGATCATATGGGTTTTTCCTGGACTCTTAATATAGTGCATTATATTTATTGATTTAGGTATGCCTTGCATCCCTGGGATAACTTTGACTTTGTTAGGGTGTATGTTCTGTTTGCCAATATCTTATGGTGGATTTTTGCCTCTATGTTCATTAGGGTGATTGGCCTTTAGTTCTCTTTTTTGGTTGGGTTTTTCCCCTGGTTTGGAATCAAAGTAAGATTTGCTTCCAGGAATGAATTTGGAAGTATTACTTCCCTTTCCATTTCATTGAAAAGTTTGAAATGCAGTGGAAACAGTTCTTTTCTAAATGTCTTGTAGAATTCAGCATGAAGCCAGCAGGACCTGGGCTTTGCTTTGTTGGTAAATTTTTAATTACACTTTCAATTTCACTGATTGTAATTGGGTGTTTATAAATTTTATATCTTCTTTATTCAACTTTGGTAACTCATATGTATCTAGAAATCTGTCCATTTCTTCTGTGTTCTCCATTTCACTGATTGTAATTGGGTGTTTATAAATTTTATATCTTCTTTATTCAACTTTGGTAACTCATATGTATCTAGAAATCTGTCCATTTCTTCTGTGTTCTCCATTTTATTAGAGTACAGGTTCTTGAAGTAGGTACTGATGATCCTCTGGATTTCTGCTGGATCTGTCGTGACTTCATTCTTAATTGCATGGATTCGAACCTTTTCTTTCCTTTATTTGATAAGGTTGACTAAGGGTTTATTGATTTTATTTATTCTTTTGAAAAACTAACTCTTGAATTCATTGATTCTTTTGTATCATTCTCATAGTCACTACTGCATTGATCTCTGCTGTGATCTTTATAATTTTCTCTCTTGTATGAGCTTTGGGTTTCTCTTGCTTTTCTTTTTCTAGGACCTTAATATTCTCCATTAGGCTATTTATTTGAGCTTGCCCTGTTTTCCTAGTGTGGGCATTCACTGCTATTATTGTCCCACATAAAACTACTTTCATCGTGTCCCGTAAATTCCTGTATGTTGTACTGGAATTGTCATTAAATTGTAAAAATTGTGTAATTTCTTCTGTGACCCATTGGTTTTTCAGGAGAGTGTAATTCAATTTCTATGTGTTTTTGAAGTTCTTACGGTTTCTTATGCTATTGATCTGCAGTTTAATTGCACTATGGTCTGATAATATACACTGGATAACTTCAATTCCTTTGCTTTTACTTAAACATATTTTATTAGCTAGCATGTTGTCTATTTTGGAGCATGATCCATGTGCAGCCAAAAATATATTCTGATTTTGTGGGGTGGAACCCTCTGTAGATGGCTATTAAGTCAATTTGTTCAAAAGCTTGGTTGGGTTGTACTATTTCATTGATTTTTTTTTTTTTTTTTGTCTAGATGATATGTCTATTTGTGATGGTGGGATATTTAGGTACCCCACTACAATTGTATTTGTGCTTATTTGGTGTTTCATATCTATTAATATTTGTTTTGTATAGTTGGGGCATTAGTGTTTCATGCATATGTATTTGTGATTTGCCCCGGCCAGCGGGGTTCGTTATTAGTAGGGCTTGAGGAGGGGACCACCCAGAATGGGAACGGGAATGACGCAGGAAGACAGCAACCAGACAGAGCTCTTTTAGATGGTCAAAATTTGACAATTTTTATTTCTCACACAGCAGCTTTTATGCAGGCAGGGATGAGCAGGGAGTTTCCTGGCTGCTAGGTTACCTAACCTAGGCTGGTCTAGCTAGATAAGGTAGGGCATGGCCAGAATGTTCCCGGGAGGGGTCAGAATGTCCCCAGGAGGGTGTAAAGTTCCTATCAGGGGCACACATACACACAGAGTGGAGGGGCACACACGGAGGGTGGAGACGCACAGGGGTCTTGGTCTCCAACAGTGATTGTCATCTCTTCTTGTTGGATTGTTCCCTTTACAAGGATATAGTGACTTTCTTTGATTCTCTTAATTAGTTTTGGTTTGAAATTTATTTTGTCTGCACATAATATAGTTACCCCCTTCTTTTTAACCAGGTTCCCGTCACTTTTAGTCTATGTATTTCTTTTTCAAGTAGTTGTGTTTCTTGTATAGAGTAAATGCTTGGAATTTCTTTCTTAATGCATTCTGCTAGTCTATTTCTCTTGATTGGTGAATTGAGGACATTGACATTGATGGTTATAACTGATATGCATTGACATCGTTGTCATGTTATTTTCTTGTTTTGGATTGTTTTTTATTTTTTTCCCTCTCCCTTTAAATTCTTGCATATTTGAATTGCTTTGTTGGACCTCATGAAGCTGTGATCTTCATTGTCTTTTTCTAGGATATTTTAAAAAATCATTTGGAGTCTTGTTTTGGTATTTATGAAGTTTCTTAGGTGTTCTTTGACATGAAAGTGTTTTATTTCTCCATCAATTATGAAAGATAGTTTCACAGGATACATCAGCCTAGGTTGGATGTTCTTTTCTTTTAAAGGCTGAAATACCTCTTGGCATGATCTCTTTGACTTGAGGGTTTGTATTGGAAAGTCTGTTGTGATTCTGAAGGGCTTTCCTTTGCATGTAATTTGTTTCTGTTCTCTAACTGCTTGTACTATTTTATACTTCTGTTGGATTTTCCAGGATCTTAACTATTTTTTGTCTAGGTGTAGAATTTTTTTATCATAACTAGTTGGATTCCTATATTCCTCACTTATCTGTATGTCAAGTTCTTTTGTTCTATTTGGGAAATTTTCTATCATTAATTCTGTGAACTGTGTGTCTGTGTGTGTGTGTGTGTGTGTGTGTGTGTGTGTGTGATTTGTGCTTTCTCCTGCTTTTTCATGAACTCCTATCAATTGTTCTTCTTTGCATCATCTAGGAGCTGTTGAACTGATTTCTCATGGCCCCTTACTATTTTTAAGAGATCTATCTTGTCATGGTCACTGACCACCATCCTGTTTTTATATCTGATATTCTGTCTTCAGAAGTAATCATTGAAGACATCCCTTCGTTTATGGTGTCTGCACTCAAAGCATCATTTCTAATGGCTAAAGAAGCCAAGAAGCCCTGTACTGTTGGTGAAAAGTTTATCCTACCTGCTACCAAGGACATTTATTGTGAATTTTAGGAGAGGTGCAGTTCTTTCTTTGGCTAATACCATTACTAGAAGAATCAAAATAGATGCTATGGAAACTCAATTGTTAAAAGAGGATTAGTTTCTTAATCCATTCTGCCAGTCTATTTCTCTTGATTGGTGAATTGAAGCCATTGACATTGATGGTTATAACTGATATGCACTGACTTATTATTATCATGTTATTGTCCTTTTGTTGACTCTTTTTACTTTTCCCCCCTCTCCTTTTAGTTTCTTGCCTTTCCTATTTGATTTGGTCTATTGAACTTCATGGTGTTGTGGCCTTCAGTGTCCTTTTCTAGGATATTGTTTAGAATTCCTTGTAGTGCTGGTTTTGTGTTTATGAAGTTTCTCAAGTGTTCTTTGTCATGGAAGTATCTTATTTCCCCATCCATTTTGAAAGAGAGTTTTGCAGGATACTTCAGTCTAGGTTGCAGGTTGTTTTCTTTTCAGACTTGAAATACCTCACTCCAGGCTCTCCTTGGCCTAAGGGTTTGTGTTGAAAAGTCTGCTGTGATTCTGATGGGCTTTCCTTTGCATGTGATTTGTTTCTTTTATCCTACTGCTTGTAGTATTTTATTCTTCTGTTGGGTTTCTTGGATCTTGATTATTATATGTTTAGGTGTAGATTTTTTTTTTTTATCATTGCTAGTTGGAGTCCTATATGCCTCACTTATCTGCATGTCAAATTCTTCCCCTCTGTTTGGGAAGTTTTCTGTCATTAATTCTGTGAACAGTTTTTTTTAAAGTTATTTGTACTTTCTCCTGCTACTTCATGGATGCTAATGAGATAGTTGACAATGTGAAATAGGAAGAAAAAGGCTAAAGGCGTAGGGAAGTGGGAACAGTAGGGGAAAGGTAATAAGGGAAAAGAAAAAAAATATGAGAAAATGAAAAAGTGGAAATAAAATGTTTGTAAATGGGGAGGGGAGGGGATGGGGTGAAGGAAGGGAAGGGACAAGGGGAAAAAATGAGAACCAAGACCTGTCATGTAAAGGTACAAGATCCCAGTAGTGATTCTAACTGTACTGTGTACCTAAAATGTACCAATAAACTCAATAAAAAAAGAGGATTAATGAGTCAGCATGGTATATAATCCATGCTGATGAGTCAACTGGTGTTGAAAATGAGGCAATGATGCTTATTTATATACAAATATTTTCCAGAAAAATGTGCATGAGGGTATGTTATGTGTGCTTTTGTTGCCCCCCAACATTGTAGCTGCAGAACTATTTAAATCTTTGAATAATTACAGGAAAACTGGTCTTTTTGTATTGGTATATGCACAGGTGCAGGGGCTGCCATGATGGATGGCTTTCTTGTTTCACTATGAGTGGGTCAAAACGGTCACCTCTGCATGTGAGTCTGCATACTGTGTAGTCCATGAAAAATGTCACCTAAACTTAAAGTTCTGCATGATGTGATGACAATTAGAAACCACATTAATGTACATGTCCTTAACTCATCTCTGTTCTAACATTTCATTAAGGAAATGAATAGAATATATATCTCATCTCTTTCTCTTATACACAGAAATGCAATGGATTTTGAAGGTATATCACTATCCAGAGCTTTTATGTCATGAGAGCTGCTCCAGAATTTCTTTTAGTGAAAGAGTCACATTTCAGTGACAGATTATGGATCACAAAATTTCCTTACTTATGTGACATGTTCAATCTGCTCAACAAATTCACTTGCCACTTGGAGGGAGAATAACATCCATCCATGATTATGTAGCTCTACTGAAAGTCAAACTAGAATTATGGGCCAAGTGAACATTAAGATTTTTTGACATGCTTCAAATATTATCAGAGATTTTGAAAGATACTGAGCCAAGGCCTTCTTTCTCCCAGGTAACATGTGCTCTCAATCTCAGGTTTCAAAAAATTTAACCTTTATTTTCCAGCTGCAAAACACCTCAGTTAGAGGAAAGGCAAGTGATCTGTTTGTGAATAAGCCAGGTCAATCAACTTTGTCTACTCTAGAAAATGATCAACTTCTTGAGATCACAAATGATGATGGCCTTAAAAATATATAGGAAACTTCAGTTCTCTGTGTTCTGCATGAAAATAAAATTGGAATATACCAAGATTGCAACAAAAGCACTGAAAATCCTGCTTTTATTTCCAACAACCTATAAGGAATTAAGATGTGTTATATGTATATGTACCAACTCCCCAGAGGGAATATAAACATTGCATGATGAAAACATGATTAATAAAAGTTATATTAGAAATATATATATATAT
>NW_022900926.1:46737586-46750159 GCF_012274545.1 Fukomys damarensis
ATATATATAAGAAATAAATAAAATAAATAAAATGTACAATGATTGTAATGCTGTAATGCACTGGCATAATCTGCAAGCCACCTCTATCCTATCTGTGGAGAAATTGGCTTCCATGAATAAGGTTCCTGGTGCAAAAAAGGAGGATGATTAGTAGTATCAAAGACTGCCTTCTATTGGTTTACTGTAGGTGAAATTCAGGAATTATAGCCTTATGTTTGGTACAGTCATATAGCATATGATTTCACAGTTTTGGAACTAAATATGACCTAGTTCAGATTTTTTTAAAGGCACAAGTTAAGATAGGCCCAAAAGACTCCCCAGATACCCAGGACAATGGCGTTTCCATTCTACCATATCACACTGAATGGCACTTGTGTGCATTGCTGTATACACACACTCCCATTGGCTTTAAAGCAGTCCATGTATCTAAGTGTTCACAACTTTATTATTATTTTCTCTCACACTAGAGAGAAGAAATGCTTTTATGAGGTCCATGACTACTTACAAGTTATATAAAGTGGTGGTTACTGTACCTATATTTCTAGGCATTCTAAAGTGATATATTATTATTTATATGTCAAGATTCCTAAGTGACATCAAGTAAGATTTTATACTGGGATATGGTTACCCCACTTATGTTCCATTATGTGTTGTAAAACTGCAGAGTGAAAAAAAAATTTACATTTGCGTTTGTGTCCCCCTCCCAATGCCTTCGCACTGAGCTACATATCCAGACATTTTAAAACCTTTCTAATTTTGAGACAGGCTGGGTTTAAACTTGTGATCTTCCTAACTCAGTCTCCCAGACTGCTATTACAGGCATGTACAACCATGCCCTGCTATGTGTGTGTGTTTTATGAATAGTAGAATTAAAATCTTCTTCAGGGCAACAATCTGTTTGTCTTCATTGCTGGAATATGTCAGGACCCAGAACACTGTAGACTCTTGGTCAGTAATTGCTGCTGGCTGAAAAACATTGCCTTCAATGTTTTTTAGTAGATATTTTTAGTAGAATTATGCACTAGAAATATTGTATCCTCTTTCTAGCCTTGTAGTGATGTGCTGTCCCTTAACACAAATCTGAATTTAATTTTTATTCTTCTATTATCTGAATTTAATGGAGAAATGTTAAGTGACTTATTTCTATTGATTATTTAGAAAAGCCTTTGTAAGTACTTGGAGTATTAAAGAATTTTATGCTATACTTTAAAACCATCAGAATGTACTTTTAGCCACAAAATTTTTGCATTCCTATTAACAACACTCTAAGATTTTAACTTACCACAGTATCAGTTTCAGAATTAAAGTCTAGGATACTGTTGTCTAAAGCAAAGATGCACCTTCTAGGGGACAAATTTTGAGAGTACAGTTCTTTGTGAAGACTGGTGAGCAAAATAGACAGTTGCTTGCTCAGCAAAGATCAGATTTTTTAAACACACAGTAAGTTTCTGGGTGGAAAACAAATTGGCTCTGAATGCTTTAAATAATAGCTGGATTTGAATGAAAAGTGTATATTATACATTATCTCTGGGTTATATATGAATAGATGCCAATTTTGTGAATTTATATGGCAAATTGGAATATTATTCCCAAGAAACATTTGCTTCTATTTTATAAGTAGACTAGCCAAAACACAAAAGATTCTTCTCATATTTTTTACTTCTTACACATTAGAAAAAGGATGGTGTAAGATGTCAGAAATCCATATTCCTTTATGGAGATAGTGTGGAAAAATCATTGATAAGCTGAAGGCAAGTTTAGGAACAGAAACCATGGGAAGTACTTTTTTTTATAGAGTAGAAGTGCACAAGATAATTATATTTCTGTGCAGATGAAAAGGAGCCTGCTTCCAGCTGCTTTTTCAGAGATAAAATAAACCAGTAATTCTGTAGTGCTAGATTTGACCAAATATTCTCTGGTATATTTCTGCTTGTTTTGAACCAAATTGAGCAACAGAAAGCAAACTTCTTGATTCAATCTGTTTTCAACCATGAATATATGCCTTATTTTATTTTGGGAATCTATTTATTTGATGGGATGCTGACCCATGTCGTGTCTGAATCTAAATGTTGCAATTTTTATTTTGGTTCACCAGGAGTATATATTTATTGCACAAAAGAGAATTCTAATTTGTTCTCTTGTATTTTTTTTTTGAGTAGCTTTATGAAATATGTCACATTTTATACATTTTTCTCACTGAACATATCCAATTTAATGGTTTGCAATTCATTCACAGAATTGTGCACTCATCTAGCAATTGGGAGGCTGTGGCAGGAGGATTTCCATGAGTTCAAGGCCAGCCTGAGCTGCATGGTGAGTTTAAGTTCAGCTTGGGCTATATAGTGAGACCCTGTATAAAAAATTGTACATTATTAACAATTTTATAATATTCATTACCCTGAAAGAAACTTGGACTACAAAGCATGAAACTCCCTGGACTAATGTATCTATTAATTTATTTTCTCTTTTCATAGATTCTTATTCTGGAAATATCATACAATGGAATCATACAATATACAAGTGTTACAAAAATACAGTGAATATTTAAATTAAAAAATTTTTAGTGTAAAAGACATTGCCATTAATCCACTCAAAATACTCTCCCATCACTTTGAACACAATTACCCATGGTTCTTGCCACTTTTGGAAACAGTTGTGGAAGTTTCTTTCTGTGTGTTTAGTTGTGCTCTCAGAGCTGACTCAAAGCCCTGAATTGATTCAAAACATTTACCTTTTATTTTGACTTTGGGAAAGAGTTAGAAGTTGCACAGTGCCAGATCTGGTACTTAAGGCAGAAGAGAACACACTATATCATTTTATGAGCCTGCCTTCATTGGATGACAGCAGCAGCATTTCCTGTATTTTTTTGAATAGAAAATAAATACACAAAAAAGTTTTATTAATGCTTCAGGAAATGACAAGAATAATAGAATAAGTGTGTTTGAAACAAGAGAAACTATTTTGAGGAGGATTAATAGCACTGTATTTTTTTACTATAATAATTTTTAATAATTCAATATTTACCATATATTTTCATCACACAATGTGTGACCTTTCTTACTAGTTTCTTTCCCTTAGCAGAATTATTGCAAGGGCTGTCTTTGTTGTAACATATATCAGTAACTTATTTTATTTTTATAACCCAGTGATATTCCCTTGCATGGACAAATCACATTGTATTTGCCATTCATCAGATGATGGGCATTTGAGTTGTTTCTGTTTTTTGGCTAGTATGAAAATGTTACTATGAACATTCACATTCAAGTTTTTCCGTAGGGCTTTTTTTCTTTTGGGAATAGAATGTATTTGAGTATACATTGTAGTGGTAACTATATTTATCTATTTGGGGGAACTGCCAGAATCATGTTCTAAAGCGCTTCCATCAATTAACAATAGCATTGTAGGAGAGGCCCGGTGCCTTCACTTTCTTGCCAACACTGTTGTGCTCTTGCTTTTTTGTTATTTCCATTCCAGTGGGGATAAAGTGATAGGTCACTATGGTTTTATTTTCATTTCCTTGATGGTTAATTATTTGGGACACTTTTTAATATCGCATACTGGTCGTATGCATGTTTTATTTGGAAAAATGTCCACAATGTTAAGATTTTATTTTTACATTTATAGACTATTGACATCAATTTAAATTTTGAGAAATAACTTTGAGCAGGCAACCTAAAAATTAAGATAACAAGACAGTCACAAAAGACTATATATTATATGTTTTGACTGATAAGAAATGTGTGGCATAGGCAAATCTATAGAGGTATATTATAAGTTACTTTGGGAAGGAAGAAATAGGGAATTACCACTTATGTGTAAGAGGCCTCCTTTTGGAGTTATGAAAATATTCAAAAATTAGATTAGATTAAGTTAACCAACTCTAGAAATTTTAAAAACTATTAAATTATATCTGTCTGTCTGTCTGTCTGTCTGTCTATCTGTCTATCTATCTCAGGTTCTTGCTAAGTTACCCAGGCTGGTCTCAAACCAATGATCCTCTTGTGTCAGACACCCCATTGGCTGGGTTTACAGGAGTGTGCCACCATGCCCAGGTAAACAAGTGAATTATATCACATGCAAACTATATGGTTGTTTTTTAAAGCCAGAAAAAAAGAAACAAATAAACAAAAAAGAGTAAACAGTTTTCTTTGGTAACCATCTATGCAACTCATATATTATGCATTTTTTCCTCTGATTTGCATAACTACTTTTGTGATACTAAATTAGAATAGAAAATAAATAATACAACTTGCACATTTTTACCCCTTTTTCAAACCAAGTGTTATTTTACAATGGAATTTGTATTTTTTACATTTTAGATACCTAATTTAGATAAAGTTAATACTTCCAAGAAAAAAATTGAGCTGCTTTTACTTTACTTTTGGTATTTCATATTTTATGCTAAAAGTAATGGAAAACTTTAAAATTTAATTCTTACTTTAACGCTTTTTCATATATCATTTACTGAGAGCTTGCCATGTGACATTTTTCTAGATGCCTTTATATATGTTGTGCTATTAAGATAATATAACTTATTCCATTTTAGAGTTAAAAGACTAGATTCCCTGAGTTTATTTGGATTTATTAGCATACTTTTCTTGTGTTTTGATGGGAATAGTAATTTCCAATTAATATCCTTTTCTATTGGAATATCCTAAGAGCACAATAGTTATAGACATGTTTAAAAGAGCTGAAAGTAAAAAGTCATCAGTCCAAAGCAATTTTGAAATACAGTGAGGCAAACTTTATCAAGGCCTGGGTATAATTCTCTGTGATTAGAAACTGTTTTCTGCCTCAAGGCTTTGTCCTAGAATTACCCTTTTTCTTTCTTGAAAAGTAGCATGTGTTTCTGCTAAGCTGTTCTATTAACATACTGTATTTGTAGCCTGTAGAATTCTAGGAGTCTGACAGCTTTCTTTCTTTTTTCCTCACTCTGTACTATTTATTACTAGCTGGCAGGATTTTTGTTGGTAAATCACTCTCAAGAACTTTGTGAGTCTCTTGTTTATGTCATAGGGATTCACTCTGCCACATAAGAGCTTCTCCTGAAGGTCTTTCTCCGTAGACCAGTGTCTGCTTTTTTTCTTCTGAGATAGCTTAGAAAATCACGTGCATCATCTTTCCAGAGAACACTTTATATAATGCACTACTCTAAACTTTTAATTATTTTGAGGTATAAGTAAAAACATTTTTAAAGACAACTTTAGTTTTTTGTCTTTAGAGCATGCTTTTTTGACAGGGTATGTCTTAATTTTTGTGTCTTTTGTAATCTACATAGGCTGCAATTTTCCAAAATCATGAAGCTCTTATTCCGTTTTATTGAACAGTACTTCCTAGTGTGTTTCTTTTCACATTTTATTATAAACATTAAAAAAAAAAAGAATTCCACATTTTCCACAGTGTTCTTGGAAATCTTAGGTAAATGCCTAAACCCAACACTTACAAGCTATTTTTTGGGAGGTACTGGGTGTCACATCCAGGGGTGCTCTACTGCTGAGCTACATCCCAAAACCTTTGCCCTTTTAATGTTTTATTTTGAGACAGAGACTTGCTAAGCTGCCAAGACAGGATTTAAACTTGCTGTTCTTTAGCCTTATCTTCCCTCAGTTCTAGGACTTTAGGACTGGTGACTCACAAGTTTTGGTTTATTCATAGTAGCACACAAAATTTTGGTAAGCTTTCTACCATTATATACCAAAGATTCACTTTTTTTCATACTCCAGTTTGATACCTACTTCTTGTTGAGTCCTCAGTAGTATAATCATTAATATCCTTATTTCCAATGCAGTCTGTTCGAGGTAATCTAGACATTTCTGGTCTCCAAATCCAGCTTCTTCCTGCTGCCAAATTTGAAAGACACATCCACATTGAGATGTCTGATGCTGCAATGTCCTATATCCAGTTATCAAAATCTATGTTAGTTCTTTTTGTTGATGACAAATTACTGGAGCTGAAAACACCATAAATGTTTTATTGTCTAATTTTGGAGGTCAGGAGTGTAAAACAGATCTTACTGAGCTAAAGTGCGAGACTGTTGTCCAGAGACTATTGGATTCCTTTCCAGAGCTTTCTAGGGGAGAATTTGTTTCCTTCTCTTTTCCAGCCTCCAGAGGTGGCCTGAAAATCAGCCCCAAGTTCTTCTCATGTTTCTATCTGTGCCTTTTTCCTGTCTTTCTCTTCCAGGTACAGGGTTTGTTGTTACAAGTGGGTAATTCAGTACCTTTTCCCATCTAATGAGTAATTTTAATTCCATCTGCAATCTTAATTTTTCTGTGTCATTTAACTTAAACTATTTATATTTTCAGGGAAAGGAGGACTTGGATAGCTTTAGGAAGGAGAGAATGCTTATTCTTCCACCAAAACAGTACCATGAGAAGCAAAAAAAATGTTTTTCAATCGCTTATTTTCATAAGTAATTTTAGATTTTTGAGCTCTCATTAGGAAAAAAAAAATCTGCCTTCACTTTATTTCAGTACTTCATTAAAAAAATCAGCATGAATTCCTAAAGTGATTAATTAGCAAAAATTCAGGGGGACTAGAAGAGAAATTATGTTAATATTTAGTATGAAAATGTTCAGATAGGTTTACTTGGAATGTTTTTGTGAGTTCAAAGACTTTATCAATAAGATAGATTTTTTTGCCCTCCCTGCCTTTTTTTTATTAGTATGATTGTGATACATGGTAAATACATTCATCTTGGGGAATTGGTACATATGCATACCACATTAATCCACATTTCCAGAGATCTAAACTTTGTAACTGCAGATGAATGTTTTTAGACTTCTGCATTCAGTGAAATTTTACTATACAATTGAAAAGAAATAAATCTATCTCTCTCTATATATATTTTTTTTTCCCAGCCAACACAAAAAGCTGAGGAATTCATTGCTCCCAGATCTGTACTTAAAGAGGATCATCTAAACAAAAAATTAAATAATGAAATACTAGAACTAAACCAAACTTTAAAACAAATGGATTTAATAGACATCTATACAGCTTTCCATGCCACAAAGTCAGAATATACATTCTTTTTGGCTGCCCATGGGTCATTATACAAAACAGACCATACACTACTTCATAAAAAATTTTAAGGAAAGGAAAAGTAATTAAAGTCATCCCCTGTATATTATTAGACCATAGTACCATTAAACTGGAGATCAATAACGTAAGACCCTAAGAAAATCACAAACACATGGAAATTGAATAACACTCTCCTGAACTAACAATGGGTCACAGAGGAAATTAAAGAAGAAATTAGACAGTTTTTACAATTTAATGATAATGCCAGTACATAGAGGAATTTATGGGACAAATGAAAACAGTCTGTGTGGGAATTTCATAGCAGAATGCTCAAACTAGGAAAATACAGCAAGCTTAAATAAACGGCCTAAGGGAGAATCTTAAGCCTCTACAAAAAGAAGAGAAAGAGAAATTCAAAGGTCATACAAGAGAGGAAATTATAAAGATCAGAGCAATGGAGACTAAGAGAATGATACAAAAAAATCAAAGAATTGAAGAGTTGATTTTTCAAAAGAATAAATAAAATCAATAAACCCTTAGTCAACTTTATCAAATAAAGGAAAGAAAAGGTTCGAATCCATGCAATTAGGAATGAAAATGGTGAAGTCACAACAGATCCAGCAGAAATCCAGAGGATCATCAATACCTACTTTGAGAACATGTATTCTAATAAAATGGAGAACACAGAAGAAATGGACATATTTCTAGATACATATGAATTACCAAAATTGAATAAAGAAGATATAAAAATTCTAGACACCCAATTATAATCAGTGAAATTGAAAATGTAATTAAAAATTTACCAACAAAGCAAAATCCAGGTCCTGCTGGCGTCACTGCTGAATTCTACACAACATTTACAGAAGTATTCCCACTACATTTCAAACTTTTCAGTGAAATTGAAAGGGAAGTAATACTTCCAAATTAATTCCTGGAAGCAAGTGTTACTTTGATTCCAAACCAGGGACAAACCCAACCAAAAAAGAGAACTAAAGGCCAATCTCCCTAAGGAACATAGATGCAAAAGTCCTCCATAAGATATTGACAAATGGAATTCAGAGGGTCATCAAAGAGATTATACACCCTAACCAGTCAGACTTATCCCAGGGATACAAGGATGGTACAACATAGGTATATCAATAAATGTAATACACTATATTAACAGAATCCAGGACAAACCCATATGATCATCTCAATAGATGCAGTAAAAGCATTTGACAAAATTCAATACACACTCATGAGAAAAGCCCTATAGAAAATTGGAATAGATGGTGTTTATTTCAACTTGATAAATGCAATCTATGAAAAACCAACAGCCGACATCATACCTAATGGTCAAAAACTGAAAACCTTCACTGCAAAATCAGGACAAGACAAAGATATGTACTACCACCACTCCTGTTCAATAGAGTTTTGGAAACATTAGCCACAGAAATTAGACAAGAGAAAGAAATAAAAGAAATAAAGATAGGAAAGGAAGGGCTGGGGATATAGCTCAGTGCTTTTGCCACCTGCCTAATAAGTTCAAGGATTTGACTTTGATCCCTGGTACTGATAGGGAAAACTTTTATAAATAGCAAAAACCTATAAAGTGTTACAATGTAAAATGGCTTCTTCTGTCTCTAACAGCAGTTTGTTTTATTCAGAGCTAATAGGCACTAATTGCTTAAAGAGGCATTTGGTCTGACTCTGAGATAAAAGGGCACAGCAAGACCTTGAGCTCTGAAAAGACTGTAGCCACATGATTGTAAGAGTGTCTAGATGAAAGAACAACTTGCTAACATTTATTCCCCTGACCTTGAACACCCCTATCCTATGGACTACAATCGATAACTAGGTGAATCTTAAAGGTAAACTCCCCAAATGCAAAGACCTGTTACATCTGTGTTGAAAAGATTAACTATTCTGTGACCATGATTTGAACTGTGAGAATGAATTGTAACCACCCAAATGAAGTCAAGGCTATAAAACCCTATAAAAGGAGGAGCTGTAACCAAGTGCGTCATTGATCCAGGCACAGCTTATGTATAACTGACCCTTACCAATAAGTAAACTTGTCATTTTACTTCCATTCTGCTGCCTCTCTTTGTGTCACTTACTGATTCCTTCTGTAACAGTACTACAAAAAAAAAAAATTAAAGAAGCAGTTAAACTGTCATTATTTGCTGATGATATGATATTCAACATAGAAAATCTAAACAATTTCATGAAAAGACTTCTAGACTTAATTGACAGATTCAGTAGAGTAGCTGCATATAAGGTGAACACTCAAAAATGAAGAGTCTTCTTATGCACAATAACAGACTCACAGAAAAATTAGGGAAATAATCCTTTTCACAATAGTGTCCAAAAAATTGAAATATCTAGGAATCAGTCTAACAAAGGAAACAAAAGACCTCTACACTGAGAACTATACACTCTGAAAAAAGAGATCAAAGTATATAGTAAAATGGAAAGACATTCCTTGTTCTTGGGTAGGAAGGACCAATATAGTGAAAATGACCATATTTCCAAAAGTGCTATTGTATCCTAGCAGTATATTTCACAAACTAGAGAAAACAATCCTAAAGTTTACCTGGAAGCCAGAAGAGACCTAGAATAGTAAAACGAATTCTATGCAACAGGGACATGACATGGTGTGTCACGATCTCCAAGTTGAAACTGTACTACACAGCCACTGTGATAAAAACAGCACAGTACAGGCAAAGAAACAGACCTGAGGATCAGTGGAACAGATTAGAAGATGCAGAAACAACTCCAGACATACTAAGCTACCTCATCTTTGACAAAAGAGCCAACCATCCTCACTGGAGGAAAGACAGCCTCTTTAATAAATGTGTTGGAAAAACTGGA
This sequence comes from Fukomys damarensis, assembly GCF_012274545.1. Taxonomy (NCBI): domain Eukaryota; kingdom Metazoa; phylum Chordata; class Mammalia; order Rodentia; family Bathyergidae; genus Fukomys; species Fukomys damarensis. The sequence continues at coordinate 46,747,460 of NW_022900926.1, forward strand.
TTTCAACATGCCAAAGATTAAAACTAGACCCCTGTCTTTCACCGTGCATTAAACTAAAATCCAAGTGGATTAAAGATCTAAATATTAAAACAGAAACATTAAAATTATTTCAGGATAAGTTATGTAGAACTCTTGAAGATATTGGCATACAAAAAGACTTTATGAACAAATCCTCAGTAGCATGGGAACTAACACAAAGAATTAACAACTGGGATTTCATCTTTTAAAATAGTTTCTGCACTGCAAGAGAAACCACTAACAGAGCTAAGAGACAACCTTTAATGTGGGATAAAATTTTTACCAACTGTTCCTCAAAGGTCTACTATCTAAAATATATATAAAGAATTGAAAAAAAATCCAACCCCCAAATATAAAAAAAAAAATTCAAAAATGGGCATCTGAAATGAACAGGCATTTCTCAGACAAAAAATTAGCAGCAAATAAACATGAAAAAATGTTTAACATCGGTGGTCATTTGTGAAATGCAGACAAAAACAACACTGAGATTCTACCTCACCCCAGGAAGAATGGGTGCTGTCCAGAAATCAATAACAAATGCTGGCAGGATGGAGGGGAGATAGGAACCCTTTCTCATTGTTGGTGGGAGTGCAGACTGGTGTAACCACTATGGAAATCAATATGGAGATACCTCAAACAACTAGGATTAGAAGTCCCATTTGACCCATCTATTTCTCTGGTGGATATCTTCCCAAAGGAATTAAAAGAATCATACCACAGTGATACATGTTCACTCATATTTATAGCAGCACATTTTGTAATAGCTACAACTTGTAAACATCCCAATTGCCCATCAACTGGAGACTGGATATAAATGATGAATTTTTTCCCAATAGAGATGGATTACTATTCAGCCATAAATGAGAAACAAGAGACATTTACAGCTAAGTGGATGCATACATGCTAAGGCTGTGCTCTCAAGTGAAATAAATAAGACACACATGTGTAAATACCAAAGAGTTTCTCTGGTAGGAAAAACTAAAAGTATAAATAAGGAAGATAAAATATATAATTAATATTATGTAATAGGAAGAAAACGTCTAAAGGAGTAGGGTCTAAAGGAGTGATATGGGTAGGGGAAATTTAAGGGAAAAGATATGAGAAAAAGAAAAAAGTGCAAACAAAGTCTTTGTAAGTGGGGAAGGATGGAAGGGGTGAAGGGAGGCAGGGGAATGGGAAAAGAATGAGAACTAGATACGTCATGGAAAGGTGCAAGATCCCAGTGATGAGCGCGACTGTACTGCACACCTCACATAGGCCAATAAACTCAATGAGAAAAGGAAGGACATTTCTGCAGGCTGCAGAAAAATGATACCAGATAAAATTTAGACCTAGTCAAAAGAAAGAAGAGTTCTACAAATGGTAAACACTGTTTACATGTAAAATAAATTTTACATCATTTACAGGTTTCTAATGGACATAAAAGTGAAATACATAAAACTCCTAGCACAAAAGAATGGGAGATAGACATGGAAGTGCATGACTGTGGGCTTTCTTCAGTTTGTATAATGATGTTTCACCTGCAGCTCACGCGATATAGGCTAAAGATTTATCTGGTGAGCCCTGAAAAAAGGATAAAGAAGTAAAACTAGTAATACACCAAAGAAGATAAAATACAATATTAAAATAATTAACCAAAAATAGGAAAAGAAGAATAAAGCATAAAGAACAGATAGAACATTGAAAATCATTAGACAGATGGTAGAAGCCATATTTACATGCTGATACACAAATGTATATGCAATTATATTATATATATAAAAGCATATTGTTAGACTGAATAAAAAACCCAAGACTCATCTGTGCCCTGTTTATATGAACCTCTCTTTAACTGCGAAGTTACATATGAGTTAAAGCAAAACAATAGGAAGTGAATTGGGCATCGTGGTGCACGCCTGTAATCCCAGTACTCGGGAGGCTGAGGCAGGAGGATCGCTGTGAGTTCAAGACCAGCCTGGGCTACATAGTGAGTTCCAGGCTAGTCTCAACTACATAGTGAGACCCTGACTCAATAAAATAAAACAAAACAACCCCCCCCAATAGCAAGTAAGCTATCACACAAATATCAATAAAAAATACAAAATAAAACAGGAGCGGCCGGGGTTATAGCTCAGTGTTTCTGCTGCCTGCCTTTCAAGTGTACAGTCCTGAGTTTGATCTCTGGTACCAAAACCAAACAAACAAACAACAAAAAACAAACAGGAGATGCGGCATTAATATGAAAGCATCCTTTAAAACAAGGAAAATTACCCGAAATAAATAGTTCTTACATGTTAATAAATGGATGAACTTATTAAAAGGATATAAAAGTCCTAAGTATTTATGCAGCTAACAATTCAGTTTCAAAATATATACAGGAAAAAATGATAGAATTATGGTATTGTTTTTTGGAAATCCTTTTTAATAGTAATTCTCCTACCACTGGATTCTTTTATTAATGTAAACCTCATGAATCAGAAGTAACTATTGTAAAGCCTTTAAAGCATTAACATATATACTGTGTTTATAAAGAAATTCTAGCCGGGCATGGTGTAATCCCAGCACTTGGGAGGCTGAGGCAGGAGGATCGTGGTGAGTTCGAGACCAGCCTGAGCTACACAGTGAGTTCCAGGTCAGTCTCAACTACATAGTGAGACCTGTCTCAAAAAAAAAAAAAAAAAAAAAAAAAAAAAAAATTCTATT
>NW_022900926.1:46750192-46797237 GCF_012274545.1 Fukomys damarensis
AAAAAAAAAAAAAAAAAAAGAAAAGAAATTCTATTAGCATTAATTAATTAAAATACTTATTAAAATCCAGCTAAATTTGAGGCATATAGGAACATGGATGCACCATGATACTAAGTGAAATACATTAGACACATGATCTTAATTATTGTATAGTTTATCTTTTATGGGAAAACTCAAATTATAAATAAAAAGCATAATAAAAAGTAGAGAGAAGTCTTTCTCAAAGGAGAAGGGAGGGAGGGTGAGGGAAAAGAGGGAAAGGGGATGAAAAAGGAACTAAGATTACATGTACGAACTCCACACAAGGAATGCAAGCATTATGTATTGCACACATATATTAATTTTAAAAATGCCAACTACAAAGTATTGTGTTACAGTATTATTAACCAATATTGCGTATAAACTGGGACATAATAAGATTACACAATATCTTGAGGTCAGACGGGAAGGGGCATAGAGAGGGTAATCTCACATCAGTCCGCCAGTGCTAGTTCGCCTCGAGTGTCCCCTGAAGATTCGCGTGTTACAGCTCAGTCCCTGAAGTGGCCCTGCAGGGAGGTGATAGAACCCTTTGGAAGCGGACTCTTGTGGGAGGTCCTTCAGTCGCTGGAGGCAGTACCCCAAAGTGGATTGTGAGACCCAGGATCCTCCTCATCGTCAGGCGGTGTTCCCCATCATTGCTACCAGGCACCCCATCAGAGACTAACTGATTCATTTGTATGTAAATCCGTAGCATATTTTCTCCTTAGAGAACACATGACTTGAAATAATCTCCTTTAAAAATCTAACACTATTTGGGTTTTATTGTAACTGATCGTCATCCCCCAAATCAGCAAGGATGTTGTAATGGAAGCGAATGCCAACTGTTGATTAATTACTTCTGTGGGAGAGAATTAATAAGAATGACCTCATTTATTTTGAAGAAGGACCCCATTCAATAAATGCCACAAAGACTAGCATAGTCTTAAGCCTGCAAAGTAAGTAGGTTCAGTTGGTTAGAGCATGGTGCTAATACAAATTTTTATAATTTCAAAAAAATATCCATACTTGTTGAATGAATTAAGAGATAATATGTCTACAGTCAAATGATATTATCATGAGACTGTAGTATGATTACTTCATTGGTTTGGACAGTTTGCTGATAAAGTAGTAGGACACTGATTAAAAATCTTCCTATTATAATATTTCTGAAATTGACAAAAATCTATTTATTGTAATATTTCCAAGATTTTCTTAATTAGCTGAGACATAACGGCTTATTTTAATAAAGTAGAATGGAATCATGAAATATAGGAAGCAACTTGGTGGAAATATCATAAGGTTGGATGTGAAAAAAACCAAACTTCTGATGGCAACCATAATTTAAAAATTGTTTTAGGCCATCGAAACATCAGCACCTGCAACAATTATCTTTACATTCACATCTTTGACATGTGTGCTCTCTAACTCTCATGACACAAACAGCAGAGTCAATGTATTGCTAAGGAAACACATGAAACACAAACATAAAAAGCTTAACCTGTTCGAAGGGCTCTGGGGAATTATTAGCAGGCCATAAAACCTGCCAAATAATTGGAAAAATAAAAGTGGAAAATTAATTTCAAGCAAGACTAAACATCTCAACTGACTGCTGACAGGCTTTTAAAGAACATATACATAGACTAGGCAAAAGAGGTGATGACTTTTAAAGATCCAAGTGGTTAATTAATGGAGACTGAAGCCAAATGCAAGCATTGGGAATAGGAGCAGAAAAATCTGGTTTCTGGTTTCATGAAGAGGGAATTTACCTTAATCAAATTTATTAGTAAGATGGATAGGGGTGTAGAAAGCACATACCTTGTTGCAGCTGAAAAATGGACCAATATTCTGTGCTTTGAGATTTCATGTCTTTCTTGGTCCAAGGAAAATACAACCAGGGTGTTAAAGGAAGGAGAGCCAGAAATAGGAGACCCTTTTATGAATCGTTTTACAAGTGCACTTAGTTTGGAGAGTTCCCCCTAGGATTATTCACTGTGATGGAATTATTTTTAAAAGGTCTGGGAATATACCAAGGCGTTCACATCCAGTTGACATCATTCATAAGAAAAATCTGAAAAGTTGTTTTGAAGGTCAAATGAAGAAAGCCTCAGTAGCTTACTTGCTCAATGAAGGAATGTTAATGTATTTTTTTCAAATAAGAGAGAGATGCTTCATTAATTTGTGAAAATGTCAGGAAGGTATATTTCTGCAGAAGAAAAGAGGTGTTATAACACATCCTTAGTGTTTCTAGAGTGGGCAATTTACTGAAAAGCTCCCCTGGGTTCAAATGATCTCTTCTAAAAGTGGCATGATGGGAAAATTGATAGATTGAATTGAAATTTGTTAAGTTGCAAGAAGCACAGTTTATTTGGCAATTGAATCATTGCTAGTTCAAAAAAGTACTGCCTCTAGAGTACTTAATTTTGGCAAATGTGGATAGCTCTCCTGTTTTGGATAAAATTCATGTAAAATCCCTTCTTAGGCACTGTAGTTATACAAACTCACAAAGTACATGACATGTACCTTATCCTTGAATTAAATTTACTTTGCAATAAAACTCCAAAACGTATGCACTAAGAGACAGTCCCATCAAAGACATCTCCGTGGCAGGCTTAATAATTCATTTCAGGTGTGCTGCCTTTGGACAAGTCGTTCTTGGAATTTCTCTTGTGGAATGAACCTTCAAGACTATGGCAAACTATTTTTAAAACTATTTTTAATAGTGAATTTTTATCATGCTTAGAACAAAAATATTACATTTGGAATGGGTCCAAAGAAATCAGAACTTCATCTTTTAAACAAAGCAAGTGATTAAACTCTTACTAACTTAAAAACATGAGGTGCAGCTATTAGGTATTGAAAGTTATAATCTTTTGTGGCTTGTAACCTGGTTTTCAAAGTAACTTCCAAAGCATTTTAATCATGTTTTAATCAGGGCAGTATGCTTGTAATGGGGCTAAAGATTTTCAAGGTGACTATATTGAAGGATAATTTTAGAATTAGTCGCTGTTATGCTGGCTACCAATTCTAGCATCTCACAGTGTTTATAGATTTCACTTCTAAAATAAGAATTGGAGAAATGGTTAATGAAAGATTCTTTGAGGAAAAGAGATGAGGGCAATATTCCTGAAGGAAAAAGGGTCAAAATTTTGTTAGAGTGGGCATAGGACAAAGAGCATGATACCTACTCCAAGTTCTGGTGAACACAGTAAGTCACAATGTCTTTTAGAATTTTTATTTTACACATGAAATTATGTTTAGTTTTGATAGATAAGCTAAAATATGATTGTACCACTGGAGGGAAAAACATGTATGTACACATATTAAAAGGTGATTGTGAGGTTCAAATAATTTATTGTATGAAAAGCACTCTGAGAATGTTAACATTCAGTAATATAATGTATTATGATTTCAGAAAAAATATTTTATGTGGAAATATTAGAAGTGTATGATATTAGACTTCATTCTGTCTCTTGGCTCCCTTGCAACATGAAGGTATTACTTTATTTTTGCATGAACAGAGGCATGTACTTTGTCACATTTCTTCCATATGTGAAAGAAAACAAGTAATATTTGTCTAACAGTTATCACATGAGAATAAAAAGTGAGTATTATCAGAAACATCTGGAAAGGAAAGCCTTATACAAAGCATGTTTTAGCCTATGTGCATGGCCTAGCAAATGCCTGGCCCTGTCAACTCAAATAAATGCCATTAATCATTGATAGTCTTAGGAGTCATGGGCAAGGGTTTGTTATTCAGTGTTAAAACTTTCAAGATTTGGAAGTGGATTTTCTAATTAAGGTACTTATCTTCTTAATGTGTTAATTGCAGTCCAAGAGAGGGTAGAGATGAGAAAAGCAAACTTTCCTTCCAGTACAAAATTGATCAAATGATGGCAAATATGACTTGAATAACACAAATTACTTTGGACAGAAAGACATGAAACAAAAAACTCTTGCCCTGTTTGCAGATGACTAAATTGAAATTGGGTGTATATAAATAGAAGCATGATGAAAAAAATGCCTGAATTTAAGAACTATTTTACATTTGGCACAGAAATATTCTTGAGACCTCTGAAAGAGTGATTTTTGTCATTACTTTTTTTCTTCCATTACTCACCAGATTGGAATGTGTTATCAATCACCCGTTATGCCCAGGAAAAGGATATTGAGTAGTTTCCATGCGGTCAGAAAAATAACGGTGATACAGCTCTTTAAACAAGAAGAAATCAGCCTTTTTGGAGTTTCTCCTATATCCTCCAATGTGCATTCTACATGCTGCATTTGCCATGTGAATATTCAAACTCTTGAGTGGAAAGATGCTGTCTGAGAAATACAGCTTGTACCACAGAGCAGTTAGCTACTTTTATTTTTCAAATCCTAGAATCTGTAAAGCCTTCAATGCACTGAAAAGCTGGGTACCCTCTATCATAGGGAATCCCTTCAAATAGAGTCTTGTTTATGTTTGCTCGATCTAGTGGAAAAGACTGGAACTATAGATTTATGCACTGAGGCAATTAGCTCACATCTCACTTCAGAGACATTGTATCAAGTGCCTGTTTGGATACGTGTATTGGTCAGCTTTCTGATTGCTGAGCCCAAACAGCTGGCAACCTCTATTTAAAAGGGGGAAATGGTTTATTTGGCTCAAGGTTTCGGAAGACTCAGTCCATAGTAAGGTGGTTGCAAGGCAGATACATCATGAGGAAAGGGCATGGAGGGGCAAGGTTACGTAGGTCATGCACGGTGGGAAGATGAACAAGGGAACAGAACCAAAGCAAAAGGTGCCAGAGAACAGATATAGAACCTGGCCATCAATCTTTAACAGAAGTGTGTCTTATAATTCCTGAGGTAGCTCTCAAGTCAATCAAGTTGAAAATCCGTTTTCAACTTGTCACAATGTCACAAGACTATAATGTTCTTTACCCTACAGACAGATATTCTGAGAAGTTACATATAAGAGAAATAACTTTATGTAGATATATAATTGGATATAAAGAGGATATTTGCTACAGTCAGCAAAATTTTGGGCAATTTCTGTTAGGTAGAATCCAATATATTTGGTGAAGCCAATAAAAAGTCCTGACATTTTAAATCTTTGCTGAGGATGTCAGTCATGTTCTTTGGCATATATGGTTACAGAGAACTGCTTCAGTTCCTGACATCAGTCCTACTGTGACGGCCTGTGGAGCTGAGTGAGGGGCAAGAGAGGCCAACGGAATCACTCCATAGGCAAGGCTAAAATGTTTTTCAGAAGCAGTTCAGGTGTGTTTTTCAGAATCATGTTTCATGGCCACCTTAAAATTAAAGAAATCTAGAAAGATGAATTTCTATCTTTTTTGGACTTGCTGATTTGGGATCAGGGAAAGGCTGTTGTTCAGATAACTAAAGATTTGTAGGAATAAAAATCATTGTGTTTGAATTTCCTATGTTATATGGAATATCCACCTTTCATCTACTGCCTTGGAGCCCTTCTATTGTATTTTAACATAACAAAAACTACTTCCAATGCGAGATACTAATGTATTTCATTAACAACATTTATATTCCTTAAGTGCAAATTTTTGTCAATGGACCTTTCAATTTGTATACCCCCAAAATATTTTATTTTGCTATCATCTATCTATCTATCTATCACCTATCTGTCATCTTTTACATACAATGTACATAGTACTTGATATTATTTTTATAGATCTGGGATCAAACCTTCCACATGCCAAGCAACTGCTCTGCTCTGACCTGTATTTCTTGCCTGATATATACTTATTAAGAAAAAAATAAGAGCAAAAACTAATGTACCAGTGGCATTTCTGTAAAGATCGCTGAATAAATCTTCATTGGTGTAATGACAGCAAAAATTAAAGTATACACTTGATTAATGTGGGAACAGAAAATGTTCTACTCCCAGAAACTGCTGTTAATGCTATTGAGCATATAGATACGTGGATTACAGAAGGGGTCCTAGGACTGGAGGATGAATGGGTATGTAAATGTAAAGAAAACGAAGCTATTTGAATAATCCCTTTGTTGTGCAAAAACATTTGTACAGAATGGAAGTTTTAGATAAAACACTTCTATGACTTATCTAGATGTTCACTCAAAGCCTTATGCACTCATAGGCTGAATCTACAGTGTGAGATAATGAGATTAAGGGTGTGTGATACTAAATTAGTCCACTGATTGAAATTGACATAGTTCTGGGTGTGGCTGAAGGGATTTACTGAATACAGAAGTCCCACCCTAGGTATGGGTACAGCTTGTTTGGAATAAAGAAAAAGAAGGCTCACTTTGCTATGCTGTTTCTGCCTACCCTGCCATGATATGAGCTTTTCCTACTCTGTGGGGCCCCTCTGCCATGCCCCTCTGCCTTGGAGCCACCCAGCTACAGGCCGAAACCTCTCCAAACTGGAAGCTGAAGTAAACATTCCTCCTTTAACTTAGGGTGTCACAGATTTTGTCTCAGCAATAAAAGAAAGTAACTAAGACAAGCACTAATTTATGTTGTAGAAATTTTAAATAGAATTTCTCTTCTGTACCAAGGTGAATACAGAACTATATTTTCGTTAAACTATGTGTTCTAAAACTAGCATCTGAAAGTGGTTTCCATTATGTTCATAAGGAGCTGTTAAAGCATAGATGGCTTATGTTTTTTTCCTGTGGTACTGTGGTCTTAAGGAGGTAGGCGGAGGACCTGGAAACTGTGGGGTTTTGTGAATAATGGACATGAAAATATAAAAAAATGAAAATTCCAAAGGACATGCAGTGCAACAGTGGTTGGAGGAGATCAGATGAGATATGAGCCCGGAGGAAGAGTAACAAGGGGAATTTATAGTGTAACAAGTCCATTGAACAGTTTATAGATACTTGCTTAGCTTGCACAAGCTGGAGATTGTAAAGGGTGAAGAAGGGCCTAATGCTTTTAAAGACAAACTCCCACGGTAGTATTCTGTTTAAAATTTTAGGAGTTAAGAGGAATTTGTGAGGGTAAGCATATATAACCCAGGGACTGTCTTTGGGCCAATTAATTAAAGCTTTGTGAATTATACGGAGAAAAAGCAAAAAGGATAAATTTATGATTGATGAAGAGTACATACTTATGTTAATATCGTAAGCTTGAATTTCAGGTAGGGATTTTAATTTTATCTTGACACTTTAATTTCTTTTACATAAAAGGTGGAATAAGAATAATGGCAGTGACCTTAAAAACGGCATCTCCCTTTCACGTTTGTCCCTGGGAGACCTAGAAGGAAAGGAAAGGAGATGTGATTTATTTTCAAACTTCTTCTTCACATATTTGTGACAGGAGCAGTTCTTTAAGGTAGAGAGATAAACAAAGCAGATAGTCTGATAGATTTTATTTTTTAATAGAAGAAACAGATAATAGATGAACAAGTTTATGTCAAGTGTGTAGTATGTTAGGTTCTCATGGAGAAAAACACCGGAGAATACTGTTTTTGGTGGATCCATGAGGATTGTTGTCATTTTGTATAAAGTGATCATGGAAGATATCATAGATGAGATGCCTCACGTAAAAGGCTTTTAAAGAAGGCCAGGGAAGAAGCCACAGTAGATCAGGAAGACACTCCAGACAAAGGGAATAAATCTGAAGATAAGGTCAGAAGAACCCTTGGAGTCTTTCAGAAACACATGGGCTTTTCAAGAAATTTTGCTGAATGGAATATAACATAAGCAAATTAACATATAAAAGAAGGACCAAGAATGACTATACTGTGTTACATGCACGTACAAATCTACCAAAATCGAATCCACTTATCTGCATAACCAGTAATAAAAATGTGGAAAAATAATATATAGGCATACTTGACTATCGATTGGTTGTTAAACATTAATCTTTTGGGACAGTGACAAAATGGGGTATTCTAAGGAAATTCTGTTTTTGTTTAAATTAAATCTTTCTTGATATTTGTAGATCCAGTTCTTTGTCACTTTGTTATAATAACTCTGATTTTGAATGCTGGATAATAGTACTATATAGTTTACAAACATTTTACATAATTGTTTTTTGAGTTCTAAAGATAAATTTATAGCCCAATTTCAAAGCCACTAAGTGGCTGAAACAGGTTAGAACTTTGTTTTTCAAGTGATGACACATTCCAAACTAATTCACTAACATTCAGTTAAAATTGTAGTTTTTAAACTAAATATAATATATAAAATTTAAAAATCATATTTGCCATTTTTAGAAATTTAGTCTTTAGATAAATCTCATTAATTTATGTAGATGTTTCCTAAATCATGTTCTCTAGAATGATATATGAAATACTTTAATGTTATGAAAAAACATAATTCCATGAGCAAATAATTTTGAGAAGCATTAGTGATATGAACTAAAAGACTAGTTAAATGTAGCGCTTTCCAGAGCATTTAAAATGTTCAAATGCTTTGAACATTTCCATGAGAAGAATGTTTCTAAATTATTACTAGAAGGGCTCTGTGAAATAGTTCTCAAAGTCTCAATGGACAGTTTACGTAGCATCTAATTTTTGAAATGCTGTGCTAGTTATTTCAGTTCCTCTGGTCCACTACCGAAGTTCATTTGATTCAGGAGGTTTACTACACTCCAGTGGAAAGGCTTGCTTCCTTTGAGATATGTTCTTTCCTGTCCTGCAGAGTTTCTCGAACCACAGGATCAGGAGAACACAAGATGGTGACCTGAATAACACAAGATGATGACCATTATTGCTTCATTTATTTCCACTCTGTTAATTTTTTTTTAGTACCGGGGATAGAACTCGGGTCCTTGCACTGGTGAGGCATGAGGAGGCACCACTGAACTAAATCCCCAGCCCTGTTAAAAATTTCTAGGCATTAAAGAATGACCTTGGAATTAGTATTATCTGGAAAAGCAACCTAGCTCATCGTTGCAGGAAAAACTTCTATTTTGTGTCCCTATGATCATTAGGAACTGTGCTAGCTTCTACCACACCTCGTTTTTCTCTGGCACTACTGCGCCATGCATGCTCCATAGTCCTGGAGAGATTTTCACAGATCCATCTGTTTTCCTCCACACATCTTCAGGGAGCTAACTTGTCAGAAACTTCAGTTCATTCTTCTTTAGAAATATATTCCAGAACAGACTGTCTTTTCTCCCACAGAATATAAGACAATTTCATACTCAGGTAGCAAAATCTCAGTGTGTCAGAACTATCAGCTCACCCATAGTCTGACATCTTTCTAGACATGGCTGCTACTGGCAGCACCAGCACAGGTTTGAGGCAACAGCTTCTTTTTGGCAGCAACTTCAGTCAGCGCTCTATGTACTTTAAAAGGCTGGTCCTGTTGGCAAGTGCTCCTTTTGGCAGCAGCTTTCAGTCAGATGATAACTGAGACTTCTCGGTGGAAGTGGGCTACAGTGCCAAAGTGCCCTGAAACTTCTTTGAAAGGATTCCTCTAAGTATTCTGGAGTTTTATTGGCCAAGCAAGTATATGCCAAATACTACACTACTAGTCTCCCATTCAATCCTCTTTCATTCATGAAACTATAAATCTTTTGTTTGGAGAAAACTGTCCTACAGGTGTTGAATATAGGCCTCAGAGGGGTGCTCTGATTGCTTAGTATCGCATAACAAATCAGGGTTTAATCAAGATTGGAAGCAGTTTTTGTCATCCCATCGGTCATATTCAAGGCTATTCCTACAAGTTACATTTTAATGGGGTGTAGCTGAGCCCTACCACTTCAGTTAGGGTTCTTTTCTGGTTTTAAAAAAAATAAAAGCCAAATAAGGGAAAGCTGTACTCTGGAGAAACAATGGATTGCTTAGAGAATTAAAGGAAGATTTGAAAAATCCGGCCTTAGCAGAGGCAAAACCTGGGAAGTTACAGGGACTTCGGGCCCAGAAACCTGAGGCCCAACTCTCTGGGTGCTTTCTGTGCCTATATGTGTCCTCTGCAGGTATACAATGTCCCAGGAGCTTTAAATTAGCTATTCTCAGCTCTCCAGAACTGCGGTCATCACAAAGTTGTATGTCAGACTCTGAATTTCATTGTCTTGTTTTGTAAAGGTAAGGAGGGAGATCAATATGATTAGCAGTCCACAGAACCACATGACATGAAGGGAGATCAGTTTTCCAGAAAGAAAATAAACTGAGGTTCTGTTCCTTGAAGCCTGAAGAAAAAAGAATACTAAGTGGATCAAAGCAAGAGCTGGATACTACACACTGAAATGGAGTTGGAGGGACAAGCCTAACCAAAAAAAGAAAAGTCCCTAAACACATTAAACCTTGGCAGGAACTCTCTTCTCTCCACTTCCTTTTCCTTTACCTTCCCTTTCTTTGTACCCTCTTTCCCTTTGGCTTTTTCTCACACTTAGCCTATACATATACATAGGAAGGTGTCATCTCCTCTTCTTCCCTTACCAGTACAACTGCATCATGGCAGAAAGGGGAGGGAAGATGAGAGTCAGGACTGCATGCTGGGCAAGTGTGGATTATTTCTTCAAATGTCAAAAGCTTAGTGGTGATCAGCTGAGTAGATTTCTGCATCGTGTAGTATTTGCCTCCTTTTCTCATGAACTGAGTCACCCCTTATCCAGGGCCTGCAGAACAGCAGAAGATTTAGACGCAAGATCCTCCTGCCACTCTGTTGCTCTTTGATTTGGGAAGGAATTTTGAATCTAAGAAACAGATTAAAGACAGGCATTACTTAGATGCTAGGGAGCCCTGTTTACTAGGAGAAAACATAGGTGGGTTTTGCTCCAACAACCAAGATGTTTTTCCTTGTCACTCAGTTTTATGATGCTGAGGAAGTGTTACGGGTGTGTAAATAAAATTGTAGCATATGATTCCTATTAACTTGACAAAATGAACAACTATCCATTTGTGAACTTCTAAGGTATAGACTAGGGTAATGTTTCACATGTCTTAATGAATTCTTAAGAACATCAACAATGCATGTTAACTTACTGTTATTTTTAAAGTTAACTCTAACAGTAGTTTATTGTTACAGTTAAATGGTTAGCAAAGTACTATATATATCAACCCCCAAATTATGCATTTTAATATTTAGTTATTTCTCTTAGTAAGATTTAGGAAAACTGACATTAAAATGTCAGTTTTAAAATTAAAGGCAAAAGAAATAGTCCTTTTAAAAATTAAAGACAAAAGAAATAGTCCAAGTGCATAATAGAAAAGAGCTGGGAGATCCTGCTTAAAAAAGAATCAAAATTTCAGTCCTTTAAAATATATCCCATAAATATATCCCACAATATTGACCTAATATCTTAGACTTACAAGGAGTTAGGCTGTGATTCTAACCTTTATTTTCTGTATTCTAAGATGGTATGTAATGCTATAGGAAATGTTTGACCACTGCCCAAAGGAATCAAAGAGCCATTGTAGATTATTATTATGTAGGCAAAATGTTCATCATGAAAATTTTACATTTTTTTAAAAGCTTTATAAGGTTGAGTAAAGTGTCTTAATTTGGAAAAGCATTACTCAGAATTTGGAATTTGGAAGAATTATTCAGAAGGAATCCTGTTGGTTAGATTAGAGTGTTGAACATTTACTGACATCTTGAAGGCATTTAATGATCTGTTGGGGATTTCCCAGCAGACATAGAAAATGATAACTCAGAAACAACATGTGCATGTAACAGATTTCTTCCTTCTTACTTAGATGAAATTCACACCACATAAAAGTCATCATATAAAACATTTAAAAGTGTTTACATCATGATTTTCACTATGTGCACAATATTATGAACATCATCAATAACTCCTGAACATTTCTATCAGTCCCCCCCAAAATCCTACACTCAATTTGTCCATTTTTTTTTCTCATTGAGTTTATTGATACTTTTTAAGTACACAGTACAGTTACATTCATCATTGGGATCTTGTACCCTAACATGACAGACCTTGGTTCCTGTTTTCTCCCCATACCCCTGCCCTCCCTTCACCCCCTCCACCATCCCCTATTTACAAAGACTTTGTTTCCACTTAGCAAATATTTTCTAGGTCTATTTATGTTGTAGCATGCATTAATACATACTACTTTTTAAGACTGAATATTATTTTATTGTGTATATCACATTTTTACCAAATAATGTTTGGATTGTTACCACTTTTTGTTATGAATAATGTTGTTATGAACATTTGTATGCAAGTTTTAGTGTGAAAGTATGTTATTAGTTCTTTGCTGTACTACTAGAAGCAGAAATTCTGCATCATATGGAACTCTAACTTTTTGACAATAGTCAAATTCCATTGTGGCTGCTCCATTTCACATTTCTAGCAATGATGTCTGAGAGTTCCAATTTCTTTCTTGGTTCTGTTTCATTTTAAAAATAAGTCATTATAATCATCCTGGAGGTTATGAAGTTGTGTTTCATTGTGGTTTTGATTTGCATGTCTCTAATAACTAATGACATTGCTTATTTGATACTTTAATGCCTACATTTTTATGCTAAAGGAATCTCAAGAACAAATATAATTGTATGGAAAATTCATTGTATAAAGTTAACATCCCGATGCAACCATTAAGCCAAGGTCTTGCAATTTTTAATGTGTAAAATTCATGTACGTGCTTATTCCAGACATCCAGTTACATATGTGTACAGAGATAGTCTCATGAGAAACTCGGCCAACCCTGAAACATGATTTTTCAGGGACTTTTAGAAGTGATGTGAATACTAAGCCCAAGAGTACTACCCATAAAAGCAATGTGGACAGTTGCCTTCCATACTCCAGCTTATTGATCATAGGCTGTTATTTTCCTCTATAGTGTCTCATTTCTCCTGCTTCTTGCAAGATACTCAAGCATCTACTGTCTTCTAGGTTTAGCCTTTCTAAATACTTTCCTAAGAAAATTTTGTTGCTATTATCTATGTACTAACATAAATGTAACGCAGTGTGCTGCAACTATAATAAGAACATAATGTTCAGCTTAGTGAAATAGTTTAGATTGCTACTCAGATCAGATAGACTTCTTTTAAGCTTGTATTCTTTTGTTATTTTTGCGACTTTTTTTTCCTCATTGTTGCATTCATTTGGCCATTAGTTTGTCACCTGACTTTTCTATCTGTTATAAATGCAAGTGTATAATTTTAAATGTGGGCCTGAAAATGTATTTTCTACAATCTGTTGAGGGGTGTTAAAATAAGAGAAAGCAGGTGCTGAGTGGTTTCCTCTACAAGGTAACTTTAAGGCCCTTAGAAAATGGATTCTGTGTGAGCTATTTTAGTTGCTTAGTTATTTCTCCCTTTCTGATACTTGGTTACCTTGCATATGTCACTCTGGTACTTGGTTGAAAATATTTCAATCACTTCACTTTCCTAAAACATCCAAATAATGTGTACCATTGACATCATTTTCATGAAGCATTTAGTTTTTTTTTTTTTTTTTTTTTTTTCTGCTGGGGACTGAACCCAAGGTCTTGTGCTTTCTTGGCAAACACTTTACCATTGAGCTACATCCTCAGGTTTGATGCAGTTAATTTAGGTTATGAAACAGAAGAGTTTCACTTGGGAGACCATTAAAAAAAGAGAAAGATGGTCTGGTGTCCTAGTAAAACATTAACATGCTGCTACGTGATTGATCTTAATGACAATTTTGTGTTTCATGGGCTTTGTAGTGTTACCTAACTCTTAGGAGATGTTTATTGACAGTCAACATATGGTGCTACTACTTGTTTTTTTCAGAAATACTTACAGACTTCAGGTTACACTCTTACATTAATAACAAGCTGTCAGATCTAGCAGAAGAGCTGTTCTCACATTTTAACCACATTTCCCTGAAAAGATATATCTGAGTTATGTTAAATGCTACTGGATGACTTGGAGAACGCTTTAGAAACTAGAAAGTAATGTAAAAAATAATAGACATGAAATGAAAAGATAAGAGGTGTCAGATTGAGGAAATTTTTTACTCTGAAGAGAGAGGAACAAAATTACAAGAGTAAATTATAAATTAATTTTCCTGTACGCACAGATGCAGGAAAAAGATAAGGAGAGAATAGGTGATTTTCTTATCTGAGTTGCCAGCCATTAGTCTAAACCTACCCTTGATACTTATTAACAATGATGATTAACTTCATAAATGATGTGGTGTGTGTGTGATATCATTTAAACTTTGTAAACTTTTTTCTGGTCTTTTTATTTCCCTTCTATGCATATTTTAAAAACCATTTAAAAATTGTGTTTGTGATATGTTTTCTTCATTAGGATTTTATATTTTCCTTAAAATATTTAGATATCAATAAAAATAATGAGACACATAAATCTTAAACATTGTGAATACATTTTACAGAATATATAACTAATTATAAATTATAACGATAGAAAAAAGATCTTTGATTTTACTGAAGAAAAATTGTGTCTAACATTGCCTGATAAATCTACACCACTAACTTTAACTTCTCAAACTAAGCAAATCTATACTTATTCACTGAATTTTGGAGGGCTGTAGTAAACGCAATTTGGTATCATACAGGCTTTAGTTCAAAATCTGGCTCAGTCACTTTTTATCTGACTTTGGACACATTGCTTAACTTCTTTGAGCCTCTGTTTCCTATTTTGTAAAAGAAACAAAGCACAGAGAAAAAGATAAGTACATGTTCAATAAATGTTGTGTATTGTGGTTTCTCTTATAATCCCATTGATTTCCTTCTGTGTTTAAATATAGTTATTAATTCTCTTTATTCTTCAGTTTGTCTTTGATCCTCTCTTGATATGTCTTTCTCTCGTTCACATAATATAGAACAGAGCTTTGGATGAACTAGAAGATTTATCATTTCAAGAACCACAGAACTGACAAAGACCTTAACTGAACATCGCATCTATCTCTGTTTCAAAGCAATGAAAATTCTTGAAAATTCAAGATGAAAAGTATTTTTATGCATGGTTTTACATATAGAATAGATGGAATCTTTTGAAAATATCATACAAATATTCCTTATGAGTATTCTATGTATTGCTTTCTTCAATTTCATCAATCTGTTTGAAGTAAAATTGCACACTCTTAAATATATAAGAATCCTGGCCTAAGTTATAAATCTTTTCTGATCATCTCAGGTTTGGCCAAATGACCTCTATATTTCTTATTGTTGGCTCTACTTGTAGTTAGAATGAAGAGGCTTAGAAAAGATCACTGATCTTGATATAACAGTAAAATATATTAGATAAGCTAAAAAAAGAAGTATATTTTCTTTAGAGTCATTGAAGAACTATGAATCGATTTGGGTGGCTGTGAGTGTGGTGTCACAATTTATTGAAATCTGGAAGTGACACAAATACAGACATAGGACTTCTGCTGAACAGAGAGCTGCAAAGAAGCCTTGAACTAAGTTAGAAAGCAGAGAGATTTATTTCATCAGGTATTTACACCCAAAACTTCTGTGGAAGACACATGTAGTTTCACTCTTAGGACACTTGAAACCAGAAGTGAACTAAACCATCTAAAGTGGAAAGCCAGCCCCAGCACTGTTCCTCTCCCTATTACAATTAAGGGTTAAATTCCTCACTCTTGGTCTGTCAAAGAATAGGGGGAGAGGGTTCCTATGGCAAATATTACTCATTTTAATCTTGATTGTTCTTTCCTACATGATACCTGATAAACAAAAATGAAGAGACTTGCAAAGTAGCAGGAAAATAAGATTTGCAATGAAAATGAGAAAATACCAGTATACTCAGTCAAGTGTTTAAATTGGTAGAAAAGAATCTATAATAGCTGCTATTGATATTTTTTAAATTTAGGACAAAATATAGGCAAAGGGATTAAAAGGTGAAGGATGTCAATAGAGAAAAGTAACTACAAAAATGTTGAGTTCAAAAATAATATTCCAAGTAGGAAAAGCATTCTATGAGTTTAAGGACAGACTAGCCAGAGCAAAACAAAAAACAGGTGGACTCAAAAGAAGAGTCAGTATAAATAATTTAAACTAAAGTACAGAAAGAAAAAAACTAGGAAAAATCAACAATAACCTGTGTTATCAAACATTGTATCTGTAGGATGTTTCCAAGTCTTTGGAGGGGAACCCCCTCTGGCGCTGACTGACACACCCAAACTCCCAGTCACAGTCATGTTGCGATGGGCCACAGCCTCCCACAAGGGCTAACAGACAAAGCCTCTCTAGTTTTAAACTGAGGGAAAAGAATATTGGAGAAATTGGAAAATTCTGACTGTAGTACAAACATGAGTGAGAGAACTCTTGTGTGTGTGTGTAAATTTCTCCCCCTCACATGTACTATTGCTTTTTTAAAGAACCTGGAAAGGGGATGTTTTGTACTAGTAACAGTATAGGAGTCTGAGCTATTCCTCTTGCCAAGCTACTAGTTTTCCACAGGAAAAAGGTAGTTCCATAGGGTTAACTAAATTAGCCATTTGGTTAAGTTTAAAGTTGTTCTCGACCTTCCTGTCGAGAACATTTCTGTGAGAATTTCCTGTGTTGCATTTAAACTCTTCCTCCTCTTCTCATGCTTACTTCCCCCTCACACCTTCTCAAATTATTCCTCTTCTCTTATTTTGCCTTATACAAACAATACTATCAACATAACATATTTAGCATTCTTTTTTTTTTTTCTCTTTAATGTGCTATTGCTTTTACTAAGAGATAGGATTAGCGGTGTGTTCGTAAGAGCATAGAACGAAGAGTTAATGCTTGTATCTTTGGAGCTCCTTAAGTAGTCACATTAGGTTCTCCAGGGGTTGTTCCATAGGGTTACCTAAATTAGTATGCTGGTTTTGTCATAAATGGCCATAATGTCCCTATATCCTCCACTATCCTCTGCTTAAACTCCTGTCTCATCTTTACTTAATTTCTCATATCCTCTTCCATCCCATCTTCCTTTCCTCTGCTTTTTCAGGGCACAATACCACCAGTAAAATGGTTTTATATTTATATTTTTTATTTTTCTCTATCTTTTTTATTTTTCTTTCTTCTTTTAGAAACTATACCTTACATGTTTGTATACATGAAATGGTAATGAAAAATTAATTATTGCTTTAGTCATATAGTATAATTTCATTGACATGTCAGGTTAACCCTCACCAAAAATTGTGTATGAAGGATTCAAACACAAGCTTTCTACAAGCTCTTTAATTGGCTCCAACCTTCTTACAGCTTCCCTCAATCTTTATATTTCCCTCCATCTTCTTCCTTTATCCTTCTCCTTCAAATTATCTCTCAAACCTGTCCTCCTTCGTCCACTCCACATATAAAAATATCACCAGAATCTCATCTCTTTCATTTCTTTGTCTTGCTGTTATCTTTTTTTCTTCTTTCCTTCTTTCTGAAAATTTTCTCTCTTTTCTTCTTCTTGGTTCTTTCCCCTGTCCTCTAAATTTCAGCCTACTCATTGATACTATTTCATTGTCTTCCTGGTTATTGAAAAAGGCATGGAATTTTAAAAACAAATTTTAAATTATATGACTGATGCTCATATAACTAATAGTTGTTCTCTCTTTGCAGTGCAGTGATTAGAATTAATCTACATACCTTGAGTAGGTTGAATAGGCACATGAACATCAAAGTATAACCAAAGCCAAGGTCTCATCCTAGGAAGATGTACATTAACTCAAGAGATCTCCAAGTATTGACAGTTTTGTACTCTAATTTATCTTCAAACCTAAGCACAAAAACACCAGAAATATGAGACAAAAAGCAACAAGATGCTTCCTAAACTCTTAATACCCTTAAAGCTAATCTCATGGAGATCAAACAGGAGGTATTACTTAAGGAATTAAGAAATGGTTAAAATGTTTGGTGAGATGAAAGAAAGAACAAATAAACAAATATGTATGATGTTCAATTAGTTCAAAGAGGATATGAATATACAGATGAAGGATTTAATTAATAAGATGGTCAACAAGTTTAATGAAGAGAAAAATAGTTGTTTGAATTAAAGAATACTGCAAGATATGAAAGATCACTTTAGTAAAGAATTAGAAATTATTGGTAAGGGCAAGTGAGTCAGAACATTAGAGATGCACCAAACTCTGCCAGATTCGAGCCTGGTTATTACAGCTCATAGGCGAGGAGGGGCTAGCACCCAGAAAGTTTCCTTGGTAGTGGGAAGCAGTTTGAGTTCTCCTTTTAAATCATGCTTTAAATTGGGAAGGGCTCAGGGAAGAGCAAGCAGAATCTTATAGAAACAGAGCCATGCCAGGTTAATGGGGCTGGGGCGGGCACAAGGAAGTTTCACACTAAGAGGTGAGCTACAAAACATCTTGCAACTGTAGCAAGTTCACTGCCAAGCAGGATGTGGGTGTTTTGGGTGCTTTGTTCAAGTGCAAACACTTTGTTCAAACACAGGTACAAAGTGGCAATGAGGCACAAGATAGAGTTGGGCTGGTTATCACATAATGAAAAGGAGTCAAGTAAATATCCTGGATATGTAAGATCCAACTAAATGTATGGGGAATAGATGTAGAAAAAGCCTCTGACAAAATCCATCATCCACTCATGATGTCTTCGTTACTTGTCTCGTTGCTGAGACAAAATCTCCACAGGCAAAATTAATGGAGGCAAGGATTGCTTAGTTCACAGATCATAGAAGTTTCAGTCTATAAATGCCTGGCTCTAAGGCAGCATGGCTTGGAAGAGGGGCATCACAGAGGAGAAAGTTCATGGCAATCAGAAGAAAGCCAAAGCGAGAAAGCAAGGATACCATTGTTCTTCCTGTCCCTTATATCTTATTCAGATTATCTGCCCTTAGAGTTAGTAGCACTCACACCATTAGTCCTAGTGCCCTTGATTATAGCACTGCACCACTAACCCCAGTGTCACACACTCTAGACCCAGTCTCCTCTGTAAAAGCCTTATCTATGAACACATGAGGCTTTGGGGGGACATCGAAACATGAGCCATAACACATGATAAACCCTGAGAAAATAGTTATAGTGGGACCTCCTTTCAAGATGATAAAAACCATTTATAACAAAGCCACTGCCAACATCACACTAAGTGAAGAACTGAAAGCATTTCTATTAAAATCAATAACAAGGCAAGTGTTCAATCATCTAGTTTAATATAGTTCTTGAAACATTAACCAAAGAAACTAGACAAAGAAATGAAAAGAATATGAATAGGAAAGGAAGAAGTCAAACTATATTTGCAAAAGACATATAATACTTTACATAGAAGACCCCCCAAAAATTTATCAGAAAATAGAGGTAATAAACAGACACAGCCAAATGGCAGGATACAATATCAATACCCCCAAATCAATAATATTACTGAATACCAAGAATAGACCCACTCAGAAAGAAATCAGGAGAACAATCTTATTCACATTAGTTTAAAAAATTAAATACCTAGGAATTAACTAGACCAAATAAGTGAAAGATCTTTATAATAAAATCTATACTAGTCTGAATGCAGAGATTGGGGAGGACATTAGAAAATTCAAAGATATTTCTATTCTTGGATAGAATCAATATTTTCAAAGTAGCTATATTGCTAAAAATGATACAAAGATTTAATACAATTCCAATAAAGACTTTTAGTATTTTTCAAAAAACTAGAAAAATGAATCCTTCAATTTATATGAAATCAGATGATACCCAAGTATTAAAAACACTTCTTTGTGAAAAGAGCAAAACAGGAGGCAGTATAATCCTGGATTTCACGTTATACTACAACACTACAGCAATAAAAGTAAGAATAGAGGACACATAACCTCACACATTTTTAGCCATTTTGATCTTTGATAAATGGAATAAACACACACCAAAGAAAAAATAGCCTCATTAACAAATGGTCCCCCCCAAAAAAATTGGTCATCTAAGTGCAATGAAAGGAAACTAGACCCATGTATATCACCATGCACTAAATTCAAATAAAAATGGATTAAAGAACTAGACATCAAAATAGAAACACTAACTATGCTGGAAGACAAGGTAGATAAAACACTTGAAACATAGGCATAATAATGAACTTCCTGAACAGAAACTCATTTTCACAAGAAACAATTGCACAAATGAAAAATAAATAAATCTATGTTGGCATTCAGTTCATTTTAGATACTAATAAAGCAAAGTTTTAAAACTTGAAGTAAAAAAACACCTTTTACTTTAAAAGAATTTAAACCTTTGCCGAAATTTAAATGCCTGGTACTTCTTTATAAGTTAGCTTAAAGGAGCCCCTTACAGTTTTAGATACCTTAGTGAAATAAGTATGGACAACACTTGCTCTTGTTGAAGTGACCAGAGAAAGTACTGCAGAAGAAGTGGTGTGATATAGTTCATGAGTTAGCTTGAGTTGGTATCCAGAAATATCAGTTCTAAGCCCAAGTTTATCACTCAATAATTGCTTGTTCTTGGTCAGTTCAATAAACTCATCCCCTCAGATGCCAAGTAGCTTACTTTTTCTTATAGCGTTGTATAATAAAATGGAAAATTTTTGAAAAAAATAGAATACTGTAAGAATATGGACTCACATTATCAAACTTGTTTAGTGATATTAAAAATACTCAGGTAGATGATCAGTGTGGTTGTTGGAATTTTTTTGTTATGTTCTACACAGCTTGAAAATAATAAACCTTGACTCAGAATAAGCCAAAGTTCTCTGATATTTGGGAATTAGGGTATTTGTAGTGATTAAAGAAATAATCATATAAGGCTATCAAATTCACAGTCTCTTATCATAGACCAACCTAATCCAATTGATTAAGTGAGGTTTTCCATTGTTTATAAGGACTACCATAGCCAGCTAGCACTGTAGTCCAATACAAACAATTTCAACCTTATGCAATTCCTTCGTTTGAAATTTTTGGTTCTTTGGCCATACCAACATGGGGATATAATGTTTTCAATTGGCATTTCTTTAGTTTTGCTCCTATTCATTATGTGATGATGCTAGGTCCTCTTACATTCATACTAAACACTTACAGCATTTCTTTTTCATTTTTCTCTTTTTTTTCGGGGGGGGGTTGAGACAGGGTCTCACTATGTAGTTGAGACTGACCTGGAACTCACTATGTAGCCCAGGCTGGTCTTGAACTCACAGCGATCCTCCTGCCTCAGCCTCCCGAGTGCTGGGATTACAGGTGTGCGCCACCACACCCAGCTCTACTTACAGCATTTAAAAAAGAACCATTATAGGGAAAGGGTAATGGAAGTTGCCAGAGACCCTTGCAGTGGTCCTGGCCTCCTGCAAGCCAGTACAACATCCACAAGATAGGAAATTGAGAATTAAAGGAAACACAGAGACTTGAGTCAAACTGGGTCTTAGGCTGATCTAAGGTGCTCTGGGTAAAAAAGACAAAGGACTCCTATAATTTCCAGTGTTTATTCATTACAAGTGTGGGAAGGGGGAAAACTGGGCAGGCCTTGGGACACCTGCTGATAAGTATCAAGCAGGCAGGACTGTAGAATGAGAACACAAGCATATCTTTTCAGAGGGGAGGAATTCAGCTGGAGCTGAGTTGACCTTGGCTTTAATTGATTGGACTACTTCCAGTGTAATGCACCCGAATTACGGAAAGGCAAGAAGCTGGTGTCACTATAGCCTGCTAATACTGGGCACAATGAATGTGCACAATGTCTGCTACAACCAATGTCATATATAACCAGAAAATTTACCCTTTTAACTTGCCAGTGGGATCCTATGTCTGATTTTATTTCTTATCCTGACCCATTGTAGAACATCTCCTGACTGTGGTACCACTGACAGCCATTCTGATATTAATACCACCGTATGAGGACGATTCTTCATATTATCTGTGCCCATGCTGCCAGTGGCTATGGATGATCTAGTTTAGCTTTAGCCACCAATATCTCCTGCTGTGGGAATGAGCCTAGCCATGATTCTGTGGTTGCCCTATGTTCCTTATATTGGCTCAGCTGTTTTAGTTTTTTGTGTTTCTTTAGTGGAGACCTTTGTGTTCTACTATTTGGTGGTCAACCAGCAAGCTCTGAGGTAAGGGGAACATGTGTGACAAACATTGTGTTATACCTTTGTTTTTTGTTTTTTTTTTCCTTTGATTCTGGAAAACCATCCTTGAACCAAACGTGTATGCCTCAATTCCTTTTCCTTAGTTTTACATAAAAGAAATTTCAGTCTCCCTCATTCTCCCCAGAAGGCCTACCTTGTAGCTCTACCAGACATAGGTGAGTATTGTTTAGGTTTAACTTCATATGTTTTATCCACAAATATCCCAGCAAATCCCTTTATTACAGTAATTCAGAACCTTTTTCTTTAGTTTGGATCACAGAGTAAAGGAAGACTCTCTCATTGTTATAGCAATACTTCATCTACCTACAGGACGTGGAGAGCTTTCCTAACCATGATTTCTGAAAAAAATCACCTCAGTTTTTAAAAATGAATGCATTGTTTGATAGACTCTTTCTTGTCTTTTTTGAATGCAGGCCTTACATCTTCAAGTCATTCACAAAATGGAACACCTTATTCTTCACTATAACTTCCCTCTTGCCCAAAGTTCCTGTTTTCACAAAGCCCAAATGATGAGATGGAGCATTATTTATAGGGTCCTAACATAGTGCCTAAGGCTGTATGCGTAGCATTGCTGGAATCATAGAAAGTGTGCACGTCTTCAAGTAATGCATAAGAATATAGTAATGCATATAATGTAGTGTTATAGCAGACTCCTGGTTTATCCTGGCTTGTAGTTTCCTAACATATGCAAGAATTGGCTAAGGAATTTATTTTTTAAAAAAAGATAGAAAAAATCTCATGGAGGAAATATATAGATCATTTTTAAAAAACCCAGTTTTCTTTCATTTCTTTTTGGTTGATCAGCCCACAAATATCAAAGCCCGTTTCAAAAGTTACACAAAACATATTCATACTGGAATATAATGGCAGAAATTTGGCAAACTGTTTAGAATCTGACAAATGTCACTTTCAAAGTAATGTTTTTTTTTTCTGAGGTGAATAAAATCTTAAACATTAAATTTAATTTATCGTTTAAGGATGATATTCAAATTTATTAGTGAATTTTAGCACAGATTGGGATATTTCTTCAATATATTTTTTTCCATAATTTATCTTAGGCAGTGTATCATTCAGGATCTTTTTAAAATAGGGATCCTATTAGTTGTTCTGGGAAAGAATGTTTCCATAGTCAGTGAGTTTAGTAAAAGGATCATGCTACATTCTGAGAAGTTCTGCAGAAAATAAAAATTGCTTAACACATTTAGTTTATCCACTACCAAACTAGTCAAACCATATAAACATTCCTTGCATCAAATTTTATAATTGAGCCATAAATTACTGTATATATTTATGGGATATAACACAGTGTTTTGACACATGTATATAATGTGTAATAATATCTGATTTTTGACAGAGGCACAATTAATGCTTATGAAATACACATTGATAATTTATCTTCCATTTTAAGCTGCCTGTCTAATGCTTTGACTGAATGAGTCATTTATTACAACTTTCCCTTCAATAAATATTTCGAGTATTTCACTGATTTTATTAAGCTAACCAGGCATTTTGATATGGATTGCAAACACAACCTCATTCTTCACACATTTTCATATCATTTTACACACATACTTTTGGTTAAATAAGTGTATGAATTATGTGCTCATTATAGGTTAAGGCAAGTACAGACAGATTGTAAGTATATATTTTAAAAGTGAAGTCTAGATGGTTTCTTAGAAGAAAAAATGTGCTGAGCTTATCTTCTGTTTGAGAAAATACGAAAGATATAGGACATTCAGAAAATGGGTAGGAAGTTCAGAGAAGCAATGCACTCATTTACTCTCGGAGATGGTAGGTATCTTCTACTGTTAGTCTTTCATTTTAGGCCAGTAATCTGAGGCTTAGGTTGTCAAAGTGCCTGACAGATTAGGGAGTATTTTCAGTGCAGTTGAATTTAAGCTTGCTCTCATGACTCTTAGTCCTATAGGTTTTCTGCCCTACTTGAGGCCTCTCAGACATCTGGTGGAATAGTTAGGCTATGTCTGAAATTTATCTCTGCTATTTTCACCAAGAATAAAAGTAAAGTATTGACTTTGTCTTGAAAAGCTCTGATGCAGAGCTGATATTGCACACCCTGTGGTGCAAACTCCTTCCACATATTAAACTGCACCATAGTATTTCTAAATAAGAAAGTGTGTGTGGTGCCTGTGTGTTTGCATAGGGTGGTGTATGTGGTGTTGCTGTGGGTGAAAAGAGAGTGCATAGTTTAACTGAATTAGCTAGCCTGGAAAATATTCTTATTTGGGGCTTTTGGGAAAAACAAAACAAATAAAATAAGTTGAACTGTCATTCTAGTAATTGGTTTTTTTTTTCTTCCTCAATTTCTCTTTTGGAGGTATTAAATAGGCTGTGAGACACATTCATAGTGAAAGATGAGCTACTAGCAATTATTTCTCCACATCCTTACCGACTTGGATACCACTAACTTTTCTTTGCTATGAACTGAAAATGCAGATAGAATGACTAATGTCCTGGGTGTGTCAAAATGGCAGCCAGGCTGTGTTTACAACTCATCTCTCTACTTAGCACTTCCCTCTGTTTCCACATTAATGTTCGTTTCCTTTAAACTCAAGCTAAGTCTTTTCACAGGGGAATAGAGATTCTATTGCAATTACCTGGAAGAATCTACAGTCGAGTATTTGCTGGAAGTCCATTGAATCAAACAGCAGTTTTAACAGGGAAATAAGCATTGCAGAATTATGTCCAGCTGTGCACACATATTTTCCAGAACAGCCAAAGCAAATGAAGTAATTGATGCAAAGAAAAACAATTATCAAACAAACATGATATTGTTTAGATGTAGCATAATGTTTGACTATGTGCATGCAATCTCAAATAAGCAGAACAAGTTCTAAAATTGAAAAATTGCTATTAAGAACTGGGTATGCAGTCCTCACCATTACTTTCAGAAAGAAGCTTATTTTCTTAAAGAAAATTAAAAAATCATATTCAGGCCCATGTACCAATATATATGAGGAGAATAGTATTTATTTCAGTGATGAGGATAGGCTGGTGTTCTTATAAATTAACATCTCTTATAGAAAATCCAATTCTCCAGGATTCAGTGTGCAGGGACAGGGAACACTAGGTTCTGACATAAAAAAAAAATGTTTCCTGTAAACTTCACTGGTTTTATTATCCATACTCTTTCTTCCAAAATTGTAGAACACTGTGCCTTTGGAAGCACCTTTAATTTCTTCATTTACAGTGACCCTTTCTCTGCATTTTTACTACCTCCAGCACTCACTGCCACCACATGTTGGACACTTCTTAATTTTGTCTTCTCAGTAGTCCTGAAATCTCTTTGTGAGGTTGTCTCATCTCTTAAGAAAGGCACATATTAATAATACATGTATACATTACTGAATATGGGTCCCTGGTCACTCACTTCTGAACAAAACATCTATATGACCCTGTACTTACGGAGCTTTAAAAGTAGTGGGGAATGACAGATTTTGATCCAATAATTCTTTTTTAAAAAAATATGTATATATCAGGCAATTCTGTTGGCCTAGCAGTTCCACAGGCAATGAAGACACAGAGATAAAAAGTAATTGTAGAAATCCATGGCTTCATTGAGCTTACATTCTTATTAAAGTTTAAAATAATAACATAAATGTAAAAATACAAAATACATCAGATGATAATACTATTGCCTCAGGAAGATGCTATGGAAAGTGGTGATATGTACAGGTGCAATTTTAAATAAAGTGGTCAGTAAAGTTATACTGAAAATATAGCAAAGGACATAAGTACACAAGATTAAGTCACATTTATATACAGGCGAGAAGAGAACAAGGGCAATGATCTAAAACAGGAGGACACCTAATGTTATCTTAGGATTTCAGGAAAGCTAGAAAGCCTTTGAAAGTGTAAACAAGGGAACAACCAGTACGAGAGGAAGTCAGAGATTCAATAAAAGACTAGGTTGGGCAGGGTCTCAGGAAGACATGTAGGGAGGAAGAAGGGGACCATCAGTAATTTTTATTAGATAGCTTGAATTTCAGTAACATCATTCTGGCTGTGCTATTGAGTAGACCGTCTAAGGGTAAGAAGGAGGCACAACTTGGATCCAGGCTAGAAGTGAGGGGGATTGGGCCAGGATACGCTGAGGGTGTCAGTGCTGATAATTGATTAGGTTTATGAATGTTTTACTATACATTTCCAGGGATGGAGAATGAGTGTAATTGATGTTATATTGGGGCAAAATATTAAGTTCACAATATAATAACAACATATTTTCTAATATTTAAAAGTAAGAGGGTCGGGGATTTAGCTCAGTGGTTCCGCTGCCTGCCTCTCAAGTGCAAGGTCCTGAGTTTGATCCCCAGTACCAAAAATATAAAAATAAAAATAAAAAAATAAAATACATGTATGTAAGAAAACCCCTAAAGATTACAGTAGATAATTTATATTTTATTATTCTTTCATTTAAAATCATCTAGTGTATTCTTATTTTATGTATATACTTTTAAACATTTTACTAGAACATTTTGTAGTACGTGATAACATTCATGGTGCAGAGTACATCGTGGTTCATTTATATAACACATCTTAATTCTTTTTACTGTCCCTGTCCCTTCCTCTCCCTCTTTTCAGACTTCTCCTTGTTCCCTAGTCATTTATAAAACTTACTTACAGTGACACAGAAGGCCAAACTAATCTACTACCAGGCTGTCTAATATGGCAGCTACTGGCCGCATGTGGCTATTTTAACATTTGGCATAACTAAAGTAATTAGATGGGATGTTCTGCATATACAAACTATGTAATAAATTCAAATTTTAATAAGGAACAAATCAATGAAATGACAAGTTGCCAGCAACAATTTTTTTCTTTTCCTTCTGTCAGAGAAGTATGAGTTTGGGGTGGTGAAACGGTGTAAGGTTTACTGATGTTTACTAAGTAATAATTTAGATAGAAACAAGAAGTTCTGGTGTGCTATTTAGAGTAGAGTGACTATCAATGATGATAATAAAGTAAGCATTTCAAAAGGTTATGAAAAAATTTTTGCAAGTTCTACCATAAAGAAATGATATGTATAGTATGAATGACCTGATTTAAAAATCATGTAATGTATACCTGCATCAAAGCACTATGTGGTGCCCCACCTAATATGTACAATTTTAATGATTTTAAACATCAGTTAAATAAATTTTTAAAATATGCAAATTCTCAAATAGTTTTTACATAATATCTTAGATGAAATAAAATATTTTAATATATTAATTTTGAAATGCTTCTTTTTACTTTTTGAAAACACGGTTACTATGACATTTAAAATTAGACATTTTTGTCTCCCATATTTCCATTGGACTGTAGTGTGTTCCAGTTCCTTTATCTGACTTTATCTCTGAATTTTCTCCTTATTCACTGTGTTTTACCCACACTTTACCAAACTCATTCCAGACTGAGGCTCGTTATGTTTTAATTTTTGCCTGAAATGCTATTCCTCTAGATTATCCTTTAGTATTTATTTTTAGCTCAAATATTACTTTTAGAGAAAAAAATCACTTGCTGATTTATTCCATTTAAGGTTTTGATCACTTAATCTCATTTCTTGTTTTTCTAAACATCATTTACTTCTGGATTAAACTTCTGTATTTATTTATAGCCTGTTATTTTCTAGAAAATATGGGATATGAAAGCATGTTTTAGCCAGCACATCTCCAGAGTAATGTTTGGCATGTGTTAGCTGCTTATCAGTGAAAGAAAAATATTGCACATAAAAGAAATTTCATACTTTACATAAATATGTGAAAAGATTTGATGAGATCTTGGACATTCCAGACAGCCTTACTTTAGAAACTGAACATTATGCTGAGAGCTAGGCTATGTGGAGAGGATATGAGACAGAAGAACACCATTGGTTGAAAGAAAAGGCTGAAGACAAATCCACCAGTGTGTAATTAATTTTTACACAAAAAGTAAAGGACAAACATTTGACAAAAGTAAAAGTAAAAATTAAAAAAAAGAAAAATAATTATCATATCTAGGGCATTATACTATCTAGGTAGCATTTGGTAGACAGTATCATTGTTTTAAGTATTAGGAGAGGAAAGTAGTGCTTTATCTTTGCTAAGATAAGAAACTCATGGAAGTTCACACATCTACCAAAGGTAAAAGGAGCAATTGGCACCTGGACTGTGAACTGCAAAATTATGACTCTACAACATTTACTGGTGCCTCTAATACTTACAAATTCAACATTCATGAAAAGTATACTAACTGTTGGAATATTCAGTTTTGACTCTTGTAACAATCGAAGTATTTGGACACAAACAACAGAAACAGCTATCTGTGTAAGGTGGCAGTTAAGTATTGTTGAAGTAAAACGAGTAGTTCATGGAAAACATTGGAATACTGGAACACCAGCTTTAGAAAATAGTCAGGTACCAAGAAAGGCTAGTAGGCTTCAGGGTCATTCCACAGCAGTGCTTAGGACACCACTTTTGCTATTGCACTGAGAACAGAGTCATGACTCTGGACTACTATTTCTGGACGCTCACTATTCTATGCGTCTATCTTCAAGTAATCTACATTTGCAGTGAGGATCTGTGACCTTTTTCTCCCTTTTGCTCTCCACCTCCATATTCCATGCGTTAGGTAGAAGCATCCCATTGGCTGAACATGTATTTATCTTCTGGTTTTTAGAGATCTGAAAGAAGCACTTGTCTTCCATACTTTGATCTGAGGTTTTGATTCCCATTTGTTTTAGGATTGACACTATATGGAAGGAGTGTTGTCTTAACTATTTTCTTGTTACTCTAACACAATACCAGGCACAGTTCTGAGGAGGAAAGTTTATTTTGATTTACAGTTAAAAGAAGCTTTAGTCCATCACTGGCTGGTTCCAACAGAAAGTGGCATGGTAGAGGAATAAAAGCTCAGGCATGACATGTAGGAAACAGAGGGAGACCAAGCGATGGGGGGTGATATACACCCACACCCCCAGTGCCCCACCTCCTCTGACCAGATTTCACCTCCCGACATTGCATTCAGCCATAAACAAATCAGTGGAATAGTCCACTGAAGAGTATGATGCCTTCATGGTCCAATCATCACCAGAATACCCACCCGTGAGCACATAAGGCTTTGAGGGATTATCTAGATGTAAACTATAACAGGCATTAATTCTTGGGCATCCAAAATCACAAATGTTCAAAACAATCTACTGCTTTGGATGCCCTAACCAACACGCATATTTTCCTCTTATGACCTCTTTTGCCCATCTAAATGATTTTGAATAGCCTAAAACAATTCGGATTATATGGCCACCTATATCTCATGGTCAAGTGTTCAGTTTTGAGCAAACAAGTTAAAAGGTGGAGCATTTTCTTCAAAGGAGAATCACATTTGTTGAATAGTTCGCTAAAATGACATCAACCACGCAGAACTAGACAAGAAAAATGTACAGAAGCTAACTAGATACAAAATCAGCAGATGATGTGAAGATAAAAGTAATATATCTGTCATGCCAATGTTACCGTCTTTACAAATGGCTACTGACTGTGGCCATTTCTAGAGTCCTTTCCTCAGGGATAATCACTGTCACAACACAGAACTTTCATTTTAGCACCAGACACTTTAATATCAGTCTGGGTCAGGGCTGTGAGTCACTAACAGCAGAGTCCCAAATTTGAGCATCTGTCTTCTCAAGATTATAAATTAAGAAAGGAACAGCCACCTCTTTTAGCTTTGTTAGTCAGCTTGGAAGTCCTTCAAAGAGGAAAACAGCTGCATAACCCAAAATGACAAATGTTTATTATAGAATATTTTTTCTTCCATCAGTATTTAAAGTTTTAAATTTTAAAAAATACTCACTTTTTCTCAAGTTTGTGCCACTTTGTTGGAAGTAAAATGTCTCTTAATTGTGAATTGAATGAGTTTTATCTATTTATAAAACATTTATACTGTTCACCTATTTTATCTGTGAATTGAATGAGTTTTATCTATTCATAAAACATTTATACTGTTCACCTATTTTATCAGTAAATATTTTTCAAAATAAATATTCAAAATTGTTTATATGAAAATATTTCTTTCAATTTTTTGTGACAAATTTCTTCTTGAGACATTTTTTCAATATCTCAACAAGGTTCGAAGTATTTAGTTCATAAATAATTTTAATGCCTAATAATTTCACTAATGAGTTAAATCACCTTTTATTTTAAGTAAGAATAAGTAATTTATTGAACTTTGGAGTGGCATTTATATGCTGAACTGTAACCCAATGTTGCAATTTAACTAATAACTGGGAAAATTAGAAAAAGTAAAAATTTAATTTTTACAGAAAATACATTTACTATGCTTTATAAATTTTCATTTCATACACTGTCAAAAATGATTTTGAACAAATATAAAAAAACTGTTGAATGGATTTTTGGAACATCTGAGGTGTTGGTTCATTGTATGAATTAAAGTGACATTCAATGTGAAATCATTTAATAATCCTAAATTGTATTTGTTGATTTGGGTTGTACCTATAGTAACATATGGTTATCAAACAAGTTTTTAAGTATGTCTTGAATTATTTTTCTATTATAAAGTTAGTGTATATTCAGTAAAATCTACCATGTAGAAAAACAATGAGAACAATAATTCAGTCATGATCTTCATTTCTAGAAATAACCAGTGCTGACATTTGTTGTATTGATTTTCAGTGCTTCCTGTAACTGTGTATATATGTGTCCATGTATGTGTGTGCTACTGTGTACATTACTTAACCTGTTTTTTTTATTTTACTGAATTTGTGTAATAATACGATCATGAGGCAAGAAAGGGGCCTTGAATTGTGAACATATTCAGAAGATGAATTGCAAATGCTGATTTTTTGAATTTTAGAAGCCACTTTTAGATTGGCCTCAGCTGGTGTAAGGGTAAAGGCATAAAATTTATCATGGGACCTTTCCGACAGGATCATCTCTGGGTCACTCAGAGGCTGTACTCAGTTATGGCTTCATTGTTTCCAGGAAATCGTCAGATCCTATGCCATGATACCAAAATATCTGCTTCTTGCAACACTGCACCTTACCACTGCCAACATAATCTGTTGTATTGAACTTGTAATTATTTGTTCTTGTGTTCTTAAAAAGATTTTGATCATCACTCTCTTTTTCCTAAATAAAAGGCGTTTAATTTTGGCTTCCACTTAACTTTCCATCTGCTTTTTCATCATATGATTTGTGAATTGTTCTATTTCATTCTTGCTTATACTTCAGATTGACAGATCTTTTAACTATACTGGGCCTCTCGTTCCTTTTGATTAAAGTGAAGTTGTATGTTCTCTGAGATCTTTTCCAAATCTAATGTGGAATTTTTGTCTGTCTTTAAAATAAGTGTGGAAGAGTAGAAACAGCACGGGCTCTGCATCAAAGAAAAAGAACTGAGTGCAAATCTTGGAACTCTGTGACTTTGGATATGCTGCCTAATGTTCCAAAGCTGGTGTTTCCTTCTATGTGAAAAGGGAGTATAGCAAACACTGTTGTATTTAGCTACATGTAATACAAATGTGACTACATTAGCTTAAACAAACACAAGACTTATTTTTTTCATTAATAGTGAAGTCTGGAGCTAAATAGTTCAGACCTGTTATGTCTGTTTCTTGATGCTTTCATTTTTCTGGGTTTTTTCTTTTTGTATTTCCTTACAGTATGGTTTTCATCTTTATGATCCTACCATAAATAAGCATCTTATCCATGTCTATACAGGAAAAAGAGAAAATCAGATTTCACAAAGGGCATGCTAGCTAAATTTTCATGAGGAAATCAAATTTCATTGACTTTTGCTTTCACCTCATTGGTCAGATCCATGAAAAAAATATTATCTTGAGCTACAGGGAATATGGGACATTATAATTTTGATGAAATGGTTGACTTTATGAATAAAATTATTCCTACTGAGTTTCTAAAGAAGTAGGTAAGGATAGATCATGAATAAACAACATTAAAGCTTGCTACTTGGGAGACTTTGTTTTTCAGATGGTCTCTGAGATGACATCCATATGGTAGACAACTACTGTGCATTCAAATGATTACTATTCTCTGTTTTTTGGTTATTATTACTATTTAAGAACAAGGAGACTTTTGCAGTGGTCAAGACTGATACATAAATTACT
The DNA here is from genome assembly GCF_012274545.1 of Fukomys damarensis. Classification (NCBI taxonomy): domain Eukaryota; kingdom Metazoa; phylum Chordata; class Mammalia; order Rodentia; family Bathyergidae; genus Fukomys; species Fukomys damarensis. The sequence goes on from NW_022900926.1 coordinate 46,782,239, forward strand.
TAATTATTGTTATTTTTTAAAAATACAAAGGCTGAGAGAGTGTAAGAAATGTCTTTTTCTCCTTTGGTTTTTATAAAATTTGTTATGTAATGTGGCTTTAGAATTAAGTTTTTCATTTTTATTTGCTTGATATAAAAAAAGAAGCAAATAATTTACAAAAATATTCATTTAACTTTTGTAAAGTTGAAAAATTCCAAATTAGTAGTAGAACTGGATTAACTTGCAGGAAGGTTTAATACTTTTGGGAATTTTCATATGGGAGAAAATCCTATCAGGTAGAGAAAGTGATCACTAACAGTATGGTTCAAGGGAGGTTAGAAACCAGAATTCTAATGAAGAGATTTCTGTGAAACCAGACAGTGCAGGGCCCACCTTACTGGTTGCATAGGGGAAGAGCTGAAGCTTAGGTGGAGGTGAGCCATAAGAAGAACTTGAAGGAACCAAGGGAGGGCCTTTCAGGACAAGGCAGGACTAATGTGATAGAACACGTAGCTATCTCTTATGTACTATTACAGTTTATTCACACCAGAGAAACTATTTGGTATTTACACATGTGTGACTTATTTATTTTACTTAGGAGTATATTCTCAATATGTATCCATTTTCCTATGAATGAGTCTAATTTATCATTCTTGATGGCTGAGTAGTATTCCATTTTATAGAAAAGCCACATCTTTATCCAATCTCCAACTGACGGGCAAATGGGCTGATTGATAATCATAAGGGCATCCTTTTAACTCTTTGAAAATTCACTGGTCAACTGAAACAGAAAGGAATAGCTTCCTTTAATTAGGTTATTCATTTTTTTCTTGTATTTGAATGTACTATATTAGCATTTACTTTCATGCATGGGGAGTAGGAGCAATATTGAGTGGTCATATAATTTATTAGACTAAATTATGCTCTCTTCTATAAATCAATTCTTTTGAAAGGTTTAGATTTTTCCCTCTATATCCACTTGTTTGTTTTTTAGACTTAAGAAATTCTCCCTCAAGCTTATTTAGAAAATGCTTTTTTAGGGCTGGGGATTTAGCTCAGCAGTTCAATGGCCTGCCTTGCAAGTGCAAGGACCCAAGTTTAATCCCTGGTACCAAAAGAAAAAAACAAAACAAAACAAAAGAAAATGGTTTTTTAAAGCATTAAGCAAACACTTAAATATTAGTTATAAGATGCCTGCAGAGGTGTTTTATGGAGTTAAGACTTATTGAAACCCAATGAGATAGTTAGCTCCGCTGACAGTGGAGGAAACTGGCATGGAAAAGATGAACAATTTGCTTGAGGTCACACCTTGAAAATTGCAGAGCCAGCATTTGGATAGAGACACATGGTTTTAGGGCTCAAGCTCAAACCTCCTGTGGCAGGCCTTGAACAACAAGAAGTTAGACAGATTCAGAAAGCTTCACAAGTTTTATTCTTAGTTATCTCTTATTTTAAAATTGTTTCAAATATTTTATATTTAATATAAAATAGTTTGGTAGTATATTTTGCTATAGCCAATGTGGTTTTTTTATTTTAAAGTAGCTAAAACACACACACACTTACACACACACTCACACTCACCTACTTAATATTTTAGAACATCCCCATTCTCATTTTGTGAGTTACTCATTTCTGTAACCATTCAAACATTATTGCTATTGCAAAAAATAAAAAGAGATCCAAGATTTCTGAATGAGTAAAAAATGAAAATGAAATAAGCAAAAAATTGAAAAATATTGTATAATATAAATATATGTGGCATTACCCAAACAGAATTATCCTTTGAGTTTTGAGTAGACCCCTTTGTGAAAATTTGACACTTTCTTTCATTCTACATAAGTAGAAATCCCCATTTATTTTAGGGGCAGTGAAATGTGGTAGAAGTGGCTCTTATCAGCTTGCAAGAAAGCTCATTATTCTCAATTTTCCCTAGTTATGCAATTAGGAACATGTTGCCATTAGAAATTAGCTTTGCTTAGTGTAGTTACATCATGGAAAATTAGCAAACAGTGAAAATCAGGGCCTTTTCTTCTTCTCTGTAGACAGTTGTTAAATATTTACCAGTATACTTCTGTGTGGGGGTTTGGGTGTCTAATGAGTGCATGGCAGTTAAAAAATTCTCTCTAATAAATTTTAAAAGAAATAGACCATAGATACAAATATAACCTCTTTGCCTTACCTTTACTGTGTGTGTGTGTGTGTGTGTGTGTGTGTGTGTGTGTGTGTGTTTGAACACATCTTGGAAAGGAATCAGTCCTAAAAACATGAAATTCACTTCTCAAACCCTGTAGACTGTCTTCCCATAATACCACCTCTAATTTTTGGAAAGCTTTCTCAGGAACAGAATCCTCATCGGGCTTTTGTTTCTATTTTTTGCTGGACATTTACAAAGAAAAATTACTTCCTACTGAGTATCCATTAGCCCCCAGCATTGATGCTAATGAGCAAACTGCGAGTGAGCTGGAGAGTAAATGGATATGAGTCACATAAATACACTTAGCTGGCACTTCCTGCTTGGCTTCTTGCGTCACTGCAAAGATATTTGTTCCTTAGCAGCCTGGGTGAAAGTCACAGTCACACAATTGTACATTGCTGAGGGATCTGCTCTTTTGATGGAGCTCCCTGAGAAGGACACACTGATTTGTTCTGATGACATTTTCTGTACAAATACATTCCCATATTTTGTGTGTGCATCCAGGTTGAAATGCTCTTAAATGACTAATGCTAAACTCAGATCTTCCTTTTAAGATATATTGCTTGATCAACATCAGAAAGCCAGACAGACAGGATTTAGAGAGAGAGCTGGTTTTCTGTACAAACATTTTAAACAAACATGGTGCCGAGAAGCAGATGACAAGAACTACTAAACAGCCAAAGGTAGAAAAACAGCAAACGTTGCCCATAGGAGCTATAGGATTTTGTTTGTTTATCTTTTATTTCATGCTTCCCTAAGTCACTGAGGTTGGGAACAGGAAAACCAAGTTTGTGGCTTTAGGGCTTCCTGGGACTGTTTTATAACATGGAATATTCAACAAATGGCAGGTACAAGGCCAAAAAATTCTGATTAGCCTCTGGGAAGGAGGTCATATTCTTTGTATACACTGGGACACTAATGGGAACAAATGGTCATGTTGTATAACTGGAGAAATAAAGCTAAAGTCTCAGTGAATGACTAGGCAATCACTAAGGGACATTTTTATTATTAAGAATGACTTTTGTCAACCAGTAGGAAGTGAGGATCATGAGGCAAAACTGGTTTTGTTGGAGCTGTGGCAATGCTGGGATGAAATTTATTTATCTATGTTCTTCTTAGCCCCCTAAATTATTTAAGCCATTCTATGGAAATACATATATTACAGTTAAGTGGACAAATTGAGCTAAAGGAAAAATAAAGATTAAAAATAGCAAATATAGGGTGAAATTATTTCACAGTTTGCATAATTGAATCTTTCTTTTTATGAAGAAAGTAGAGGAGGTTGGCCATAGATTTGCCTTTGAGCTTTTAGGCAATCAAGTTAAAGAGTTATTGATTCAGTGTTTGTAAGATGGCAAGCCATTTGCTCAGGAAATGTACTGCTCTTCTGTGCTATTGAGAATATTTGACTGAAAAGGTCAGTAAACATTTACATTTAGGAGAGGCACATTCAGTAATAAGTATTTGAGTTGGATGGACATCATTTTTAATTAATTTTTTGAAGGGCATACCATTTAAAATGCAATACCTAACATTTTAGTATTAATGTATCAAAAGTAAGAATTAAAATGCTTGTTATACCAAGCATAGTGGCAATGCTTGTGTTATCAGCCATTTGAGAGGCTAATATAGGAGGACTGCAAGTTCCAAGCCAGCCTGGGCAACCTAGAGAGTCCCTGCATCAAAATGCAAAGGTGAATTTCTGCAGTGTAACTCAGCGGTAGAGGAAGAATTCTAGGTTCAATACCCGGGAGCAAGTGAGCAAATGCACACGTACCTCTATGTATGTATATGCACACACACACATGGCCTACACAAAATAAAACCAGTCAGTCTAAATGGAAAACACTGAAAATGATTGGCTAAGTTAATCTTTAAAAACTTTCTATTTTTATGGTTGTAAAATGACATAGCAATATAAATTGATTAGTAACAAAAAATTACTCAATTGCATAAATATGGATAGGTCTTAGAAGCAGGTCATTTATTTATTTGTCTACTTTGTAGTACAGGGGATTAAACATTTGCTAAGCAGGTGGAGGCACCACTGAGCTAAATCCCCAGCTCCAAGACCTTTTACTTTTAAAAAATCGTCTTTGGTGGTTATTTTTTGTCTTCTTCTTCGTCCTCCTCCTACCCCTCCTTCTGCTCCCCCTCCCCTTCTTCTCCTCCTTCTCTTTCTCCTTCTCCTTCTTCCCATTTCCTACCCTCCCTTCAGCCCCTCTTCCCCTCCTTGTTTTCAAAAGCTTTGTCTCCATTTACACACAAACACACACACACACACACACACATATACATATATGTGAATATATTGGTATTTAAACATTAATTTACCTTTTTTTCTTATTTTATCCTCTGTTGAAATTTTTCTTGCCACTTTACAGCCCATATTTTTTTTCTTTTTTTTTGTACCGGGGATTGAACTTGGGTCCTTGCATTTACAAGGCAGGCCACCGAACCGCTGAGCTAAATCCCTGGCCCCTACAGCCCCATAATTTAAAACAACCTGAAAGATAGATAATTTCAGGCCCACTAAAATATGATAGAGTGGTTCCTTCTGTTGGCATTGAAAAGAATGGGTTGCAGAAGGAGGATGGCAGGTATTGATCGTGAAGAGCTGGGGATGAAGAACACCTTGGCTAAGAGTAGGGACAGCTCTCCCTTTGGGCAGGATAGGTGGCAGCAGACAAGTATACTCTGAGGAGTGGGTGATGTAGCCAGAAGGCAGACGATTCAGAGGTCCTGAACATGGTTACCACATACTCATAAAGATAAAATCTACTCTATTAGTAGTAAGCTAAGGTACATAGGAAGCTTGTTGAAAGTACTAATTTTGGAAGCCTCCACCCTAGACATTGTGAATCAATAGATGGGAGAGCGCAGGGAGAGAGAATAAGGAACAGAGGCCAAAGAAATACAATTTTAGACTTAGCTAGATATGATGCAGGTGATTCACAGACATGATTGTGTGTCATATGCTTTCCCTTTCTGTCTTCTGTTTTCACGCATGTACATGATCACAGGAATGTTTTCTTTTGATTCCAAGCTCTATGTACACTCAAAGCTAATCTGTACTATCCATGCTGTTTTTAATCCAAAACAATGATCTTATCCGTCTTCCTCTTATCCATTTACCTCTATATATACTATATATCTTATTTGTTTAGAAAAGAGTAACTATGAAATGTACTACACCATGTTTTTGTTTTCTTTTGTGTGTTCAAATACATCTTGGAGTCTTTACCTTCAAACACAAACATATACGTATCTGGACAGTTCTATCCAGTGACTGCACAGCACCACATACTTAAAGGAACCAAATATTTTACCATTGCTTTAGTGGTGGAAACTAACATTGTTTCTATTTTTTTCTACTACAAGAAATGATACAATGAATATTCGTGCATGAAACAGCAGCAAATACAGACAATATATCAGTAGAGTAAAATCTTATAAATGTGACTATTGGGTGAAAAAGTATGTGCATTTAAAACATTTTAATGAAACATTAAAAATTTATTTCTTCAAAAATATTTAGTCTAAACCTGAAAGCAGGTAAGAATAGCTTTTTCCCCAAAGTTTCAGCAGTATTGGAAATGAACAAACTTAGCATTTTTTGGCAAGAAGAAAAATGAAAAAAATCGTTTGATTTGCATTTATTTAGTTATGAATAAGGCAGATCCTTTTCATACTTCTTTATAAACCTTCTATTGTATTTTTCTAAAAGTATAAACCCTATGATAACAAATTTCATTATTTTTATCTTGGCTTATTTTTAAAATAGTTTCCTGAAAATGCTTAGGCCATACATTATTTGGTATAACATCTAGACTGAAAATACTTTTCAAAGAAATAGTCTGTTAACAATACGAAAGTTTGAGCAGAAGTACCTCCACAACATTCTTAACTGAAATCCCGGAAAAGTCAGGCCTTAGGAACTGAGAATTAGGTTTAAATAGAGATTTACAACAACGAAAACCGAGCCGCAATAAGGCTCAGCATCTTCTTTGAACCAAATTCATCCCTTAACTCTGCCTAAGAGGAATGGAGGAAACCCGCCTAGTAACAGACAACATTATGTGGTCCTCTCTCCTTCTTTCCATTCCTTTCCCTTCCTTTCTCACCTCCCTGACTCCCTTCTTTCTTTCCTTTCTTATCACTCTTCTCTTCATTCAATAGAAATCACTAGATTTATGAACAAATGAAAATATACGACTGACATCAAGACAAATCAATATTCACTCAACTAATATTTACTGACTGTGTCTTATTTGCTAGGCACTCCTTTAAGCTCTGGGACTAAGCAGTGGGATGAAAAACTCCTTGGAGCGTATGCATATATGTGAGGGAAAACTACATGAATATTGTGGATCTCAACTGAAGAACTAAAACCTTCTATGGAAACTAGATTTGTCGGTAATTTAGGTAGCAAACTTGTGATAGCTCATTAGAAAGTGTAGTTGACTCTTACCCCAGATCACATATTGATTTGTATCACTAGAAATGTAAATCTTCTGGTGAGACTATGTCATAATGTGTATTATGTTCCACAGAGTGGTTATTTAGGTAGAATAAACTGAACTGAGAATTTTTTTCACCAAATAAATATATCATTTTTGCCAGCATCATTTACTTTTAAGTCTTTTTCAAATCATTTATCATAAACACAGATTAACAGCCCAACGAACAGGAAGACATTTAAAACACATAAAACAATTATATTAAAGCAAGGCACACTTTTAGCTTTAGGGAGCCATGCTGGATTACAATAACTTTTTTGTCTTTTTTATATTGTCTGTCCTTTATTTTGTGCTGTTTTTATATATTGAGTTTCACATATAAGACTATGTGATATTTAATCTAGTGTGTCTGATTTACTTTACTTAACATCGTGGTCTCAAGATACACCCATCATCCCACAAAAGACTCAAGTTTACTCTTCCTTATGGCAGAGATTCATTTTCATGTAAATACCACACTTTCTTTATCCGTTCATCTGTTTTTTTTTTCTTAGTTTATTTAAAATTTTTTTCCATTAACTTTATTGGTACATTTTCAGTATATAATACAGTTACATTCACTATTGGGATCTTATAACTTTACATGATGTATCTTTATTTTTCTCCATTCCCCTGGCTTCCTTTCACCCCCTCCACCCTTCCCTATTTACAAAGACTTTGTTTCCATTTTTTCTTTTTCTTATATTTCTTCTTTTCCCTTCCTTTCCCCTACCCTCCCACTTTGCCTACCCCTTTAGCCTTTTTTTCCTATTCATCTCACATTATCAATTATATATTTCAATCCTTATTTACACTATTAGGTTTTCCTACCAGAGAAACTATCCAGTATTTACACATGGGCATCCTATTTATTTCACTTAAGAGTATGGCCTCAATGTGCATACAGTTAGCTATAAATATTTTTAGTTTCTCCCCATTCATCTGTTGATGGGCATATAGGATGCTTTCAAGACTTAGCTATTATGAATTGTGCTGCTATAAACATGGGTATGCATGTTCCACTGTAATAACTCTTTAAATCTTTCAGGAAGATATCTAGAAGGAAAAGAGGTGGGTAAAAAGGAATTTCTATTTTTAATTTTTTAAGTAATCTTTATGTTAATTCCTTAGTGCTTGTACAAGTTTACACTCCCACCAACAATGAAGAATTCCCTGCAGCCTCTCCAGCATTTATTATTTTATTTCTAGATGATGGAATCTCAGTATTTTAAATTTGTATTTCTCAAATAGTGAGTCAGTTGACTATTTTTCTCATATAGTAATTGGCCATTTGTACTTTTTCATCTGAGAAATGTTTGCTTATTTAAATTGCCCAATTTTTGATTAGGCTTTTAAATTTGTGGTGTGTCTTATGTGTTAAGTTACTTTCATATTCTAAATAAAAGTTCCTTCTCAAAGGATAGCTGGAAAAATACGTTTTTGTCATTCTATAGATTGTATCTTCACTGTTGGTGGTTTACTTTGCTATACAGAAGCTCTTTGATGTGATACCACTTGTTGATTCTTGATATTATTTCTTGTGAAACTAGGATTTTGTACAGAAAATTTTTTCTTATCACTCTGTCTTCAAGGGCTTTACTTATGTTGTCTTCCATCAAATTGTTTCTATTTTAATATTTAGATTTTTTATCTATTTTAATTTCATCATAGTGCATGATGGGAGACATAGGTCAAATTTCAATCTTCAACGTGTGGATAGTCAGATTTCCAGCACTATTTGTTAAAGATGCTATCTTTCCTCCAGCAAAAGTATTTGACACCTTTGTCAAAAATAAAGTAGCTATACACCCCTGGAGTTGTTTCTGCATGCTCTATTCTGTTTCATTGATTCATTAGTCTGTTTTTTCCTCCCTACACCATGCTATTTTTATCACTATAGCTTTAAAGTATAACTTGAGGTCCAGGGTTGTGATGATCTCTGCCTTGCCCTTATTTCTCAGAATTGTTTTAGCTATTTTAGGTCCCTTCTGGTTCCATATGAATTTTAGAATTGCTTTCTCTAATTGTGTAAAGAGTGCTATTGGTATTTTGATTAGGACAGCATTAAATCTCTATGATAGTTTTGGAAGTATGGCCATTTTGACTGTATTGGTTCTGCTTATCCAGGAACAGGATATATCTTTTTATTTGTTGATGTTTTCTTTGATTTCTTTTTTCAGAGTATTATAGTTTTCATTGTAAAGGTTTTTCACTTTCTTGGTTAGGTTAATTCCTAAGCACAGTATTTCATTTTTCTTGATGCTATTATGAAAGGTATTGTTTCTCTAATTTTTCTCTCAGTGAATTTATTATTGGTGTACAGGAATACTTTTGTTTTTTTGAGTGTTGACTTTACATCCTACTGTAGGACTGAATTTGCTATTAATTTTAGGAGTCTTTTAATGGAAATTTGGGAATTTTTATGTAGAGTATCATATTTTCTTCAAATAATAAGAATTTAACTTCTTTTTTATTTTTTTTAAGATAAATTCTAAAGGTTTATTGCACCCAATGCCACAGAAAATGGATCAAAATAATACATGAACAAGTTTTAAGAAAAGTTTCCCATACATTGACATTGGTATCTATTCAACTGATCAAAAATAGTCCCTATCAATTTCTCTTAAAGAAGCTTTCATAGTAACAAGTCCCAGAATTTTCTGTTTTAAGCACACTGTAATCACTTCCCAAATAGATGGCTCATCAAAGTTTGATATTTAAAAATTAACATTTAGAATGGGATGCTTGATTTAGGCAAAAATCATATGAAAATATCCTGTTTCCTCAAGTATAGTAAAAAACTGAACAGTTTGCATTAACTAAGAGAAGCTTGAGACTAATTTAATGGCTAAAGTTTGCATGAGCAAAATACTCCCCCACTACATCACTAGTGGAAAACCCAGACATTTAAAATAATTTAGGTGTCATTTTATAGTCTTTACGTACAACCAACTTTAGTGAAGAATTTAGAAAGCTACAGACTATCCTTTTACAAAATCTCATGACCTAATTACAAGAGTCCAAAGAACAGTTTAGTATCATTTAGCAACTGGGAAATTTCCTCCCTCAAAAAAAGTTAATTCTGAAAAATATGGTTAAGTTTAAAAAGTCACAATGTGTAAACAGCAGCTCCACGGGATGTGAAAAGATTATAGCTACTTTCATTCAAAAACAAGGGAGGGCAGGGACAAGGGTAAAAAAATGAGAACAAAGACCTGTCATGTAAAGGTACAAGATCCCAACAATGAATGTAACTGTACTGAATACCTAAAATGTACCAATAAACTCAATGAAGAAAAAAAAAATTCAGAACAAAGAAAGGGTTAAAGAAAAAAAAAAACAGCGCACGTCAGAAAAATGGATTAAAGCCTGTACAAAAAGCTATTTAACACTGATAAAAACAAAATACTTTGGAATTATGCACAAGTATGGAAACTACATTTTAAATTTTCATTGTTGTGTTTTTTGTTTGTTTTTTTCATTGTCATGTTTTTTTTTCCTTTTATTGAGGTCATTGGTACAATTTAGGTATACAAATACAGTTACATTCATCATTGGGATTCTGTACCTTTACATAATAGGTCTTGATTCTCATTTTTCCCCTTGTCCCTGCCCTCCCTTCACCCCCTCCTCCCCTCCCCATTTACAAACACTTTATTTCCATTTTTTCAGTTTCTCATATTTTTTTCCTCTCCCTTATTACCTTTCCCCCATCCTTCCCACTTTCCTTGCACCTTTAGCCCTTTACTTCCTATTTCACATTATTAATTGTCTCATTAGGATCCTGTGTTCTATTATAGTTTTTCAATGTCATGTTTAAAACACGCACAGTTACCTTTACATTCATAACACTTACCAGTTTGTTAAAAATAAAACTGCAACATGCTTGGAGAGGTCCATCACAGTAACAGTGACGTACTTCTGCTCTGTCAGGCCTCTCTAGCTTGCTCAGAAAAGCAAGACACTATGAAAGTTCCACTCAACAGGTAAAACTTACAAGTTGTTGAAGAAACCCTAAAGGTCCAATCTGTCAATTGAGGTAAATTTCTTGAATTTGTTTGATTTTTATTTCATCCCGCATCGGGCACGGGAAGAGTGGTCCCCCGCAAGATGGAGTCCTGGTGTGTGGAAGAGCGGTGGGTGCATCTCTATAGAAGTCCATGAGGGGTTCTCTCTCTGGGGAAGAGGTTGAATTTAAAACAAAAGGTGAACGGCAGATGTTTAGAGCAGGGCTACAGGGGCAGTAACATTCCCGGTCTAATTCATAGGTTACAGATGCAAGGATTCTTTCTGTTTTCTAATTTCTCTGGCTAATGTTTTGAGAACTATATTTAACAAGAGTAGCGATAGCAGATATCCTTGTCTTATTCCTCATTTTAGATGGAAACCCTTCACCTTCACTCCGTTTAATATAGTTTTGTTTTGTTTGGTTTGGTTTTTTGAGACAGTGCTTTGCTATGTAACTGAGCCTGGCCTTGAACTCCTAGCCAGGCTGTTCTTAAACTCGATACAATTCTCTTGCCTTATCCTCTCAAGCGCTGGGATTATAGGCCTGCGCTGCCATGCCCAGCTTCTCTCCATTTAATATGATGTTGGCTATTGGTTTGTCATAGATGGCTTTTAGTAGATTAGGACGAAAACCTCCTATATCTATTTTCTTCAGGGTTGTTATCAAGAAGGGATGTTGGATTTTGTCCAACATTTTTTTTTCTGCATCTATTGAGGTGACAATGTAATTTTTGTTCTTGCTTCTGTGTATGTGGTGTATTACATTTATTGACTTGTGTAAATTGAACCATCCATGCATCACTGAAATGAATCCTATTTAGTCATGAGGTATGATCTCTTTGATGACTTGTTGCATTCTGTTCGCCAGTATCTTATTGAGGTTTTTTGTTTCTATGTTCATTAAAGATATTAGCCTGTAGTTCTCCTTTTTTTGGTATGGGATTTTGAATAATGCTTATTTCCCAGGAATGACTTTCAGAATACTGCTTTCATTTTGATCTTCATAGAATTTTTGAAGTATTCGCATTAGATCATAAAGTTCTTTAGAATTAGGCATTGGATCTGCTGGGACCTAGGCTTTACCTGGTATTTTTTGTTTTGTTTTGTTTTGTTTTTACCAGTATTAGGAATCAAACTTAAGACCTTGCACTTGCAAGGCAAGAGCAGTGCCACTGAGCTAAATCCCCAGCCCTTGGTAGTGTGTGCGTGCATGTGTGTGTGTGTGTGTGTGTGTTTGTTTTTGACAGTTTCATTTTCACTGACCAATACTGGATTATTCAAAATTTTTGTATCTTCTTGGTTCATCTTTGGTAGTTCATATGTATCTAGGAATCTATCCATTTCCTCTTAATTTTCTATTTCTTTAGTTTATGGTTTTTCAAAGTAGTGACCAGTGATCTTCTGAATATCAGTAGAATCCATTGTAATTTTTCCTTTTTCATTGCACGAAATTGGGTCTTTTCTTTCTTATTTGGTAAGATTGGCTAATGGTTTGTCGATTTTGTTTATTCTTTCAAAGAACTAACTCTTCAATTCAGCTATGGCATATTGAGACATAACTCCATTTTGGCCTCCAGTTACAGCTGAAACCTCCATGGTCTGGTGGCACTGTGATGTGCCAGGGCAAGATTATACCAGCTGAAGACATCCTGGGGAAGAACAAAATCTTTATCTGCATAGTTCCTCATTGTCCTAGGATTTTCACCCACTGCTGCCCTCTGAGTCACCTGTTACATTTGTTACTTCTGGTATACCAAATAAAGGTGTTGTAAGCTTAGGATCTTTCATCTTTGCTGCCCAGATCAACACTGATCAGGCCCAAAGCTCAGCTTCTTCTCTAAGTCTAATTTTTCCACCTTTCTGTCTAATTAACTAATTCACTTTGTGTTGTCATGGCTTGGAGGAGACTAGGACTTTCTGCAGAGGTTCTAGTATTGTCCACTTTCCCTGTTCCCTATGAGTGGTAATTTCCACATGTTTGCATAGTTTCTATGGTTTCTTTTGCCATTTCTAATTTTGTTGCAATATGAGATGGTAATATGTATAAGATAATTTTTATTCTTTTGCATTTACTTAAGTAGGATTTTTTGGTTATTATTTGCTTTTATTTTGGAGAAAGTCCCATGTGCTCCTGAGAAGAATCTGTCTGTGTGGTTGGGTGAAACCCTCTGTAACTATCAAGTTCATTTCTTTGAAGGTTTGTTTGTACTCTCATATTTCTTTGATGATTTTGTATCTAATTGATGTGTCTCTTTGTGATGGCAGGGTACAGAGGATCCCCATTACAATTGTGTCGCAAGCCCGCAATGCAGAGCACTGTCCAGCAGTGTCTCAAACCTGAAAGAGCAGTGGGGTGGAGATGGGGCAGAGAGAAAGGAAGGACGCCAAGACAAGAGTCTGATCAAGGTGACATATATTGCAGGCAAGCATCAGCCTTTTAAAGGCACATCAACAGGAAACACCTGACTCCTACAGATAATGTCAGATCTTCAACAGGAAGCACCTGACTCCTATAGATCTTTGGCTATCCGAGTTTCTCCCGTGCAGGGTCAAAAACAAGTTTAACATGTGCAGTCCTTAAAAAGGAACAAATGTTAACAAATCCTAATTAGGAGCATCCTGACCACACATTGTGTCAATGCCTTGATTATAAAGAAACAAGTTATCTTTCAAAAAGCCAGTGGGCCATGACTGGCTCCCCACACAATTGTATTGCTTTTTATCTGCTTTTTCATGTCCATTAGCATTTGTTGTGTGAGATATGTGCACCATATATGGTGTGCATATGTTTACAAGTGTTATCTCTTACTATTGATTTGTTCCCTTCACCAGTATGCCATAACTTTCTTTGCCTCTTTTACCAGTTTTGTTTTAAGATCAATCTACTTTGTCTGAAATTAGAATAGCTACTCCTGAATTTCTGGGTTCCCATTGCATGGAATATTGTTTACTATCCTTTCATTTTTTTAATCTGAATTTTTTGTGGGAGCCTTTATAATCAAGGGATTGCCACAATGTGTGGTCAGGATGTTCCTAATTAGCATTTGTTAACATTTGTTCCTTTTCAAGGACTCCACGTGTTAAACTTGTTTTTGACCCTGCGATGGGAGAAACTCGAAGAGATAGCCAAAGATCTGACATTATCTGTAGGAGTCAGGTGTTTCCTGTTAAAGATCTGACGTTGGCTGTAGGAGTCAGGTGCTTCCTGTTAAAGATCTGACGTTGGCTGTAGGAATCAGGTGCTTCCTGTTGATGTGCCTTTAAAAGGAGCTGTTTCAGTGAAATAAATCAGACTTCTCTTGGTCTCCACTCAGGCTTGAGTGTTCTTTCCTTTCTCAATCCTCACTCCCCAACTCAGGCATGTTCTTGATGTGACAGCTGGACCACCACAAGTGGTGCCTGAACAGTGACCTGAGTATCGAAGGATCTAGTGAAGGACACCGCAGAGAAGAAGGAAGCCTCAACGAAAAGGTAAGGAGCGGTGAATTTTCTTGTAAATATTAAAAATAGGAACCGGCAATAGTTGCATGCTTTTTGTACATATGCTTAAAGATTTATTGTGTGTTGGTGGTGCTAGAATAGGGCACCAGCAATTGTGTAATTTTTTAGAATTTGTTGAAATGGTTTGTCCTTGGTTCCCTGAAGAGGGCACTGTAAACTTAGATACTTGGAGTAAGGTAGGAAAACAATTACAGGATTATTATGCTGCACCTGGACCTAGCAAGTTACCCATGGATGCTTTTAGTTTGTGGACTCTCATCAGAGATAGTTTGGTTCCCAGACATAAAAGAGAGCCCTCTTTGGTTGCTGTAGCTTCATGGCCCCTTAAAAGTTAAAAAACCTGTTAGGATCAATTCTCAACCTCTTTTGTCCCCTGTTCAATGAGGCTTAAAACAAGCTTTAAATATTGAGAAAGATTTATCTGGATTTTCCCTTATCTGCCCAGTCTTCGATGCTCGAGATGCTCAAGAAAACCCCGTTCTCATCAAAACAATTAAAAAGAATGAAAATGGCTTGGGGCCAATATGGGCCAACAGCCCCTTTTACTTTAGCAGTGCTTGATTCTCTGACAACTGATGCTTTATCTCCTTTTGATTGAAAACAAATAGCTAAAGCTTGCCTGGGGGGCAGTTTACTTTTGTGAAAGTTTGAATTTGGAAAACAATGCAAAAACAAAAACAAAAACAAAAATAGGACCCAGAGAGGGCTAAATGCTAATTATGAGATGCTTATTAGAGATCAGTGCTGCCCCTAAAAGACCCCTACTGCATTAAGCACTTAAACTTTACAAACCAATCGGTGAGTACTTGTTCCTCTTT
>NW_022900926.1:46797453-46832348 GCF_012274545.1 Fukomys damarensis
GGAGACCTCTGGTTCTTCTTTTGTTGTGGTTTTCATAAGCCTTTTGTCTTACATTCTGTTTGGCCTCTTTTGCTCCCTTGTTTGTTTGCTTATATTGAATTTTCTGATAAAATGGGAGGGAGCTCATCTATCCCCTCACCTTGATTTTAAACCATTTCCAGGAGGTCCATCAGACTGCAGCTGACCTTGGACTCCACACATAACTAAGAAAGAGATTTCAAAACCACCCAGCCTAGGAGTTGCTCAGACTTCTGCTTTGTGACAGTCACCTCCTAGTGAAAACTATTTAGTTTTGGTTAACACTTCTTGTGCATTACAAATTCTTAAACTGTGATTATAGGGTTAACTTGCTCTCTTCTAAAAATTCAAGGTTAATACTATTCTATTGGTAGCCAGTGAAATTTTAAGATGTAACAATCTGAAAACAGAAAAAGGACACTTTAAGTTGAAGTTTGTTATAGAAGGTTAATAGTAAATGAGACAGAAAAATATTAGGAAAGCTATATGTAAGAGTTATACTTTTGACATGAAAGGTTTTTGTATTTTCATCTTGTTAAAAACAGGTAAAGAAAGATATACAAGACCAGAAGGCCTAAGTATATAGAGAAGGTGTGTGGAAATCATTTATTTATATTTGATTGTTGGTTTCAAGTTTGTTATAAAAGGTTTACATTTACAGTCAAGAAGAGTTTTCATTCCTTTAACAATAATTCTACAAGAGATCTGTTAATTTTGACCTGGAAAAATTTTGACTAGTTGTAACTAAAAGATTTTATAGTTCAGTTGGCTAAAACCATCTGAGTGCACTCAGTTTAAATTGTCTTATATGTTTGTCTAAGTGTTCAAAAATGTTTGTCCAATTATGTTTTTGATCAGCATGATGTCAAATACAAATAGATTGTTGATTTCTACAACCTGGCTTTATAGGATTAAATAAAAAACTTAAAAGGTAATTAAATATAAACCTTTAAATTTGGATGCACTCCTGTTGATAAATAAAGAAGCAGCTGCTCAGAAAATTTACTCTGATCTTTTTTCACTAATGGGAGCCACCCAAATAATTTTCATAGCCTTATAAAAGACACGCCTTGTTAAATATGTTTAAAATGTTTACATTGGTTATCAAAAGGCTGAATTCTAAACATGTTACTGTAACATGTTTATGATGGTTATCTTCAAAACATAATATTTTCTGTAAAAAAAAAGGAAGATCCTGTTGATACAAAGCTACATTACAGGACATAAGATTTCATATAATTATAACAGTTATTATTGCTACTTTTCTGGTATACAAAATGTATTTATATTGTTTGACCATGCAGGTTTTCCAGCATATTGTTTATGATGATAACCTTTTGGTCCAGGTATTCTCCCCTCTCTTCTGCTCCACCTACTTATGCTTACAGGTACATTTATAGACCCAGCACTATCCCTGAACAGCTTGAATCTAGGTTTCCACTGAGGAGACTAGATTGGGACCCCAACACTGAAGCAGCACAGAAAACTCCAGGATGTGTCTCGGTGCACAAGTGGAAATTTCATTCCAAAAAAGCAAAAAGTTTCCCTTCTTTATCCAGAACAAGGATTTAATTGGACTGGTGAACCTCCACAGTCCTTAATACTACAATTTTATGGAAAATATGTTATGTTACTATACTTCAGGAAAGGTTATTTAATGACACATCTCGAAATTTTTGGACTGGTTGCTTTGAAATTCTACAGACTTAAGCTTATCTGCAGGACTTTGGTAAACAGATTCAGGTTTTTCTCAAACCAACATTTGAAAACTTGCTGCTGCATTGGGAGAAATACATTTATGATCAGATGTCAAAGTTACTAACCTTAGTTTTGAATGTTTTTCGCATGGAGCCTCTAATATGTGAAATACCATAAATACTGTTATCTCAAAGCAAAGAAAAAAAGAAAAAGAGAATAATGCTTTGTGTTAATGCTCCTTATATATTAATAGTAGGAAATATAGAGATTTTTTTATGAAACTGATAATGAATATAATATCAGCAGTTTTAATTGTAAATTGACCAATTGTATATTCTCAGAAATGATGACTTCCTTTCATTCTGTGATGGTTTTGATACAACCTCCCTTTGTAATGATGCCTGTAAAAATTAATGAGTCCTGGTATGAGGATCAAGGGTTACAAATGTTGGTAGAGGTAGAGAAAGCTATGTGTCAAGCCTGCACAACCTATGGTGTAACCCCTGCAGAGGCTGGCAGTCAAAGACAGGTAAGAGAATTGTGGAGAAATAACCAACCTAAGACAGAGCATGAGTATTACATTTCTCATGGCTTGATGACAGGTAAGGGATTTCTCTGGACATTTCTCACCTAAGACAGGCACAGTCTTTCTGCTGAGCTGGGAAAGTCCCTGCTCTAAATATAATTAAAAAGGGGGAGATGTGAGAGCCAGTCATGGCCCATTGGCATTTGACATTTGAAAGACAACTTCTTTCTTTATAATCAAGGCATTGACACAATGTGTGGTCAGGATGTTCCTAATTAGCATTTGTTAACATTTGTTCCTTTTCAAGGACTTCATGTGTTAAACTTGTCTTTGACCCTGTGATGGGAGAAACTCGAAGAGATAGCCAAAGATCTGACATTGTCTGTAGGAGTCAGGTGCTTCCTGTTAAAGATCCTACGTTAGCTGTGGGAGTCAGGTGCTTCCTGTTGATGTGCCTTTAAAAGGAGCTGCTTCTGTGAAATAAATCAGACTTTTCTTGGTCTCCACTCAGACTTGAGTGTTCTTTCCTTTCTCAATCCTCACTCCCCAACTTGGACATGTTTGTGTTGTGACAGCTGGGCCACCACATTTTTCTTGTAATTGCATGTGTTTCTGTATACCATATATTATTAGGCTTTGTTTTTATACATTGTGCTAACCTGTGTCTTTTGATTAGGCAATTGAGATAATCAATTCTTTCAATAATAACTTTTAATGTGAATTAACAGCAACAATTGCAATAACAAATTAGCTCCAGTAGTATAATACAAGACAAATTACATATTAACATAGCATAAGAACCAGTTATGTATCACCCTTATCCCTAGAAAACTAATCCATAATTATTCTGTAAACATTGAGAAAATTTAGGTATTGACTTATAGCAACATGCATTAAATGCAACAGCAATACCTCTGCTAATGGTAGAAACGAATTCAACAGTAAATTTATGGAGATAGCTTTTTAAAGATTAATAATGCTTTACAGTTTTAGTCTTAAAGATATGGGGGTTAGGATTGGGGGAAGGCAAGAGGAAAAGTTTGAAACCTTAAATATATGAGAAATGAACAGAAAAAAGTGGAATAAAAGATACTGTTGGAACTGATAGAAGGATGTTTACAGGAATAGGTAAAAGTGAAATTAATGATGTGAAATAGAAAAATTTAAAAAGTGAGAAAATAAATTATATGGGGAATAAAATAGGAAAGAAAAAAATTAAAGGAAGAAAAATTAAAAAGGAGATGTGGTAAAATGAATAAAAAAGAAACCAAGAAGAAAAGATAAGTAAGGAAAAAGGAAAATTCCCCAAATTTCATTAAATATTTTTTTTCCTTTTGCTATTATTGCCTGATGCAGTCTATTAGAGCAGCACAGAGACAAAATTGACCCATGCCAAAATTTTGTTCAGAAGTCTCTATCATGGAGCACATGCACCAAGAAGTCAGAAAATTCAATTACTCTTATAATGAGACTTTATGGAAAGAGCAAGGAAGAACAAGACAGCAGAGGCAAGATTGGACTTTTTGTTGTGGTTGAAGGGTCCTGTGAGAACTGGGAATGGATTGGTTGGGACTTCATGCCAGCATCCAAGGGGAGGACACTTGAGTCTTTGTATCAGCTCCCCAGTCCTAGTAAAGAAGAGAAGGGAGAGTCCAAAGTTTACCAAGTATCAAAATGAAGTTATACTTTATCAAAGTCCAAGCTAGCCCCTCCCTGTTTCTGCTCTTTTATTTGGGAGAGTGAACAAAGGGAAATGTACATTACATAGAAAAATGTAGTCTTTAAAACAACCAGTGAATGTTCTGAACAAATGGGATAGAAACAATTATTTTAAAATGTTAATACTTCTTAAGCAGTTGCATTTTTCTTTTGAACTAATGCAATTATATGCACACACGCATATTTTACTCAACACAGAAAGGATGTGGTGTCAGCTGAGAAGAATATGTCTCTGGAACTTTTAAAACTATGCTTCATGCTTCCAGTCTTGCCACAGCACTGACATCCCCTGGGAGCCTGGGAGAGATGCAGACTTGGAGAATTCTCTCCAAACCTGCTGGATTGGAATCTGCATTTTACAGAGTTCCCAAAATAAAGTTGTCTTTAATCCTTGGAAGTAGTTCCATATGGAAGGAGGTTTTTCCCTCACATAACTGTTTGATCAGATTCAGCTTTAGAAATAAGCCAACCTCTGAATTTATTCTGAATTCAGGAAAGCAACTTAATTTTAATTTTTTTCTCCACCTTATGTCCCCAAAATATGTGGACCAAAAATTTCACTTTTAAACTAATTGTTTTAGGGTTATATAAATGTTGGTATTACATGGCAAGTCATTGATTTTAGGAGGTATGAAAGCATGGTTATTCACATTTATGTTCAGATACTTAGAGCATGATCCTTAGCAAAACAAAATCAATGTTGGTATCATGGCAAGTCATTGATTTTAGGAGGTATGAAAGCATGGTTATTCACATTTATGTTCAGATACTTAGAGCATGATCCTTAGCAAAACAAAATCCTATATATATGTGCATAGTGATTTGTTTTAACAGAGAAAGCACTCTTTTCTGATAAAGCAACAGAGTAAATAGTATTTGATCTACATCTGATCCTAAAGAGATACAGTACATTTTTAGGGGTCCTAGTGAGTATGTTAGGCTGCTTTCAGAATTGTCTGCTGCTTGTCTATGTGTGCAAGAGAATTAACAGGGCATTGCTTCAAGAATTTCAAATATATTTCTCTCCCCAAGTTCAGTATTCACTATTTAGTGTCTAAAAGAGCTTCATGATAGTATGAGTCGAAGAAATGAAACCTCAGTAAAAGGTCATATTTTTGTTAAAGCAGGATGGCATTGAACCCATTATTTTAATCTGATCATGATTTAATTTTTTGCTTTCTGCATTGCTTTTTCCTAATATCACATTATTCTCATTCTTCAAAGTTTACTTCTAGGGTTAGGGATTTAGCTTAGTGGCTCTGTGTATGCTATGCAAGCACAAGGTCCTGAGTTTGATCCCTGGTACTAAACAAAAAAACAAAAACAAAAAAACAAAATTTGCTTCTATTCTCTATTTTGTTGGTACCAGGGATCGAACTTGGGAACTTGTCCTTGCAAGTCAGACAGAAGAACCACTGAGCTAAATCCCGGCCCTTTACTTCTATCCTCACCCCTTCAAACCTCATTCCACTTTGCACTTTCATGCTGATTTTTTCTTTTCTAAGTTGTTTTGCATGTGGGACATGACTTATGAACACTTTATTGTACACTATTGTTTGTCAATTATGTTCATATGTCTATCTTTTCTCCTAAGTAGACTGTTACTGTCATTTTGAGTAGATCTGATGTATTAACAGTATTATATTCCTAGTATCTTCAGTGGCACCATAACATATTAGGTGCTTAGAAACAAGTTAAATCAATGTGCTGTATTGCCTACAGAATGAAACTTAAGAGAATTAGATTTTTTCCAATGTGTATGAAATCAGAAGGCTCATTAAAGCTCTGCAGGGGATTATGGAAAATAGAAATAAGAGATGATTATGGAACCTGAGTTGAGAGTCAAAACTTCATGAGCTTTACAGATTTGCCTAAAGCTAACTGTTGATACCAAATCTGCTTACCCAAATTTGCCAAGGTGAGAGTTTGTGAAGTATAGGTCAATGATGTAAATAAAGCTTAAACCAGGTTCTGGCACCAATATCTTGGCCTGTGTTTCTGGCGGTAGTTTATAGTCTGCTTTGGAGGCAAACAGAGCCATTATAGAAAGCCACAGCAAATATCTACTTTTAGACTAAAGTCTTAATTGATCTTCCCTTGACCTGGATGTCTCCAGGAGAGGCCTGGATTAGTTCACCCAATCTATGATTGGATTGTGAAGGAGAAAGTTGCTGACAAACAGACCCACCACCACTTTCTAGGTCATTATTCTACTTATAAAATTCAGCTGTGACTGGATTCCTAACATTCATGATGAAGGATTCCATGATGTTTTTACTTGAACTTTGATGTGGACATAGGTATAATGTAGCACATCATAGAAAGTCACTGAAATTCCTATTTTTGGGTTTGTGGAGATAAGGAATTCCACATTTTTCATTTCTCTTCTCACATACATGAACGCATTTGCTAAGTCCTGGTCTATCAGTATCTACTGTCACTAGGAAGATTTGGAAGATTTGTGTGGTAGTTATGATACAGGAGGGATAACTTCTCTCTCATATATATATATATAATATATACACACACACACACGCACACACATTGCCATATTTATCTATCTATCTATATATTACCAGAAAAATATAAGCTTTAATTAATATCTTTATGGGAGCCCAAAAGAAAAGGGCAAATATGTGTTCTGAGGGATATTTATAGTTCATTGCAAATATCCATGCTCTTGTTATATCCATGCTGATGTGTGTGTGCTAATAATTAAATATTCTTTTTCTTGTGTAAAAGCTCATGGATGTCCTTTGTAGCATCTTTATTTATAACGTAATAAAACAAAACTTTTCTCATTATAGTCTATATATAAGTTTTTACCCTAAAATAGCAGATTTGAGTGCTTAGTCTGTTTTAAGGTCACAGAACCAGTTGTTCAATCACCTCTGAAATCCATGTGGTTTAATATGATCTGCAAACACACAAGGGTCTTGCAGTTGCAGGATATTTATTCAGGTAGTACACATTTCCTTTATTGATTTCATAGCTGCCTTGTCATTTAGATTACCAATATAATGAATCACATCATTTCCTTAGTCTCAACCCTGCATTGCCATCTGTTCCAGATCTTTTTTTTTTTTTTTTGATATTTCACTTCTGCAGCTTAGCTTAAATTGTCTTGGTCAGTGGCGAGAAAGTATCATTATGCATTCCTAAAGCTAAAGTGATCATTTAAGATGAATATGGATAACATGCCAAAATTTATGAATAAGTAGCCAAAACAGGTTTCTTTGGTAAGCTCAAATGTTAAAATTGGACACTTTCTAAGAACTATTTTCTGGGCAAGGTATTATAGTAGGAGCTTTCCATAGTAATCTTGTTCAACTCACCTCGACATAGGTGGTCTTATCATTCTACAGAAGAGAGAAGTGTGGGTTTAGGGATTGGAAGAGAGAGTTAACTGACCCAGGTCTTGCTTCCAGGCCTTCTGCACTCAGGATGCCTATGTTTGTAAAAATCAGGCTGAATTAGCTCTGCCTTTGTCAAGAGGATTCCTGGTTATAGATCAATTTGGTGAACTAATAAGCTGTCCATTTAGATTGTTGTGGTAAATGAAACATCCACCAGTCAGTTGTCATCTGGCTTAAGACAGTTTCTAACAGGCTGAGGTACTGCAAGATAAATTTGATGGGAAACAGAATTTTAATAATTAACTGAGGAGAAAAGTAAGTAAAAGTCACTGTGCTCTTGATGCCAATAGACTTGGGAAGGAAAGGGGAGGAGGTAATAGTAGCCAGAAGCCAACTAGAAGAAAGAGGGTATCAACTGAAGATAGCCTGCCCTTTTATTGAACTTGTTCATTTTCACGTTCAGAGTTTATAACACTGAATATTTCAGGAAACAGCATCAGAAAGATGACTGAATGCACTTAGTAAAAAGAGCACAAAATTTTTAATCTACTTGACTGAGAGACAGATTTTCCATTAATAATTTATTTTGCCATCTGAAAGCTTTTCAATTTCTTTGGTATATGGACAACTCCACTTATTTGGATTGTGTGTCATGAGAATTTGTACTAATTTCATGAGATCTTAATAACATGTGTTCAGTTACGCTTTTTTCTGTCCCTTGAATCACAGTACTATAGTTTCAGGGCAATTACGTGAAATATTGATTTTAGGTTACTAAGTTTTTATAAAAAGTCACAAGTAAGTACCAAATTTATTTTTTAGTGAACATTTTTCCTGATGCTTCAGTGAACAAATCTGAATGCTATGGGCCTAAATTCTTTGACAGAATTCTGGTTATGTATATTCTCCTCAGGGTAAGGGGATAATTTAAAAAAATAGAAAACTGTTATAGATACTACAGGCATTAGGCAAATGTAATTTTTTATATATAAGCAGAGAATTTAAATATTTTAGCAGAATTTTAAAAATCATCATCCGCTAAGGACATTTGCATACAATAAACCGTATTACCATATTTATGAACAGTTTATCTTAGCTATATTTTAAGCAGAGATTTATAGACTGTGACTGAAACTGACTCTGCTGTCAATGAGAATCTCCCTGATTGGGTCACCTTCTTTAACCCAGAACAGCCAGTACCACATGGTAGGAGCAATAGAGAGCTTGAAAGAAAAACAAAAGGAAACAAACAAACAAACAAAACTTGCTCAATAAGTGAGTTAAAAAATAAAAATTTGAACTTAAATTATTTCCATCCTTAGCAGCCTGAGGGCCTGTCATTTAGACATTTACCCTTCATAATCTTTGGTTTATATGTAACCACTACTTTCTAACTGGGTAGTCGTAAGGATCCAGTAAATAAGAAAATACTTACATGGAACCTTTAATATTAACTTGTTATTATTATATCCACTGAAAATACCAAAGCATCATGAAGTTTGATGAGCTAAAGTATCAGTTACATCGGTAGGATGAATTGGGAAAGCAAGGAACAAAGTAAAATAGATTATGAAACAAAACAAATGTTACCCCCTTTGTTATTGTGGACTATTTATCTTAGTTAAGCTGGAGGATTTAACTGGATAATCAAGCTGGTTGGGCACTGGTGCTAAGAAGAATTGCAGGCTTGGGGCTGGGCTAATGGAGGGACAGGTGAGAGCTTCCTCTCATGTCAGCTTCCTCTTCCTAATCCCTTGGCAAAAGCTTTCACTTGACATTTCAGAACCTTTCAGTCTACCTAGTGATGCCAATTAGTGCTAACTATTCCCTGCATGATTCCTGGGCAACATTTGGAAGGGGAGTTCTTCCAGATTCCTACTGTTCACAAACTGATGAGCATGGTGAATTGTCAATCTCTTTTCCCACATGCAAAGAGATCATAGTTTTTATTAAAACCCCAGCTCAAATAATGGCATGCAAATCACTTTCACATACAGTTCATAAATACCACTTGGAAATCTTAGCTTCCTTTGCTTGCCCACAGAGAATATGTGCTAGCATATCCATAATGAGACAGGAACTCAATGGAGGAGCTAATATTTAGTGGTTCTATAGTCTTTATCTTGTTGTTAGTGAAAAGTTCCCTACAAGGACAGTTACGAGGAAGAAATTTGTCAAAAGGTTTTGAAGGGGCAATCACAAATTGCTGATGAAAGTAGATGAAGCTATAAAAAAGATTTATGAAGACTGATTTAGACTTAAATAGTGTTATGAGACGCTTTTGGAATTCCACAGTGTGGCTGGGGCCAGGAGGGCAGGGATGAGAAAGGGTAGAATGCTGCATATTGTTTGCCAGCAGACACATTAGGCCTTAGAGCTCAGATCTCGGCTGTAAAACTCGGTGCACTCTGGGCATACTGGTTGTGGGAAATACTTGTGGTTTTCCCAGCCTGCCTCTCTCAGCAGGCTCTGAACACAAGTAGTCTCAGAGGCTGTTAGAAACCAATAGGAAAGGGAGCAGAGAAACCTAATAATTGAAACAAAATAGTAGAAATAGCAATGAAGTGTTAATTGAAACAAGTTTTTGGTAGGCTGTGAGTCATCTTATGATGACACTTACTCACTTCATGAGGGAAGCTGTTTGGCTAAGAGTCTCCCGTGTCTATAGGAGGATTGCATCCAAGTGGCCTCTGCAGAGACTACTTGTAAGAGGGAGTTCATCAGTACCCTTTCTTTGCTCTTAAGACTTGGCAATTTCTGCCCTTTCAAACCTAGACTTCTTTTAGAGAAAACACTAGTTCACTGAACTTTTCAGCCTAGGCTACCTAACACCAAATTTTAGTTTATGTTTTTATTTTCATGTGTTATAATTCTTACTCAAGATAAAACTCATTATAATTTAATGAATGAAAGTGATGACAAGATAAAATAATTACTACTCTTGTTTATTTTGTTAATAAAACTTTAAAAGTGACTAACATTCTAAACATTTAATAGAATGTACTGTTCTAGAAGACTACCTCGATTGGTTTGTGCATATGTGCCTTTACTCTTAAATAAATGAGCACAATTAAAATTCCCAGTAGACACATTCCCAATTTCACATGAGAAGAACTATGGGGATGAGGATGCTATTCAGAGAACAAAGCACATGTAAATTTGGAAACTGTTCATTAGGTTGGGCTTAACAACATTAGCCTATAACTCTCGAATAAATTACTTAATTCTTTCGTTTAATACTGTGCATCTGCAAGTTGAGAATGACACTAATTATATAAAGTTTTCATGAGCATTAAAAGACATATATAGAAAAATGCATTATTGAAACACAGTAAGACTCAAACTATGATTTTCCACTTTCTTCTCTAAGGGCAAAATCCCTTTAGATTCTTAATTTACTAATGAGGCATGGGAAAAGATGTAGCAATTGTAGAATAATTGTGCCAGTGAGAAATAGCCCATATGTATTTTATAAGAGGTAGTACTTAATATTTTACATTTAACATATTTTAATTGACTACTTAGATTTACATATATGCCATGTTATAAAACTCTAGAAAGGTTGTTTTTTTAAGAAATGAAAACACAATTTGTCATCACATGTAGGATGGATATCAAAACTATCATGAATAAATCTTGAAAGTAATCCATGAATGAAACTTTATCCTTTCATAAATAATGGGAATATATTAATAATATTTAAGAATGAATATAGCAAGAAAGAATTACAGTGAGATATCAGTTCCACAATGATACTTGCTAATGTTCATTTATAAATCTAGTATCTATGCTACTAGTTTTTTAGGTTCCCTCATTAACTTATTCCTAAGAAAGAGAATCTGAACATGTCATTTTATGCTTCCTTGGCATGCTGTGCAGAATGTTAATGATCAAAACAAAAAATAGAGCAGCCTTTAAAACTGATGTTTCCATCACAACATTTAGAATCTAGCATTGTGGGAGCAAAGCAATGGAAAGAAACTTGGTTTTACAACTCCTTGAAAACTACATTAAAGGAAGTAAATTCCATTATTTCTGGTTACCTTTTTTCTACTAGGAATCAGCAAACCAAGCTTTTTCACATTTCATACTGTAGTATTTCTGCTTCTCCATTCATCAGCACTTAATGCATGTTTAGTCTTGGTTCTGATCCTTCTCTTTATATTTTGTAGACTATTAAAGAGCTCCCTGAACACTGTCCTGAATGTTTACATCTATCTTAATTGTCTTAATGCAAGTGAGTAGCTCTTAATGACACCACAAATGAGAGCACATTTTTAATTTCCTATGCTGCTGCACCTATTCATCTCATGGAACCTGAGAACAAAGGTGATATCTGGGATGGACCATAATAAACTCCTTTCTTTTGTTACTCAGCTTTTCCTATTTTCACATTTCTAAGAAACAATATCCTCACTTGAAATAACATAAAGAATCTAGTAACAATGAACATTCTAGCCTCATGATGACTATTTTTTAATTTATGGCCAGAGTTTCTAAGAGCACATTTGTGCTTAAAGCAGATAGTAGTCATTTTAAAATTAATGGAAACAGAATTTACCAATAATTCAAATTCCAAGAATATTCAAAATTAATGTATACCACAAAGGTTATTAAATTTTCTATTAAGGTCATATTTTAAATAATAACACACTGAGTCTCTCTTGTAGTTTAAATATATCTTTCTAATACATTGTTTAGATGATCAACCATTTTGGTGAGCTTGTAAATATAGTGTTTTAGAATAATATATATGCACGAGGAAAATTCACAAATAGAAACACAAATAGAAATTGTCTTTCCTATTTCAGATCATAGTCCAAAAGTTTTTCTTTCCAAATAAGTGCAGTATTAGTGGTTATTATGTATCTCTAGAAAGATAATATCTATATACCAGTAATAGGCAGAAAATGGCCAGTTCCAAAGGTGCTCACATCCTAAGCCTTGAATCCTATAAACAGGTTATTTTACATAGCTACATGGTTTAGAAAATTTGATTAAATTAAGGATTTTGAAATGGGTTGATGGTACTGGATTATCCGGGTGAGTCCAATGTAATCATGTCAGTAACTGTAAGGAAGAGATAGAAGATCTGAGAAAAATTTGAAGGATAAATGTGTCATAAATTAAAGAGTGCAGGTGCCTCTAGAATCTGGTAAAAGCAAGGAATGAATTTTGTCCTAGCATCTGCAAAAGAAATATAACCCAGCCAATGTTATACTTTTAGACACATGACTCATTTTGCATTTATAACCTCTATTCTTATAAAAGAGTAAATTTCTGTTTTGAGCCCTTAAATTTGGGGTAATTTTTACGTGGCAGTCTTAGTCATTTTCTGGTCACTGGATCAAAGTGCCCAACACCCACAACTTAAAGAAGAGGAGGTTTATTTTGACTGATGCTTTCAGTCCATGACACTAGAACAGAAATAGCACGATGCATCGTTGATAGGCCTAGGGAGAAGAAACGGTGCTCAACCTTGGCAGGCAGTAATCAGACAATGAAGGCAGGAGCTAGAGGGGGAGACATATATATCTTTCCAGGTCATGTTCTCAGTTACCCTCTTCTTTCCCTGAGGCTCCATCTCCTAACGGAACAGTTGGCTATGTGTTCTTCAGGGATTAACCTGCTGATGAACATAGTGTCCCTTTGAACCACTCACTTTCCAAAAGCCCAACCTCTGAATGCATGAGCCTTTTGGGGATGTTCAAGATCTAAACCATAGCACAGCTTAGGGAAACTGGTACCTACTAATAAGAGCATATTATAATTCCAGTAGTAAGAGCATACTGTAATTCATGTATGCATTTTCCATTTATTTTACCATATCAGCTCAAATATATATTCTTTTTTAAACAGCTGTGTAGTAAATATAAAATTGTAACACCATTTAAAACAATGTACAGAATTCTCAATTCCACTGATGGATGCTTACATTGTTTTTATTCTTTTTTAACAAGCATTTCTACATTTAATATTCACATTATATTTTGAAAATATTATATAAACTTTCAAATTATTAGAAAATAGTGTATTTCATGCACACCTATTATTCCACTGAAGAATTTATTAACCAGGGCCAGGGACTTATCTCTGCGGTTCGGTGACCTGCCTTGCAAGCACAAGGACCCGAGTTTGATCCCCGGTACCAAAAAAAAAAAAAAGAATTTATTAACCCATTGCCATTTATTTATTTTATAACCCTCTCGAACTTTAGCCCCTGTCTTTGGACCACTTTGAAGATAATCTTGGACAGCAATCATTTCATTAGTAAATGTATTATATATCTCTAAAAGCTAAGTAGTCTTGTTTCATAAGTTTTGAGAATACAAAAGAATATATTTAAAAAAATTAAATCTGGGAAAAGCACTAATTTCCATTTTGTAAATTATTTAAACATAGTATAGGCAATGTAATGACTTTACTGCCACTTTCCCCACATGCTAACTTATTTTGATAAATTTCTCAAATGAAAAACAGTTGGGTTCACAGAAAGTGAATTTAAAAGCTTTAAAATAAATTTCATGACAGTCACTTTAAATCCATATAATTTCTAGGAAAAACTTAAATATTTAATACTTATTCATTAAAGAGTAGTTTGGGGCTGATAGGTAGTGTGAGAGGTGATTAGGATGTATCCATTAAATACCTTTCCTATAAATGTAACTTTGTTATAACCAAGTTGGTTCTCAACACCAGCAGGCTGTCATTTGAAAATAATAAAATGGAAATTATAAGTGCACTTCAAGCTTATATTTCTCCCCAAGATTTGTGTTGCACTTTTAAAAAAGTCTTACTTATAATAGCTAAAGTTCTTATAGGCTATTTTCCAGCTAGATTCAAGAGTTCTTGGATTTTATTCTACACCCTAATCCACAAACCCTGTGTTACCTACATGTATACCCTACAATGTGTTTAAATAGGAGCTTGGTGGATGTGGTTCAATTTGGGATTCTGAGGTGGGCTGATGAGTCTGGATTATTCGGGCATATGCAGCATAATCACAGGGTCCTTAGAAGAGGGAGGCAGAAAGATCAGTCAGAGAATGACTTGCAGATGGAGGAAGGATACTTTGGACCCATAAAAGACAGTGGAGAGTTAGTCTATAAATGATATTGGTGCTTCACTGTAAACTTTCCCTTCTCATCATAGCTTTTCTATTTTCTGAATTCATCAGCTTCAGGGTTTCTCTTTGCTCTGCTTGATGGATGACCGAATATGAACACTTTTCAGATCTGAAGCCTAGTAATGTGCAGGGATGGTTTCTTTGGAGCCCTAAAGAATTATGAGGAATACAAAAGAATTTCAAAGTTATTCCATTAATAGTGTTTACAGCAGAGAACTTCAGCAAATTTTTTTTGCTGGGATTCAGGTGCAGTGACTAAAACCATTTACTATTCTATAGGGACTGAAAGTATTACTACTTTTGTATTGATGCCACCCACACACAACTTTCTCAAACTTTATGTAAAACAGTTCCATGAAACACAACTAGATGAATGCCTATAGAATACAGATCACACTATATTAATTTAATATATAAATAAATGACTTCCTAAAATTGTTTTTTGGTGGAGCTGGGGGTGGAACCCAGGGATAAGCGTGCACTGTAGCACTGAGATAAATCCCCAGTTCTTCCTGGTGTGCCTTATACTTTACTTGTAATTATTAATATGAGTCTAGATGAACGTGAATTTGTTTTTAATCTTTTACACTTGATCTTAGCCAAAAGTCTAAGAAGTGATTTTTTTTAATCTTTTAATTCACATATGTATGTATGGGGTATTATTGCTTATGTTTTTACATGTGTGTGAATTTGGCAAGAGTCCTATGATTAAAAATTACTTTTGTTTGTTCTGGGGTTTTAGCTCAGTGGTGCTGCTGCCTGCCTTGCAAGCACAGGGTCCTGAGTTCCATCCTCGGTACCCACCCACCCCCACAAAAATTACTTTTGCTTGGAGTTTCTGTGCAGGGAAAGGCAAATTTATTGGTCATGGAGCCCATTAACTAAGTTGCTTTTTGTGATTGTTTGTAAATTTAAAGCTTCACAAATTAAACTCATCTGTTTGTAGGTGGAAACTCTTCTGATCTAAGGAAGAGCTCACTCAATTCCAAGAACCTTACATCATTCACCAGTCTGTGGACACACACTTTGAAAAGAATTAGTGTACTTATTTTAATTTTTTGAATAACTAAATTTCCTCTCGTGGGTCTAAGATAACTTTTGTCTACAGTGATTTCTGCTATGCACTGAAGAGTTTTAGAAAGGAAGTCTATTCTGGATAGAGACTGACGGGGCCATTTAATATCCAAACTGTCCTTTATTTGTGTAAATGTTGAGAAGTGATGAATATTTTTGAAAACCAAATAGAGACAACTTTTACTAATCCATAAAATAGAATCACAGAATTAGTGGAAAAATTAAGTGATTTGGATATTAAGTGGCAACAGAATTTGACTATGCATTTTGAATAAAGATTAAATGCAGTGATGGGTACACCGACAATGCTTGAAAATTAGTTAATTTCCTGATTAACACAAATTACTCTTATTATTAGTAGGTAGATTTCATTAGTCAGAATCTCTGAGTCCCTAAGATATCTGTATAAATAAGGATCTGATATAATTCATGTTTGATTAAATTTCACCTATAAATCCAGTTCTTGGAATTAATAATTTACTATTGGCATATTATTGAGCCAGTATTTATTGAATGACTGATGGAGACAGACAACTAGAATGGATATTTATATACATTATATTATATACATATTGTATTATATATAATTGCATATATATCCATCGCATATATTATATACGTGTGTGTGTGTGTGTGTGTATATATGTATGTATATAGTCTCTATTTTAAAAATGAGGAATTAAAACTCAGGAAAAGACACAAGGGTTTTGTTGAGGTGCTAGGTGCAATCGGACAACTTCTGACTCTGTCCAGGGTTCTAGTCACTAGGGCAGAGAAACTCATAGCTGACAGTAGACACAGTTCAGTGCTTGAGCTGCAGGTCAAGTGCTACAGAAACAGGGGAGTTAATCATGTCCAACAGAGTGGGAAAAGCCTCATAGGTATTTCACTAAAACTATTTGACCCAGTCACTCATATATTTTGTTAAGGAGTTTTCATTTTGTTCATTATGCCATGGGGAGCCACTAACAGATTTTTAAAGAAATAATAGACATGATTCAAGTATTAGAGAATAACTTTAACAGCTGTGAGAATCAAAACCTAGAGCAATACTTATTTCCCCAGTTATTCTGATTGTTCCTGAAGCCGCTACATATTCATTGCTTATTAATTCTATTGCTAGTACTATCCTACTGTTTTAGCTATTATAAAATTACACAAAAAAAATAAATGAAGATAAGATTCAATTCTTAATCTTTAAATTTTTTTCATTTTTAATAATAAAATACTTTGCATCCCAACAAAATTAAAATAGTAATAAAATTTTAATTCTATGCTTTATTCATGTTCATGATGAGAACTATGTGATCATTTCTTTAAAAAAATCTTGTAGTTAATCCTTTGTTATACAACTATATGAGGTGCTACTTGAAGTGCAGCTTGTTTTGGTATTTCAACATCATTGCTTTTATGGTTGTGTAGTATTTTTTCAATTTTCATGATTTTATGCCATTTTCAGGATATTTATGCACTAGCAAATCTGGACCTCCAATTACCACGTTTTGTAGTATCATTAAATTGGGAAATTTTTATCAACTCTAATATCAGGCAGTTTGTCCAATTAATTGGAGGTTGTTGATTTTTTTCTTTTTAAATTTTCAATAAATCAGCCCTGTATCTGCTGACACTAATTGTAAAAATTCTTAGTAGGCCATCCAAATGTATTCCTGAGTTTTCAAGTGTGTAAGTAGAAGATTTTATAGTTGCTAGAATTAATCGTGGGGAAAAATTGGATAACTACCTACATTGACTAGTACATCATGTTTCTACCTCAGAATATAGTTTATTTATGTCAAGGTTGTGACTTATTCTCTGGCTTTCAACTTTGTTTGCTTGAGATGGCACTAGGAATTGAACTCATGCCCTTGGCAGTGAGCTACATCCTCAGTTTTTTCTTAAGTCAGAGACTTGTTAAATTCCCTTCTCTGGGCTCAGATTTGAGATCTTCTTGTCTCAACCTTCCAGGGTTCTGAAGTTATGGACTGGGTCATCATGCCTGACTCTGGGCTTGACTTTTTAATGGTATCCTTTTTTTAATGGTATCCTTTTTGTTTTGGTACCCGGGATTGAACTTGGGTCCTTGCGCTTGCAAGGCAGGCTACCAAACCGCTGAGCTAAATCCCTGACCCTAATGGTATCTTAAATTTACTGTTTTTTTAACTTTACTTTTTTGATGCAGATACCTTTTTATCGCTATTCTATGATGACTGAGTGTATCAAAATAATCATCAGTCTTACTAACTGCCTTGTACTATGGATTGCTGAAAGGACTGGAACTATTAATTCTATACTGGGGCTCTGACCTCTTTGACAGCCACTGTATCAGAGAGAGGGGCTGGCATACTGCCAGGAGAATGCACCTGCAACAATATACACAGTGATAAGTACAACTCATTCTTATCAGAACTTGAGTTTCTCTAGACGCATTAACCAATCCTCATTCTATGAGAAAGTGATCTTACAATCTTCCTATTATGTGTGAATAAATTAATTCTGTCTTTTTTGATATTTATTCAGTTTTGGGCATAAACATAGTTGTAAGTGGAGAATCTAACATTTCTTCCAATACTCTAGAAGACTGACTTAATAGGCCCTAAGGTGCATGTGCCCCATTTTGGAGACCCCCTAGATAAGACATATGATAAGGTACAGGGAGATGTTCAAGGCTATGGGAACAGTCAACAGGAAACAGTGACATCTTGCTCTAGAATTGATTGAGTATTAACTTCCTGGTCCATCTCCAATATGTGTGCTCCTGTTTCATTCTTTCCCAAATCCAGTGATTCAATTTTTCATTTCCCAGTTGGTTGGTCAGTGGGTCACTTAGGGAGCATGTCTCTTGGTGGCACAGGACTGCTGAGAACATTTGGTGACATGATTTATCTTAGGCCATATGGGATGCCAAGAGAACAGCAGTTCTGATTGTTCTCTTCCCTGTGTGGATGTAGTCACATGGCTAGTTGTACTAGGACATGTTCTGGATCTACTGACCAGCTTGTTGTGATCACACAGTGCCAGGCTTCTGTTGTTGCCAGTGCTATGATTTATGGATCTTTTGTTTCTAGCCTGTTTTCTTCCTTTTAATTTTTATTGGCTTTTAAAACACATAGAGCTTAAAATTCTTTTAATTTTATAAAATTTTGTTAAATACATTATTTTATTTTTATTTTTCTTCTAAAGCCTTTTCTCATTGGCAAATTATGATACTATTTATATTTACTTCTTTTTTGAAATACAATTTCAGTTTTTCTTTTCTTTTTTTTTTTTTTTTTGTAGTACCGGAGATCGAACTCGGGTCCTTGCACTTGCGAGGCAGGCCACTTAACCGCTGAGCTAAATCCTCGGCCCCCAGTTTCAGTTTTTGAAGCTAACACTAACCTGCTGGAGTGTTTTGGCAAATAATGTAGACTTTTTTTTCTAAATTATTGAGCATTTATTCTAGAACTATTTATTAAATAGTCTTAATTGATTTCTCAGCATAAGTATTTTTATACTAAATTCTATTGTTAGTATTCCCCTATTTCATTGTGTATTTCTGATGTTCCAATATTTTGACTTTATATTGTATTTTAAATATGTTAAATAGTACCTCTCTTGCTCATTTTCACTCCATATTTCTAAGTAACTTAGAATCAACTTGATATTCAAAATTTTTATTTTTATTTTTATTGGAATTATTTTAGAATTATTTAATCAATATTGAAAATCAACATTTTTTACAATTTTGAGTGCTCAATAACGAGCATAATTTGGGTCAATACTCAAACTTTTAAAATCCCTCAGTAAAACTTTTGACTTTGGTTCTTATGGGTTCCTTAAAATTCCTACTTTTATCCAGACATTTTATGTGATTTTTGCATATTGTTTGTTTTTGTTTTTGCTTTTTTTGGTACCGGGGATCAAACTCAGGTCCTTGTTGCATATTCTTTGTATTCAAATGTTTTCAAATTTATTTTACAAATAGTAACTACTGAAATATGGTATTGTGATACAATTTTTTTCTTTATATTCTAGAATTATCTCAGTGATAACTTTTTTATTAAATCCATTAATTGTTATGTTGGTCATCTGGATGTTTTTAATAAATAATTCCATCATTTTAGAAACTACTGATTTTGATTCCTCATATTTAGCACTCAAAATTCATTTTGATTCAGCAGAAATGGCATTGCTAGAATATTAATGAATTATTTTAGCTACAGTGAAAACACTGTGTGCCAAATTTGCAAAGGAAAGACGTTCTGCTTTAATTACCATGAAGGTCTAGTGTTACAAAAGCACATAGAGCAAGAAAGCACATCCAATGTCTTATCTGCTTTTTACTACTAAGGGCAGTCTAGGCCTACTTATTTTGATTGTGTATGCTAGAGTACTAACTCCAAAATTCTCCTTCCCAAGTCTATGTTGGTTATAAAGGTCTATATGTCAGTGGATTTTGCTGGCTTATTAACTCCTTTTCTGCTGAAGTCCATTGAGGAGACCTACGGTGAGAATCTTTTCCCCCCTGCAGATCACATATTTACATAATTCTGACTTGAGTTTAGCCAGTCGTTTCAGTGTATACTGTTAACCTTCTGATAAGTACACTTGGAGAGTGTATGTTAATTTAATCTGAAGACAGAAGGCTCAAAAGTTTGTTCTGGAATAAGTGTGCTCCACTACCTAAAAATGTGGTGTTAAAGAAATGTCTATAATGGATGGATTTCTTCTTTATTATTTGTAAAATTAGAAATAAGAAATAATTTTCAACTGAAAATAAGCATGTTTTGGATGATCAGTATTATCATGCAGAGTTAATGATAAGGTTTCAGAAGAGGTGTCTGCAACCCAACTTGAAATCTGAAGTCAAATGTGTGTTAGAAGTATTAGGAGAGAGGTGTACATTTGAAATAGCCTCATGGGCAACAAAAACTTTCTTTGACTTTGTAGACCGCAAAGCTCAGGTTTCTTTATACTTTCCTTTATCCCAGTCAGTTCTCATATTGAGGCATATTTTGATACTGTTACAGTACCACTGCTTTATTCTTCATTGGAAGCAATTTTCACAAACCTCTGGCATAACAATTTGGAGTGCAATTATTTGTGAGTGTGGTAGTTTCCTTATGGTGTGTGGAATGAACTACCAGGGGTAATGTTGGCATTATGGTGGAGCTTCAGTTTGAGATACAGAAGGGAACTGCAGTGATACCATGGTAAAGAAGTCTAATTTTGTTTTGAGACAGGGTCTCACTATGACCCACAGTTGAAGATATAGTCTGTGCGTGACCAGGTATGACCAATATTACATGGTGGAACTGGTGTGTGAAGTTTCCTGATGTTGTCCTAAGAAGAAAGGCTGTGTTGTTTTCCCAGTTCAGTTTATTTCACGCTGCATGTGATGTGGACATGGTGGATACTTCATCACAAGCACAGCAAATGAGGACCAACTTGGAGATTTAAGATTGGGTCCTTGAAAATTTTTGTGAAGCAGAGCTCTTTTAGATGAGAGAAAAATGCATTTATATCTAACTTCAGATTTCTGTTGCATATAATCAAGTTTGCAGCTTACACAATATAGTATATGATAAAAGAGTAAAATGGCAAAGAAGTAGCTTGATGAAAATGTTAACAAATAGATGAAGAAAAGAAACCAGGGAGCTTAAGTCTTAGAGTCGTCTACAGTGGTTTCTCTTAGGCATGTGTTTGGTTTCAAGTTTCTAGGAAATAGAAGGAGGCAGAGAAATATGATTGAATATGCTTTCTCCAATATTGTTATATAAAACATTGTCTATTGTCTCTAAGATAATTATTTCAAGTGCTGTTACATTTGAGAGGCAACAGAATATGCAGTGGACAAAGATGTCCATAACTGCTCACAACAACTGCCCTGATAACGTCCCATATGTTTTTTTTCTTAATCAGTTTCATAAAAATATTGAGATCATTACTGTCTTGCAATCAGTATTGTATAGTTTAATCACAAAGATCTCTGATGCTCAGGATTAATGTGAGTTGAAAATCTACCATTATTTTAGTGCCAGTTTTCATAACTTTTATGCATTAGAACCCCCAGTTTCTTTTCAAATGAACATTTTAACAGAGCCCCAAGTAAAAGTACCTTGGTTTAGGTGGAAGTGATAGGCTCTGAAATCTGCCAGTTTGACATGACCTTGTACTTCAAATCCAACTGTAGAACTCTAG
Source organism: Fukomys damarensis (assembly GCF_012274545.1). Taxonomy (NCBI): domain Eukaryota; kingdom Metazoa; phylum Chordata; class Mammalia; order Rodentia; family Bathyergidae; genus Fukomys; species Fukomys damarensis. Next base: position 46,819,151 of record NW_022900926.1, read on the forward strand.
AACACAGTAAGGAAATCCCTGATTTAGAAGTATAGTGTCCCACATAGGCTTCAAGCCATGTGCCATAAGTATTACTTGCCTTTGCTTGGGCTTTGATAAAGATTTGGACAGCTGACCAAGGTTATATTCCATGGCAAAACAAAACCACATACACTTATATAGATTATGAAGACTGTAAACAGCGTATTGCAATGCAATTATAAAATATGTAGGCAGTCTCTTGTGTATTTTGCTGATTTTTATAAGAATGCTAACTCTAGTTGCCTGGTGATTTAATTTAAAGTGATAATTTATTGGAAAAAATAGGTTGGAATGATTCTATTCTTATGAACTAGTTTAAGAACTTGAATTTATTCATTACAAATTTTAAACATCTTTGAGCCTGGAAAAAAAATAGGGAGGCATAGAAGAAAAGAAGTACTGGAACAGTGAAAAGGAAAATGGAAAATTAATTCAGAGAATTTGGAATTGTTCTAAAGTAAAATTCATTTTTAAGATGGAAACAATGGAGCTAACAAGATTTTTAGGGAGTGATTTCTTGATTGATCCCAGATTTTGGATATCTTCATTCCAAATCTCTGTCTGAGGTATTTATTAAAACCATGGAAATAGAGTTGGTAACTTAGTAACTAATACTGCTTTGGAGATTAACATTTTCAAGCAGAGCACCTTTGTGCTCACAAGGCATATAGAATCTACAAAAAAATGTAGCTTGAACTACAAAAGCAGACAATTTGTCTAGCTATATTGGGTTAATTAAGGATAGGAGGGAATGAAGACATCAGGAGAATTTTATAACTTTATGTTACAGTGAGGAAAGTTTCATTTTGCAGTACGTGATAAAAGCTAATTAGCAGAAATTATTTTGAAGGTTTCTGAATAATAGTTCTGCACACAGTTCTCAGAGAGCAGCTTGCCAACTTTTGAGTCTCAGAGACGTAGAAAATGGATGAATCACAGAAAGCGGGTGGCCCAGTTTAATCCAGACTATATTTTTTAAATTTCTGTAAGTGCATGTGGCTGTGTGTGCATGTGTGTGTGTGTGTGTGTGTGTGCACATGTGTCTGTGTCAATGAATGTGCTGAATAAACTGACTCTGAATTCTTTTTGCAGTAGCCTACACTACCTTTTTGTTTTACCATTTCTATGCTCTATATTTTGCTTCAGATTACATTCATATTAAGTACCTGGACTGTCCGGGTATTTGTATCTGCAAATTCACACCATCGGCTACTTCTGACAGCTGTACAGAGCTGGTTTGTCCACACATTCTTTCTTTCCACTCTTGTTAGATGGCAAAAGTCCACTTCTGTGTGTTGGGCTTGAGGCAATGGAGTGCCATAGAAATTGACATAGTCCATGTGCACCTTTCTTCCCAAGCCTTGATCAAGAACTCTTAGATCTGCAAGATTGCACAGTAATATTATGCTATTTTATAAAGCTTTGAAGTTTTTTTGTCTGTTAGAGGGAAATTGTCATAAATAGAAATGTGGGCTTTTTGTTGCAGACCCAACTCCTCTAAAACTCCAAGGCATGTGGTTGTCAAGGAACTATTACACACACAGATCAGCTGGGGTGGTCTGATGTAAGACTGAAAGGCTGTGTGTCACATGGTTGTGCCTCAATTGCAGATTGCAAAGTGCACATCAAGTCCGCTGATCTTCAGTGGTCAAATGGGTTACCAGGCCAATTCTTCTTGTGGCAGAGAGGACAAGCTCAGATACATCATCACACTCAAGATTCTGGTCATGTGTCATCTGCTGTCATCAAATTGGCGTATGCCAAAGGCAGGATATGGGGAAATATTGGCCTCCTTTTATGAGTTGAACTCTAAAGACATAATCAAGTAGGATTCAGAGAAGGGTAAGAAATTAAGTGTTGACCACATTATGGAATAGTGGATTAAAAAGACAGAAATCTATTTTTCATTCACAAGAGCGCACAAAGGTACTTGATTCAGGATCATACGGCAGCTCCCTTCATGAAGTCTTCTGTTTTCTATCTTATTGCTCTGACTAGCTTGGCTTCCATTTCCAAGATTAGGAATCAATTCCTTTCTTTTCCTGCAAAGGGCCAGAGGACAAATATTTTAAATATTTTTGGACCGTATGGTCTCTGTTGCAAAACTCAACTCTGCCAGTGTAGCACAAAAGCGGCCATAAACAGTAAGCAAATGAATGAATGTGGCTGTGTTCCAATAAATTTTTATGGACCCTGACATTTGAATTTCATATGATTTTCATGTGTCATGAAATACTATTCTTTTCTGATTTTTTTCCAGCATCTAAAAAATGTAAAACATATTCTTTCCCTGTCAGCTGTATTAAAAACAGTCAGCTGGTTGAATTTGTTCCATGGGCAGTAGTTTTCTGACCTCCGCCAGAAATCATCTAAAGGATCAAATGATTGCTAAGTCATCATAGCTACATCAGTCAGCAGGAGGAAGGAAGGGACGAAGAAACCAAGGGAAAGGGGCATGTGCAGACTTGATTTTCAAGAATGGCTGCCAAGAGCTGCCACTAGGTCTTTCCACTTATTTATTTTTCGTAAATTAACTTTATTGGTACGTTGAATATGTACAATATAATGGCATTCATTGTTGGAAATTTGTACCTTCACATAATCAACCTTGGTATTTTTCCCCCGTTCCCCTGCCCTCCCTTCAATCCCTCCTTCCCATCCTATCTACAAAAACTTTGTTTCCATTATTTTTCATTTTCTCATACTAATTCCATTCCCTTCTCTCCTTTCCCCTACCACTCCCATTTCCCCTTCCTCTTTGTCCCCATTCTTCCTATTTCACATGATCTATTATACCTTTTAAATGTGTTTTTTTAATAAAATGGAGTACTACTCAGCCATATATATATATATATATATACATAAATATACACACACACACATACACGTATTGGTGGTACCAGGAATTGAACTCAGGACCTTGTGCTTACAAGGCAGGCATGGCACCCCTGAGCTATATCCCCGGCCCTCAGCCATATAAAATGATAAATTAGAGACATTTATAGCTACATGGATGCACACTGAGGTGATACTCTTAAGTGATATAAATAGGGCACACATTTCTAAATACTGAATAGTTTCTGTAGTGTGAGAAACTGCAAGTGTAAATAAGATTTCCACTAATTTCTACTCTGCTGAGTTTGGTCACATTGTTACATCGATCTGAAAAGGAGGCTAGGATAATAGTCTTTATTCGGATCAGTGAACTGCCTGGCTAAAAACTCAGAGTTCTTCGTGGAGGAGGTGTGAAAGGACATACTGTGGAGTCACCAGCAAACTCTGATGTCTTGTGTGCAGAGTTTTGCTGGGGGTGGAGAAGCAGGAAATTTGAGTTACTAATGACTGCATATGATTAATTTGTCACTAAATTATAATCTTTTTATCATAGAGAAGGTCTATTTTGTAAACTGTACTATAACTCTCTTTTTGAGAAAAGACAGTAAGAATGAGAAATGCAAACCTGCATTTCTAAATGTGAAACTTTTAATTAAATGAAAACTGAAACAAATCATTTAACTCAAAAAATTTTGGCTTTCTGATTCTGTATAAAATTATTGTAACTAGACTGAATTTCTGATGCAGTGAAAAATATTATTTTAATTAGCAGGCTTAATCAAGTGTTTAACTCCACCTTTACAAGGTCCATATTCTTAAACCTTGACTCCTTGTGTGGATGCCAACATTTGTAAAGCATGTGTCAGATAACTGTGGTGAGTTACAAAACATTGCTCAAAGAGAAACTAGTAATTGTTCCATAAAGTGCTTCTGTCATCAGTCACTTCAAATCTGACTAAAGTAAAAATGAAATTACTGTTTGAAAACACAAACAAATCAATTACCAGGTAACATGCCACTCCTCTTTTAGCACTAAGCAATATTATTTATCAACACAGAACACATTTCAGTGAAATTTTGTGAAAGGAGCTACAGCAGAAGTATTCAGGGTCCTGCATTCCATTGCTCCAGCCTGGCATAACTTGAGTTGTGGGTGAGGTGGACGGTGGATGCACAGGGAGCATCCTGGTCCAAGAGGCTGGCTCCCATGCATTCCTCCACTTTGCGGCCCCAGTGCTTCCTACAAATCTCAGCTCTATGCAGGTTTAGTGCAATGGCATTAGTGATCCTTGGGCAAATAAACAATAAAGAGCAGAAATCAGTGAGTGGATAAGTGTTCCACACTCCCAGGTTTTGGATAAAATATCCCGAGGTGGGGGGAATTTCTGCCCTCATCTGAAGTCTGTGATAAGTTGAACTGCTGGTATTGACAGTGATCTTTAACGTCACGTTTCTTTCCACCAGTCATAGTCTTCTCACCTCTTCATTTCTACTTCCTGGTATTACTTCCTATAAAAACAAAACAAAACAAAACAAAAACAAACTTCCATTGTAGTTCTTTTCTCAGTCTTTCCTTTCAGGACATCTGGAACTAAGACAATAGCAGTAACTTTCCAACTTATGAACATTTCAGTTGTGAACTTTCACAAATATGAATGGACTTTGCAGAACAAGCATTTATAGATGGGAACAAAGGGAAAAAATAGCTCACCTGCCTGCCAAACACAGTTATCCTGTTCTGTGCTTACTGTACAGTGTGATAGTGGACAGTAGGACAGGGCTCAATCAGAGCCCAGCATGTCCCGAAGTAAAAGGAAAAGCAGTGCAATGTGGAGGGGACCGCTGGGAAGCACAAAGTGATAACCATGGAAAGAAAAGTGAAGATACTCTACTGCACTGAACTACCATTTTAAGGTAACTATAAGAGGAAAAATAGTTTATTTGCAGTGTTTGTGAGTGCAGTTTCTTATCATTTACATGGTATATTTGTGTCAAATATGTATAAGACTCACTTTATCAGGTTAATGAACAAGTCCAACTTGTGACTGTTCTCCCAGAGCGGTACACAGTCATATGTCTGGGGCTTATCGAACTTGGTTTACTATTTCTCCTTTAGAAGGATTCAATAAATCTGAAAGATAATGAAAAAATGTATTTCTTTCCAAATAACCATCCATTAATATTTGGGTGGTATTTCTCAAACTTCATCACTCCTGAGAATCAAATGCAGGGCTTTCAAAAATACGAATTCCTGGGCCCCATTCCCAGAGTTATGATTCAGTGATTGCCTAAGAACTTCCTTTTCTAACACATTTCAAGGTGATGTTTATTTGGTTGGTCCAGAGACCATGCACTTAGAGCCACTAGGACAGTGTGCTTTAAAACTCAAAAAATACTTGAATTGGGATGAAACAATACTTAGGTGCGTTTCGAGGCATGTCTCTAAGAAACTCAAAGAAGTGAGTAATCTCAGGAGAAAAGTTAAAGACAGGAGTATTGTCTCCTAAAGTCAGAATATATGAACCAGAAAAGCCTGAGCTGGCAGGTTAATGACTAAAGAATAACTATCTGTGGACAATTATATGGAGCTGAATAGCATCATGAAAGTCCAGAATCAAGGATCATATTTCCATCCATGAGCGACCCAAAGCCAAACTCAGAAAACTGAGGTGCCCTTGTCTGTGAGACACGTAAAACCCTAAAATTCAGTGGAAGTGATGTGAGGGACCTAGCCTAGTGCTACAGAAGCCAAACGTGGTTGAAATTGAATTGTCACAAAGATTTCTATTAGTTTTCTTTCTCTTTCCCTTTCTCCTTTCCTTCGTTATCCCTTTCCATTCTTTCCTTTCTTCAAAAAAATTGCTTGATTTATTACTGTTCACATGCGCATCTTCTGGCTCTTCAGTGTTCACTTCACCTGATATGTATGTGTACAGTTCCTGATTTATCACGAGTCAGCTCCCGTGTGAATTCATCCATACGTTGATATTTACAGAGAACCTTCTGTGCAACCGCCATTGTTGAGTGTCACCAAAGCATAGTCTCAGAGTAGAGATGGTATCCAGTCTCTTGGTAAACTATAATATTTCCCAATATTACAGTGTGTGGATTCAGAAATTCTTCAAGGTGTAGTAAAGAATTAGACTAAGAACTTTCCCCAATATTAATTTTTTGGATCTCTTTAAAGCAAGATTGACCTAGCTGCAGTAAATTTTCTCCTTTGCAAATTGAGAATCTATAAAAACTAATTTGATTAATAAATTATATAACTTGTATAAATTACAGAACTTAAGTTTGGTCAGTCATTGAAATGGGTTGTAGATACCTCCTCATATGGTTGGTAAGAATGGAATGAACTGACTCATATTCATGTTTGGTAGAACACTTACACTGCACTCAAGTAAATGTCACATCCACAATCTGTCTTTTGCCCTTGGCATGTCTTCACCACTCCACATTGCAAGATTACTGTCTATGCTTGAGGACAGGACCCCTGGAAAGACAAAAAGAAATTCATTGCTGGGTGAGAGAAATATCCCTTGGAGCATTTCTTTTTGAATCAGGGAGTGAAAACTATTAACCAGAGCCTTTCTGTGGAATCCACTTATGGTTCTTTTGCTGGCAGTTGAATCTGTGAGTTGAATAGCTAGAATTTTCAGTTTGTCACAGAGGATATGATCAGTAGAGTAGGAAAATGGAAATAGCATTTTTAGCAACCTACAGTATCTGCTAATATATTGAAATAAATAAAAATAGATTTTTTTGTTAGATTTTCTGAGGGATTTTTTTTTTTGTACCAGGGATTGAACCCAGGTCCTTCCACTTGCAAGGCAGGTGGTAGACCCACTGAGCTAAATCCCCAGCTAAGGGAAATTTTTAATTAAGTTTAAAGTTTTATTTCTCTTCCTCATTTGTTCTAATGTATCATCTAATCAGTGAAAAGATAATCATTGTTTTGGCTTTTTGTGCACCTAAAGTTATAGGAAATTAAGAAAAATCATTTGATTTATGATAGATCAAGTATCTCGAGTTTTTCCACTCTATCTAGTTTTACTCCATTAATTATAATTTATAGTTTCTTTTTAGTGCAAATTTTACAATTCAGTAAACACTCAGTACTTAACTTACAAAGCATAGTGCTAGGCAACGTGGAGGATACTCAGAGGAAAAAGAAGAATGCACTGTGTACAGGTGGGAGTGAGGAAAAAAGGAACAAAGTGAGAATCAGGGTAGTATGCACCAAGGATAGGAAGATTCTGAGAAGTAAATCAACTGAAGATACAAATCTTGACCCCGACATCATTCTTTTCTATTTTTTTCAGCTTTAATTGAGTTTATTGGTACATTTTAGGGATACATTACAGTTACATTCATTGTTGGGATCTTGTACCTCTACATAACAAGTCTTGATTCTCATTTTTTCCCCTTACCCCTGCCCTTCCTTCACCCCCTCCTCCCCTCCCCATCTACAAACACTTTATTTTCATCTTTTCATTATCTTTTCTATTTTTAATTGTTTTATTAATACATGTTTGCAGTACACAATATTTACATTCCTTGTGTGAAGTTGGTACATATACATAACAAATTTTAATTCCTTTTTCTCATTCCTTATCTCTCCATCTCTTTAACCCTTCTCCTCTGAGAAAGATCTCTCTCCACACTCTTGATTAGCTATCATTTATGTTTCTCCTTATACTTCTTTGGGTTTTCTCATCTGAAGGAAATCATGTGATATTTAAGCTAGTGTGTCTGATCTATTTCACTTTAGATTATGGGCTCGAGGTGCATTCATTTTCCTACAAATGGCTCTAGTTTCTTTCTTTATGGCAGAGTAATACTCTTTTGTCTCTAGGTATAACATATTATTCATCCATTCATCTGTTCATGGTCACTTCCAAGATTTGGCTATTGTAAATTGTGCTGCTATAAACACGGGAGTGTATTTATATCCCTAAGATGAAAAAATTTAGTCAAGAGAATATGATAGTGATGATGACCTGTATAATACTTCTCATCTTTATTCCCTTACATCAACCCAGCTCCTCAGCGAATTAAAGCAGACAGAAAGCCAGCAGAAGAATGATCCACCATTAACACATTGGATAATGAATAAAATACTTAAATACATGCTCCAGACACATATATACTATGTTACATGGAAGTGGGAGGCAGACTTATCTTTCTAGGTATTTTTTGGCACATAGTAGTGTTATTAAATAAATATAAATGATTAGAGGAATCGGTTCAATCCTGCAGGTTCCAGACCAGACGTTCATTTAAAATAGCCTTTGTATTATGAAGGTTAGCTGTCTAGTAAAACCCTGATGCACTTGATATTAGAAAAAGAAAATCATTGGCAAAAAATAAATAAAAAAGAGAAACTGAAGGTAGTAATTTATTGGTTAAGAAAATTGAAAACAATCTTCAAAATGGAAAGAGTCGAACAATTATCTTCAATTTTTAAAAAATTCTTATCATCCTGACATTCATCCCAGTCTACCAAGATTTCTGCATGTCATGTGAGGACTACTTTGTAGATATCCTTTCTAGTCGTGTTATTTAAAGCTATCCCTGTTGCCCACTGCATCTGCACCCACACAGGTCATGAAATCAGAGCACTCAGCCTTTTGTGGATTTCACATGACAGTAAAACACCACTAACATGTTTAAAATAATTTTGGGGATAAACTTAATAAAAAGAAAAAAATAAAATAATTTTGGGGAAGGAATATGAGTAAATATTTTCTGAATCAAATGGTTGAATTTGCCTCTATGATGTAAATTTTTATTTCTAGGTTGGCTTCCATTGAAGGTTGAAGTGATCAGTGTAACACACATAAATGTTTTTTTAAAAGGTACTAAATATTTGCATTTATCCATACAATTGTGTACAAGTTTTTTTCTATACTACAATTAAAAATTAATCTTCCTTTTTTCTGAAGCTTGTGAGCATCAACAATTATGCATGGCTTCATGTCCTTCCTTTTTTAGTAATACTCATGATTTTGAGTAAAGAACTCTGGCTATTTTAGTATGAATATGTGGTTTCAAAGTCTATAGGAAAATACTAGGTTTTCTTTGTAATTTTTTTCTGGAAAGGAGAAGGGGACTCTCAATTTGGTCCCACAGCATCAATAATGCTGTGCCCAGTTCTCATGGTAGTTAAATGACAGTTTCTTTTCTTAAGGTCAGGGTTATTTACTTTTTAAGTAATACCATGTGTGGAGCATCAGTTGTCTAGTTCACATGGGGCTACATCAGGCCCGGTCCAATTCCTTGTTAGTCTTTTCTAAATCACAAAATAAATCTCTTAGGGAATAAAGTCAACTAGGGCTTCCTTGGTACACATATAAAGTCCCTGGCATGGAGTTGGTACTCAGCAAATAGTTGCTCTACCAATGAAACATATCCCAGGAGCTTGGATCTTATTATCTCTTTGGCTAAGTTCAGAATTAATTTTCCTTATAATGGAAAATTCATCTGAAACATTTGTTTAATTGAGTACATTTTCTAGGCATTAATATGCCTTTGTAAACAAATCCATCACTAGGACCTTTCCACATTAATCAAACATTTCTCATAAATAATCCTTGAAGTTCATATGGGCTTAATAAATAATGGAAAAATTTACTTTAAGTTTTGCCAAAATCCAAATATTGGCAAAAAAGTTATGCAATTTTTGATCAACACAAAACAATCTAGATATATTCACATGTTACAAACTAAAAACATGATATAAATGTGTAATCACTATATTTAGAAATTATACCAATTATTGTAAGTAATCTCATAGGTTTTGTTTCCACATCTCAGACATTTTCTATGAAATATGATTCATATATCTTGAATTTCTTTTTCTCTCATGTATAATAGACATAAAATATTTGTTTGTGGTATGTCTCATTGCTTTGTACTTCTTAAAACTGTTTTCAGATGTCCATCTGTGTAATGTGATAACCTAATCTACCACAAGATTTCATGAAATGACTTTAATTCTTTCAGAAGAACAGTGCAGATTTGTAAAATAAATGTTTATTGAAAATACTAGATTCTGTGCAGGGCTGAATGGTTAGAACAAAAGAGAAAAAGAGGCTGAATATATTGCGTAAAGGTGATAGACTTTAGTGAAAGAAGATAATTAATATTTGAGAGTATTTTAACTTTGATCTGGTCGAACTGTTATCTACTGTATAAATTCCACACTAACTTCTCTTGAAAGTATTTCTACAGACTTCATATGGATACTCACAGAGACTAAGAATATATGCTTTATTATGACTAGTTTCCTTCATACAGCATGATGAATCAAAACTGACTCTCTTGATTTTTTTTTTTTTTTGGTATGGGGATTGAAATCCGGACCTTGTGCTTGTGAGGAAGGTGGCACAACTACTGAGCTAAATCCCTGGCCCTCTCTTGAGTCTTCTTACCTAAATAATTTATTTGTTCCATAAACCTTGTAGAATGAGGCTTCTTATACAAAACTTTATAAATTTATTGATGAAACTATCAAATTTTATGACTTCTTTAGAATTGAACTTCCCCCTCCACACACATTTTTCCTTCTTTTCTTTCTTTATGCTCTTTTATCTCCTTCTTTATTACCATTTTAACCACTTTTCATGCTAGACTCAGGATAGACATGGTCCTTTTATCACAAAGAATTGTGGCAAGTGCTATATCAGTTGGTTAAATAGAGTGCTCTGTGGCACCAGAGAATGGGAAGCCAAGTAAAGCTTCACCGAGGTGTTGGCACCAAGTGCTAGAGAATGACTGGTAGGAAACCTGAATGCAAAAGAAATGTGAGGAAGGAGTGTCACTCTAAACAGACCATAAGGAACTCTTCTAATCCCAAATGGACTTGGTTTATGTCACCTTTTCCTTTCTAGTCACTTCCTTTATATTTGTTACAATATGGTTGTATTTTTTACTCTGTGGATAGGGTAGAAAAAGGAAGGAAAAAGAAAATATGGTGAGAAAAGAGTCCAATTTATTTCTAGATATGTTTGAGTGCAAGAAACATGCTAGGTTGGATATAATAGTCATGACTCCAAATATAAAAATAGGTATAACTATAGAAATGCTAAAACAATGTTGTGAGATTATTCTTTAAATTTATTTGAAATTTCTCCAGCTGTCTGAAAAAAGCACATGCTTTTTCCCAGTGATTTCCTCACATTAAGATGTACCAATACACTTAATGAATAAAAAAGTCACTCACAGTGGTACTGTTATTATCTTCATGGCTAGTTTTTTAAAAATATTTTTGCAATACCTTGATGATCTTATTCAATCTGCATTCTGGAAAATGTACACATGACTACTCAACAGAATTAGTATTTTTCCACCCAACCAAAAAAGAGAACTACAGGCCAATCTCCTTAATGAACATAGATGCCAAAATCCTTAATGAGATAGTGGCAGGCAGAGTACAGAGGGTCATCAAGAAGGTCATACACCATGACCAAGTTGGATTTATCCCCAGGATTGCAAGGATGTTTCAACATAGGTACATCAATAAATGGAATGCACTATATTAACAGTCAAGGACAAAAACCAAGTGATCTTCTGCATAGATGCAGAAAAAGCATTCAACAAAATTCAACACCCATTCATGATAAAGTTCTGCAGAAAATTGGACTAAATTGTCTTTATCTCAACTTGATAAAGGATATCTATGAAAAAATTAACAGCCAACACCATATTAAATGGCCAAAAACTGAAAAGCTTCATGTTAAAATCAGGAACAAGACAAGGATGTCCACTATCACCACTTTTCTTCAATAAGGTTCTGGAAACATTAGCCACAGCCATTAGACAAGAGAAAGAAATTAAATCAATAAAGATAAGAAAGGAAGAAGTTAAACTGTCATTATTTGCTGATGATATGATACTCTACATTGAAGACCCAAAAAACTCTATCAAAAGATTGCTAGATTTAATTGACACTTTCAGCAGAGTAACTGGATACAAGGTCAACACAAATCAATAGCTTTTTTGTACACAAATAGCAGACTCACTGAGAGAGAAATTAGGGAAATAATTCCTTTCACAATAGCATCCAAAAAAATGAACTTTCTAGGAATCAATCTAACGAAGGAAGCAAAAGACCTCTACACTGAAAACTACAGAAATCTGAAAAAAGAGATAGAAGAGGATATAAGAAGTTGAAAAGATCCCCTTTTCCTGGGTAGGAAGAACCAATATAGTGAAAAGGGCTATACTTCCAAAACTGCTATACAGATTCAACACAATCCTTACTGAAATTCCAACGGTATTATTTCACGGAACTAGAGAAAATAATCCAAAAATTCATTTGAAACCAGAAGAGACCTAGAATAGCTAAAGCCATCCTAGGCAACAGACATGGCAAGGGGTAAATAATCCCAAACTTGAAACTATACTACAAAGCCAGTGTGATAAAAACATCATGATATTGGCAAAGAAAAAGACCTGAGGATCAGTGGAATACATTGGAACATAATAGAAACAACTCCAGATGTACTCAGCTACCTCATCTTTGACAAAGGAGCCAGGAATCCTCAGTGGAAGAAAGATAGCCTCTTTAATAAATGATATTGGAAAAACTGGATTTCAACCTGCCAAAGATTAAAATTAGACCCTTAGCTTTCACCATGAACTAAACTAAAATACAAGTGGATTGAAGATCTAAATATTTAAATAGCAACAATAAATTTGCTGGAAGATGTTAGGCAGATCTCTTGAAGACATTGGCATAGGAAAAGACTTTATGAACAAAGCCTCAGTAGCACGGGAACCAGCACAAAGAATCAATAACTGGGATCACATATTATCAAGGATATATAAAGAACTCAAAACAATCAGTCTCCCCAAATATAAAGACCCGATTCAAAAATGGGCATCCGAAATGAGCAGACATTTCTCAGACAAAGAAGTAAAAGCAGCAAGAAAATATTTGAAAAAATGTTCCACATCACTGGTCATTCGAGAGATGCAGATGAAAACATCACTGAGATTCCACCTCACCCCACAAAGAATGGCTGCTATCAAGAAATCACACAATAACAAATGTTGGCGGGGTTGTGGAGAGAAAGGAACCCTTCTCCATTGTTGGTGGGAGTGCAGACTGGTGCAACCACTATGGAAATCAATATGAAGATACCTCAAAGAGCTTGGACTGGAGGTTCCATTTGACCCAGCCATACCTCTGCTGGGTATCTTTCCAAGAGAACTAAAAGAATCATATCACAGAGAAGTATGTGCACCCATGTTTATAGCGGCACAGTTTGTAATAGCTAAATCTTGGAAACAACCTATTTGCCCAACCATTGGAAACTGGATAAAGAAGTTGTGGTTT
>NW_022900926.1:46832669-46843298 GCF_012274545.1 Fukomys damarensis
TAAGGGGAAAAAATGAGAATCAAGACTTGCCATGTAGAGGTACATGATCCCAACAATGAATGTAACTGTACTGTATCCCTAAAATGTACCAATAAACTCAATTAAAGCTGAAAAAAATAAAAATAATAAAAAGCTTCTGCACTGTAAGAGAATCCATCAACAGAGCTAAGAGACAACCTACAATGTGGGAAAAACTTTTTACCAGCTGTTACTCAGACAAAGGACTATTATCTAGACTATATAAATATTCAAAAACTTCTGGCCCCCAAATTTAAAGACCCAATTCAAAAATAGGCATCTGAACTGAACAGACATTTCTCAGACAAAGAATTAAAAGCAGCAAATAAATATATGAAAAAATTTTCAACATCATTGGTCATTTGAGAGTTTCAAAAGAAAACAACAATAAGATTCCACATCACCCCAGAAAGAATGGCTACTATCAAGAAATCAACCAATAACAAATGTTGGTGGGGTTGTGGGGAGAAAGGAACCCTCTCCATTGTTGGTGGGAGTGCAGACTGGTGCAACCACTATGGAAATCAATATGGAGATACCTCAAAGAACTAGGATTAGAGGTTCCGTTTGATCCTGATATGCCTCTGCTGGGTATCTTCCAAAAAAAATTAAAAGAATCTTACCTCAGTGATATATGTGCATCCATGTTTATAGCAGCACAGTTTGTAATAGCGAAAACTTTGAAACAGCCCAATTGCCCATCGGTTGGAGACTGGATAAAGAAGATGTGGTTCTTCTATGAAACGGAGTACTGCTCAGCCATAAAGAATGAGAAATTAGAGTCATTCATAGGAAAATAGATACATATTGAGGCCATACTCTTAAGTGAAATAAATAAGCCACACATGTGTAAATACTGGATAGTTTCTCTGGTATGAAAAACTAAAAGTGTAAATAAGATCCAAATGGTACAATTGATAATGTGAAATAGGAAGAAAAGAGCTAAAGGTGTTGGGGAAGTGGGAAGGGTAGGGGAAAGCAAATAAGGGAAAAGGAAAAAATATGAGAAAAAAATGGAAATAAAGTATTTGTAAATAGGGAAGGGAGGAGGAGGTGAAGGGAGGGCAGGGGTATGGGGAAAAAATGAGAACCAAGACCTGTCACATAAAGGTACATGATCCCAATTATGAATGTAACTGTAACATGTACCTAAAATGTAGCAATAAACTCAATGAGAGAAAAAAAAAGAATTAGTATTTTTCCAAAAAATAACCCATCAATACATTGTTTTATTTATTTTATAAAACCCCCAATCTTTGTACTATTCAGAAACAAAATTTAGATTGGGAATGTATTTTCTAATAATATAAAATTCCCTCTCTATCTTAGGATGATTTTCTTAAAATGTAAAAGTGTTTCCCATAATGGTAAAAGTATATAAATAAGAACATACAAAGCTCTAGTTATTGAAAATAGCTCTAATCTCAACCAAATTTTATTTTGAGAAATGAGTTGTAGTAGTTAATTCATTTTGTCATATAGCTTATATATAGTTAATATTAAAACATTATTATTATTACTAAATAACAAAGATATTTAATAATTTAGCTAGTGATTTTATTATCATGCAAAATATGTTTGCTGTCTACTTATTTTTATAATCCACTATTCTCTATAATAGGTTTATTAAAAAAATCACCCATAGCTCTGATTTTTTATTTATTAAGTTTACTGGTACATTTTATGTATACAATATGATAACAGTCATCACTGGAAATTTGTACCTGTACATGATATACCTTGGTTCTATTTTTTTCCCATTCCCCTGCCCTCCCTTGAACCTTTCCATCTCTTCCTATTTACAAAGACTTTGTTTCTGTTTTTTACTTTTCTTGTATTTATTTCTTTCCCTTCTGTTCTCTCCCCCACACCTCACATGTACGAATGTTTAAATGAAGAAAAACTCTAAAAATGTTTGACATACCAAATTCAACACATTACTTTAGAAATCCAAGAAATAACCTTAGGCTTTAGAGATAAATTATAGCCATACAAGTTTGTAAATTGCATGCATGATTTTGAATTATGGTAAGAAATACTGTAAACACGAATACAACAAGTTAGTTTTGAACTAAATGATCTTCTGTAAGATAAAATAAGTAACAAAATACATTTAGAAAAATTCATTTTGCTGTGACAAGATTTTTCTCAAAATTATGTTGTGTAGTTTATAATAAAGTTTTTATAGTATTATAAATCAAAATCATCAAGTAGAACTCATTGTCTGTTTTCAAATGAATTGAAGTCTCCTCAGTAAAGTGTTAACTAAAATGCTGTTTAGAAACCTCTTCTGTATATAAAGAATTGTAGAGAATTTCTTGCCAGAGTTAACATACTCAGGGTACACATAATTTTCACTCTGTGCCACTTAGTATCACTAAATCACTGTTGTGATTAGGAAAAAAGTATGAAAGAGATTTCTGATGTCTTTGCACAGTTCTTCCTAGGGTACTGAGTGAGGAGAGGGTACATCAGATGGGCACTGAAGTGAGAGTGGATTATGATCACTATGTTCTGGAGGTGGCAAACATGAAGATCTATTCAAAATTGTCCTGATAAAAGTCTTTAAATATTTGAGGATTTTATTTTCTCAGTTGTTTTAAGATTTTGTTTAGGTGAAGATATGGGTTCAGTCCACTCAATTTCAAATAGCTTCTTCTGTTGTAATAAAGTTTCTTTATTGTCTCTGAGTCCCTAGGAAGTTCTTTCTTGCACATTGCCTCAGATGTTCCATGACCAAGGCTGTTGGGTCACTTGGAACTGCAATGTATAAAAGCAGAGTTACTGCTTGTAGGTTGAAATTTGGCAATCAGTTTGATAAGTGATTGAAAACAGGTTGCTTCCTTTTTTCTGGACTGAAGTTTCTTGGTGGGACAGATGTAATTCATGGTGCATCTTCATTTAGATCCCTTTTAGCCTGAAAGTTAAGCAGTGCTTCCTGGCTACTAGTTTTGCCTATACATTCCGCAGTTACAGTACACTGTGTTTTAGTTGCAGAGTGTAGTATATTAAATTTGCTTAAATGGTCTTTTGTGCTTTCAAATGCTGGGTACTCTACTCTGTCAATAAAGGAATATCAAGAATTTTTGGTGAAGTGTCTTTACTAGGGGTAGAAACATCTTCTTAGCTATTGATGTTGGGAGAACAGTCTTTTATATAAAGACAAACATGAGTGGGACAGAATATATCAACTATATCTGGGGTGGTTATTTTTCTCTTGGCATTCCTGTTTTTTGTTTTTTGTGTTTTTTTTTGTCATGCTGCTGATTGAGTCAAATTATTTTTCCTTCTTTTGCTGTGCACAAGTAGGCAAACAGCCATAACCGTTATCTCAATTGAAATTCACATGAGGCAAATTTTCTTTTAGCAGGCCTGTGGCTGTTAAAGTGACAGCTGTTTCTGTTGTTCGTATTTTCTTTCCTTATCATTCTTAGACTTTTGCTATAGTTCTGTTACTGAGGAATCACTCCTCATGCATGCTTCGGGTGCTTTATTAAATTTCTTGCTGATGTTTTTACACATTCCTCTTCATCTTGTAGCGTCGCTTTGAAGATGGAATAAATGACAAGTCTAATAGCTGTATTTGCATAATGGTGGAGTTGTTTTTTGCTATTTCCATCTACAGCCATTCCCTGAGTGATCCTTTGGGAGGTTAACCAACTTCTTATTGACAAGGCTATGAAGACATTCTCCAGGAAAGCAGAGAGCAGAACTGTGAAGTCACGCTTCAAAGGTTCTGGTACATTCTCTTATGTTTCAGGCTACTTGTGGCATCGCATCTAATTTTAAGAAACTGATGCAGGTTCTGGGGAATACACAGTCTTTGATCTCAACTAACTCCTTTCTCCATAATACTCACAATCTTGTTTCCAGATGCCAGATTTGCTTGTTTCTTCAAGGCCCAAACTTTTGGACCATTAGAAAAAAATTCTCTACCTTCCATTTTTAGTTTCCTTTCTTATTTCCTTGGCTCTTATTGCATATATAAATTGCTTTCATTTAATTATTTGTTTTTTTATTTAAAGTCTCAATTTGCTTACTGGTATGTTTATGTGAGTTAGGGAAAAGCACCCTTCCTCAGAAGACAAATTGTAGCTGCTCTTCATTTTATAGGAAGCTGCTACAAATAAAGCTGGGATTAGATTTTAGCCCTTATTTGTCTATTGGCCACAAGCATAACTGGAGATCTATGATCAATAACTCTCACAAAATGTAACATTTATGTCTCTAGCAATGTATACTCAAGCAATAGATGCATTTATTTCAGTGTTTGTTAAATTAATATTATCTTTTTGGCTATAAAGAGAAATATGCTATTAAACTCTTCCCCATAGCTCACCTTCATCTTAACAATATAGTATCTGCATCTCTGGCCAGATAAAAACAAGAAAGTACTAGGAAGAGCAGGCGATAGATAGGTAATTGAGTCAATAAGGCTGTTATTGAAATTATAAGTGCAATGGAACTGATTTCTAATGGTAAGATTTTTTGGGGGGTGGCCAAAGTGATTGTGAAATAAGACTATATTTTCCCAATGCTTTTCTCATGCTTCCATGTTTTTTTTATACATCTTATTTAATTTCAAGTTTTTCTTGGCTGTTATATCAAAGTTGTAACATTTCACACCGTGCTTTTGTGCCAAGATGCAACTCTACACATTTGTCACATTGGGTATACTGTGCTTCGAGTGGCTGCTGTAGCCTGTTGTACACATTGAAAAAAGAGCACATCCTTTGACTGGACCTCGTCAGCTCCTGGAATTTAAAATCTTTGTCAGTAGCCAAGGACAAGTCATCCATGTTTGTTATGTTACTGTTTAGTTTCAAGAATGTTACCACCGCTGTCTGATGCTCATAGCATCAGCTTTCAGATTAGCACTGATGAAAACCATTGCAGAATTAGGCGCTGTCGCTATGCTTCTTACCATCTGAAGTGTGGTTATTTTTAGTTTCCTGCTTCATTAATCACCATGATTGCGAGTACAAAGGTACTGTAAATTCTATCGGACAGTCTTTAGCCTGCCAGCTACTTCTAAATCAGCTTTTTCTTTTCTTATTTGAGACATCACATTATGTAATGCCTAGCAGGTCTATTTTATTGGAGAGACTGTTTAACAGATTGGAGTTAGATAAACTACTTCATTATAACCATGACGAATAGGCATGGACTGATATGCGTGTGTAGAGTTTAGAGAAACAGAGACCCATTCCATGTATTTGGATCCCTTATTTCCTAATAATGTGTTTTCTTGCCATTTCTAGAAACATGGAAATTTCTTTCTTGTGAAAATATTAATTAATAAAATAAGTAGTGTTGAAAAATGATGCATGGTAACTTTTTGCATAGTTTAAAAATATATGGGTATTTTCAGAGGAGAAAACAGATCACATTTCAAATTCAGAAGAGTAAACAATTTTGGTATTTATAAGACTCAAAACAATTAGCATATTGTAAATTGACCATTTTTCGTGTGTAGATCTGTAAACTATATGTCAAAGGGCTGGAGATTTACCTCAGTGGTTCTACTGCCTGCCTCAAAAATATAAGGACCCAAATTCGATCACCACTACCAAAAAAAAAAAAAAAAAAAAAAAAAAAAAAAGAATCATACAGTAAATCAATTTTTAAGACCATTTACTTCTGGGTGATCCAAGTAGTTGATTTAGTCTTTTTATTTTTGGTCACAATGAATGCAGTTATGTTAATTTATCATAATTTGTTTATCCATTCACTTTGTGAAGAACATTGGAGGTTTTATCCCCAGGCCTACATGATTAGGAATAGAATTGCTATAAACATTTATGTACAACATTTTGTGTGAACATAAATTTTGATTGCTTTAGGTGAATATGTAGTGGTGCTCTAGCTGGTCACTGAGGAAGTATATTAGCTTTTGGGAAACTTCCACACTGGTTTCAAGAATAATGTCTGTATTATTTTATATCCTCTTGGAATAGGTTTTTTTCTAATCAATTTATTACTAGGGTCTCTTCCTTAGTCTCTGCCTGTCTTTGTGTTTCTGTCTCTGTCTCTTTGTTTTCTCCCTTGCTCGCTCACACAATCTTTCTCTGTTTCTCTCTCACATAACACTAAATTTATCTGTCTATTTAAATAATGAAAATATCTACTACTGAACATGAATTATGGCTCAGGTACATACATATAAATATGTAAGAAGTCTCACAAATTTTATTCTTGTCCACTTTTACTTATTGATGCTCCCTGAGTATGGAAGATACAGTCTCCTGGTGATCAGATTACAAAGGATGACAAAGTATCAATAAAATGTACCCATCTTTCCTTTAAAAACTAGTCCAGTTCTGATATTCATTATAAATTCTATCTGTCTTCTTTGGTCTTCACCATAACTCTTTGAGTATATAATTAGTCTAGTTTAAAGATGCAGAAATTGAATGTCAAGACAGTTGATGAATGCAAGTGTGCCTATCTTGTTCTAGTTGTTTTTAATCCCCTATATAGTATTGTGTGCTTTTCATTTCCTCTCAGTCTTTATTTTCCATACAAACTGTGGAATCAGATTAATTGTAAGTACTGTGAAGATCAAAACTGAAGAATAATGAATCCTGGAATCTCATCCTTCCAGTTTTATTATAGAAATTTTCATTTTCCAGATGTATAATGGCTGCTTAAGAAACAGAACACTAAAAATAAGTCAGAAAAGCTGTGATAGAAAAGTTGAATCCGATTCTCAAAGAAGTTGGTGTGGGGTAGAGAAAGGCAAAAATGTCTTCACAGGAACTTACATTACAAGTGACAAATAGGAGGAGAAAAAAGAGGAGGGAAATTAAAGGAACTAGAAAAAAATTAAAGAAAAAATTTGGAGACTAAAAGTAAGAGAGGGCATGTGAAATAGAACTGGGACAAGAATAGTTTTAGTTGATTTGCTTTGCCAGAGGTAAGTGAAAGAGATAGGGAGGAGATATAAAATATAAGCCAATCACATTAAACATGATTATGAATTCATACTCAGAGTTGCCAAGAATTCTAAGACAGAACTTCCAACATTCTGAAGTGAATTTTTGGTTACTGTACTATTTCTTTTACTCTGACAGTATGCTAATTTGTGAATAAGTATCTGGACTGAATTGGTTCCAAATGACTATTGTGGGCAAAATTCTGATGATTAGAGCGGTAAAATATTAATAGGTAATTCTTGGAACATATCATTTTAATAAGACTTGCTGGTATCTGTATGAATTTACTCAAGGTATGACCGAAGGTAATTTAATTATCTTATTTGATAATTTTTATCTTATACTTATTAACTCTATTTTCTCTTCTATGAACTTATATGATGATGTTTTGTAACATGCAATAGAATAGTTTAGAAACTGTTTTTAAATAAGATTTTTAAAATAATTTGAAAACAGGAAAGAATTTTGAGGTGAAGAAAAAGTGAAGTAAGAAATGGAAGAGTACATCATGATATTCAATATGATATCATATCCTTTTGCATTGATTGCCACTCTGTTCATTAATTAAAAATGTGTAACTCCAAATTTAAAAAAATAATAGACTGATCTATTTTCACTGGGCTTATGAACTTCAGCAGCTCTACTGGTAATATGTTAAACTTGTTGAAATATCAGACTGGTAACGCAACAAAAATGTTTTGGAGGATTTCAATTTTAAAATATCATGACAGAAAATGATGAAACAAATGATAGTTTATTTGCCAATATTTTTTGAATTTGTTATTTATAATTGTAAGGAGAAAATAGTCAACTTTTCACAATTTTAATAAGTAAACTCAGCCAGATTTTTAAAAGCTTTTTCAAAGTTTATTGGTACATTTTAGGTATATAGTACAGTTATATTCATCATTGGGATCTTGTACCTTTACACAATGCATCTTGATTCTTATTTTTCCCTCATTTTAAAAGGAATGTGTGTATTCAGTATTTATTATTGTGAAACATTCTAAAATAGAAAAAGGCATTACAGAAAGTCCATTATATACTCTTTTGAAGTTTCTCAGATGAGCACACAAAAATATTTGAAATCTTTTTTTCAGAATTCTTGTTCTTTATGAGACCTAAATATTTTAATCAAACAGCCTCGTACTACCCATTGTGTAAGGAGAAATATTTAAATAACAAAAGCATAAGAAAAGTAATTTATTTGTCTGGTCAAATAAAAATATAAAATGCAAAATTTAATTGAATTTAAAATGAACAATGAATCATATTTTTGGTTTGATTTATGTCCTAAGACATCCTAGAACATCCCCAAATATTATTTGTTGCTTATTTTCAATTTTAACTGGTTTTCCCACATTTGATTTAGTAATTGTCCAATCGATACTTATTTTTAATATTTTTATTGATTTCTTAAGAGCTTATACAATTCTGTAACTTTTCTTTCTTTTTTGCGGGGGGGGGTGGGTCTTGGAGATCGAATTTGGGACCTTGTGCTTCTGAGGCAAGCAGTGGAACCTCTGAGCTAAATCCCTGGTCTATAATTTTGTAATTTCTTAATGTCACAGATTTAAAAATATCACACGAATCTGAGATATTTTCAATTACCATCGTTTTGGAATGTCTATGATTGGCAGATTAGCAAAAATTGTCAAATATCTTAATTAATTTCTAAATACTTTGAATTATTTCCTTTGCCACACATAAATCTACTAGAAACATATTGGTATTTTTTAGGATATTGCACAAAAGGATATTTTGAAAACTAAATATTAAACTGAGATATTTCTATGATTTACTACACAAACATAATGGAAATGTTCACAGTATTTACATGCAAAATAAATTGATGCTGGAGTTGAACTGTATTTGCTATTTCCTAGGTAGCATCCAGAAATATTGATCAAGAACATATGGTTCGTAACTTTATTTTCATGAGCAAAAAATATAAATTCACACAAAAAAAACCATAGATCTAAAATAAAATTTAGATTTGTTGGATGGGGAAGGGTGGAAAAGTAAGAAAGCCCCATTTTTGAGGCTCAGTATCACAGGTTCTTCCATAGACAAAGCCTGGGCCAAGAGAAGAATAGCATACTCCCCCCCCCAGGCAGTTGGAATACTGAGTAACAAGAAATAGCAGCTTAGCTTTTTTGGAGGGAAGTTAAGAACATGGAGAAGACATCCATTTGAAGTTCTGAATGAACAGGCATAGTGAGAAAAATCTCTCAGACACTGCAGTCTTTACTATAAGCACAAGACTTAGCAGTCTATTCTAGAAATATGTGACTTTTTTTGGGCAGGAGTCAATAGCAAAAATAGAAAACTGTACCAACCCTAAACAACTGCTAAGTAGATTGAAGAGACATACCTTAGCCTAAATATGATTTAATTTTTCTACTGTTTTAAATCGAATGAAATGAATTCAAGAACAAAACTGACACAAAAAAATAGCTGAGAAGTTAATATATTTTAAGAGATAATCAACACAATTGGCCAGGGAGATGTCCCAGATTTATGAAATCATATTAAAAATACCTAAATATAATGTACTAAATAAATAAGGCAGCATAAAAGGTTGACAAAATTCATCAACAGATGAGAAAAGTTAGCCCTGAAATAGAAAATATAAAAGGATCAAATAGCAGTGACAGAAATTTTTAAAAAACACAGTGTCAAAAAAGAAGCATCTGCTGACAGATTTGTTAGTAAACTACATAGGGGGAAAAAAAAAACTCCAATGAACTTGAAGATATAAGCAACAAAAATTCCTGAAGATGCAACCCAAAGTCAATACATATAAAAATGGGACAGAGTTTATGGAGTGTGGCATAATGTCAAATTATCTATCATATTGGTGTCCAAGAATGGGAAGAGGAAGATATTACATCAAGAGATAATAACAATTTTTCATCCAATAATGAAAGGCATTAAACAACAGCTCAAAGAATCTTAGAGAACTCCAAGCAGGGAGGAGTAAAATACAATCTTGTAAATATCTTATTCAAACTACAGTGCATTAAAAGTGAGAAAAACATGAAGGCAAATAAAAACAGATGATGATAATCTGAAAGGTAGCGATCAAGTGATAGTTTTAAGTTAAAGACACACTAATCAATTTATTTTATTAAATGTTGGAAGAGTAAGCCAGAGAAGAAGTAAAATAGCATGATGATAACATATATTAAAAGCTTTAGCTCTACAAATAATTAGTCATCATCAATCAAAGCAATATTAAGGAAGAAAGAGGGGAGCTATACCCTTCCAGGCCATGACTGCAGCGACCCACCTTGTCCCTCCAGACTTCGTTGTCAACACCACACCCAGGTATAAAGCCCTCAAGGTAGTAATCCAGTGATAAGTACCATGCCCCCAAGATCCAGTCACCTCCCAGTATCCCCACCTGGTGCATGAGGCTTTGTGTAGACATCGAGATATAAATCACAAGTTATTAACCTCTTCAATGAAAGTCTTTTCTTATTTAACTGCAGTTTTCTCTGAATAGTTACTTAGGGTCTCAAATGATTTTGCTCAGATTTCCTTTTTCAGTTACATTTTATATGAACTTTTCAATATGCGATATCTACTTTTTGCCCAGTACTTTGTTTTCTTTTACTGTTATTAGTCTTAGTATAGGTATGCTTGAGGAAATTTCATTGTCTTTCATATATAT
>NW_022900926.1:46843376-46872189 GCF_012274545.1 Fukomys damarensis
TAGTATATATACGATATATTATATATATTATATATTATATAATTATATGTTAATATTATATATATTAGTTTTTTTACTTAGAACATTATGCTAATGAACTGAGTCCATGCTATTTCAGTGTTTTGTGTTTCTGCAAAGTTTCTGTTCACCTATCTATAATGTGTTATTTAGTGATTACTACCTAGGGAATTCAATTCTTATCAATCTTATATGGAGGAATAGTGCTCAAAGATCAATATAGTAGGTACATTTTGTATGTAAATGTTGTGTTTGTGTGAATATCTCCATAATCTACTCTATATACCTAAAATCTATTCCACTCTGCTCTACCTGAGACTACATTCTGATTGCTTTCTTTAGAAGCTAATATTTCTGTCAAACAACACAGGCATCCTCCTGGCTAATGTCTTTCTTTCCCCCTTCAGGGCTCCAGGCCATACTGTGGTACCTGTTCATCTGCTCCTTTTGGTTAGAACATCCTCTCCTCTCTTGTTGGTGTCTTGTCATTTGCACTGTTCTTGTCATCTTAGCCAATGGAAATTTTATCTCCAGGATATTCACCTCCTCCCTGGTGCCTCTCATCTCTCTCCACCATGCTAACACCGTGAGGTTGAAACATCTAACAACCTAATTTTGAGCACCCTTGGCCCCTTCATTTTCAATAATGAAAATTAATAATAATTGAATTTGATTCAGTTTGTGTCCAATTCAGTTTGTGACCAGAATTGTGGAAAGAATTAAGTTCATGAACCAAGATACCACTGTATTTGTTCTTCAGTTTCTACATTAGCATATCATTTTGTGTTACACAAATATTCTTTTTAATTTCTGTGTTGTCTTGCTAAATTCTTTTATTTTCTCAATGATTGCTCTACAGATTACATTTTATACCTTAATTTATAGCAGTGTAGTTCAGATTAATACCATGTTAATTTTAATAGCACACAAAATCTTGGCTCACACAATATATTCCCTCCCACCAGCCACCGTTGTTGCTATAAATTACATCTTCATATAGTATATGCTTACCAACCTTGCTCTACATAGTTCTCTTTTAAATAAAACAGAAAAGAAGTTAAATAAAATATGCATTCATACCCCTTCGTATATTCACCTATACAATTACCTTTCCCAGTGTTCCTTATTTTTAAAGGTGAATTTGAATTATTGTCTAGTGTTCTTTCATGTCAGCCAGGAAGAATCTTTTCAGAATTTCACGTAGGGAAGATATGTTGGTTATGAACTTGCACTTTTTGTCTGTGAATATCTTAATTTTTCTTTTCTTGAAGAGTAGTTTTACTGACTAGAAAATTTTCTTTCACAGTTGTTTTTAGTCTTAAAATTCTAAATATATATGCAGTCCAATTACCTTATAGCTTTTATGGTTTCTGATGAAATCAGCGGTTACTCTTCCTGCAGAGCTCCTATATTCAGTGAATCACCCTTTTTAAAATTCCTTTCCAGATTATTTCATTGGCTTAGGTTTTCAACAGTTTGATTGCGAGGTACTCAGTGTGGATCATTTTGAATTTATCCTCCTTGAAGTTTGTTAATTGTTGTGGCTCGTGTCCAGGTGTACCCCCAAAGCCTTGTGCAGTCTTTCTTATTGAAGGTAGCTAAATCT
Source organism: Fukomys damarensis (assembly GCF_012274545.1). Classification (NCBI taxonomy): domain Eukaryota; kingdom Metazoa; phylum Chordata; class Mammalia; order Rodentia; family Bathyergidae; genus Fukomys; species Fukomys damarensis. The sequence goes on from NW_022900926.1 coordinate 46,845,001, forward strand.
GGAATGTGTGAGGTAGGATTAAGGGTGTGAGTTTACTAAACCACTACAATGTGCAGGATGGGTTTGGCACTGCCCTAATTCAGGTAGTCTAAATAAGATAAAAGGAGCTGAAAGACATTGTTGTGGTTCCTTGCTGCTTTTTGCTGTCTTTCGACACCCTAAACTATTTCCTTTGGTGCTTTTGCTACTTAATGCATACCTTGCTATTTCTCCTCTGCAATGCCTCTCTTTCATGTGCCACCCTGCCTTGGAGCCTGCTGATTATTGACTGAAACCTCTAGGAACTGTAAGCCAGATAAACCCCTTTCCCTATAATTTTGGTGTTGGGTATTTTTTCCCAGCAATGGGACAAAAGTAACTACACATTAAATTTCTTAGATCTGTACATAACTGTTTCTCATCAAGTTTGTTAAAACTAGCCATTATTTTTTCAAATATTCCTGTCCCTTAGTTTTTTACCTCTGAAACTACAAGTCCTATGATGTGGTTATAGACAGTCCTTTTTGTTTGTTTGTTTTGTTTGTTTGTTTGTTGATTTCTTCTGCCAGATTTCCTGTTAAGCTCCTCCAATAAATTTTTCATTTCAGACTTTGTTCTTTTCAATTTTTCCAAATTCAAGAAATAATTTTGAATATGTTAAAAATACATATTCAAGGAAAATTTTGATGTATTTTATCATCATTTTAAATCATGTGGTGTGATTTTCCTTTTTTATCAATATATAGTTCATAAGTATATTCACAGATTTATTATTTTCAATTCTTATACTTTAAAATATAAATACAATATATTTCATATAGGAAATTTTAAGTCACATTACTTTTTGATCTCTTTTAAAGTCATTATTTGTGTTACCAATTTCAAAACCTGGGGATATATCCAGATTTTTTTCAGGTTAACCAATTTGCCAACTTTACAAAATTTACAGTTAAACAAATTTTGTTTTTACTATTTTACTATTTTATACATACGCATATAAGATAGAATTATTTGAAAAATTTTTAGTATATATAAGAAATATTTTAGTCAATAGATTTTCATTATATGTCAAAATATTTTAAATATTAGTTGATTTAACTCTGTGCATTTCTGAACTCCCCTCATGGAGGGTTCTGTGCCTTCCTGAGCTTCTGCCCCTGTAGTGAGATGTATTATACACAAGAATCCTCTGGAAGAATGAGCATTATAAAAGAAATGAAATTAAAAGTATAGCCAGACAAGGACACTTTGGAATGATATGTTAGTCAAAATATAGAAGATGATTAAGAGACAGCCAAGCAAAAGGGTTAAGGGACTTCCTTCTAGGAAGAAAAAAGAGATTATTATGTTTTCTGAGATTCTAAGCCAGAAAAGGCCTTAATGTGTTTTCCAAGATGAAAGGACCAGTAATTGGTACATAATATGCATTAGCAATTATTAGATGCATCCAAATATATGTAATTATGCATGCAGTTATAGTTAATCATTACCATTTGAAGATTCTGTGTTTGCAAATTTGCCTATGTGTTAAAATTTGGCATGTCCAACTCCTTGCATCTTGGTGTAGTTCTCAGATATGTACTGACTATTAAAAATTGAGTCATCTGATGCATATGCTCCTAGCTGCTGTCAAACAGGATGATAATCTGTATTCTTCTACAACTTTTTAAAATAAATTTGATTTTCTGAGGCTTAATCTTGCTATGTAGCTCTGGCTGGTCTCAAACTCTTGGTGGTCCTCCTGCCTCAGCATCCAGAGTGCTGGGACTACAGGTGTGCACCACCCTGACCTGAGATAATCTGTATTCTTATGTCAGTTGTCATAAGCTTTTTTGTGGCCTATTTAGTACAGCATATTTTCTATTTTAGTAGTTTTTGTTGGGAGATTTTACTGTTTAAAATTGTCTTTCAAGCCGGGCGTGGTGGCGCACGCATGTAATCCCAGCACTTGGGAGGCTGAGGCAGGAAGAGCACTGTGAGTTTGAGACCAGCCTAGGCTACGTAGTGAGTTCAGGTAAGTTTCAGCTACATAGTGAGACCCTGTCTCAAAAAAACCAAAATAAAATAAAATAAAATAAAATTGCCCTTAAATGTAGTTTTGAAGCACTGCTCACGGTTCTAAGTGCAAGAAAGCTGTGACAGCCTTATGAAGAAAATATTTAGGTTAGATATTTTTATTCAGACATGAATTATAGTGCTGTTGGCTATGAGTTGAATATTATTAAACCAATAATCTTTATTAAATTGATTTTCAACAAAAATACACAAAACATGAATGATCGGTGAGAATATTATGACCACAGGATCATAGGAGCCATTTTTCTTTCTCTCAGGAGCAATAGTTTTAATGTTTGCTAATTCAATTTTGCCAACAACTTTATCAAATATAGTTACTAGAAGTCATGAGATTGGATTGTACTGTGAATGCTTACGTGACTACTTTTCAGTAGTCTATTCATCTACATTTTTCCTTTCTCTATTCATCTGTATTCTTCCTTTCTCTGCCATTGGATTTATTTGAGAGATAGTTTTGGATAAGGGTTTATTTTAGTGCACAAAATGACTGACCATCACACACATTTGATTTAGTCATTTGCTGGGAATGCGTTTGCTTTGCACACTGCTAATGTAAGGCAGGCTTTCTTCTGGAGTGATACTTTGACAAAGCTACATGAAAACTGACTACTGCCTTATAATGTTCATTAAAAACTGATAAACTTCTGAATTTTTAAAATTAAGAGTAAATCCAAATTTAATATATCTGCTGCATGAATCAACATCATTTTGATTATTATAAAGCCACTTTTTTCTAAGAAAATCAGTAGATTTAAAAATGTGTGTATTCTGGATAAATGTTAATATAAGTTATGTGAAATAAGCAAAGGGGTTAAATCACAACTCTGCTATATTTTTAGCACAGTATTTTCTCTCAGATGATTGCCAGTTACTCGTAAGATTGTATTTGTTTTGAAACACTGTACTGAAAGATAACAGGAAACATTTATGTACATTTTCAATTGATGATGAGTAAACCCAAGCGTATTAAGTACTCAGCTGATAGGAACCATATTAGTAATTTGTTCTGTGGCCAACAGGCCCTTATTTTTATATTTGCAGAAATGTGCAATTGTTCTGACCTGAATTTATCATTATCACCATATATATTATCTATCTATCTATCTATGTATCTATCTACATTGTTATTCTCAGCTAATGAGGGGTATCATAATTTCCCTTAATTATTTGATAATAGGGAAATTGTAAGGTAATTTCTTTGTTTCATTTGCCTCTAATCTTCTTTTAAAGAAAATGACTTTACCAGCAGAATCCAAATTTGTAAAGAAAATTCAGACTGTTTCTTAACATTATCTTGTCACAAATGATTGGTCAATTTGGTCATACAGTGAAGTAAGACAACCCCTAAACCAGCCTCCAGAGTCTGAAGAAAATTTAGAACAAAGACATTTCTGACCTTTTTATAAAAAGAGCAAAACAAAAAAACTGAAATGGGTCAATATACGAATTAGTGCTTGAACCAAGTTTTATGCAAATATTGATAGAAGTTAGTCTTTACAGCAAGAGTAATTATAGCTTAATATTTGTCTTGGACCATGTGAACTGAAAATTTTTACCATCTTTTGAGTTACAAAACTGGAAATTTAATGTAATTTAAATTACTACTTCATGAAAAATATTATGATTTAAATGTTTTCATCATTGTTCTTGAGACAGGGTTTCCCTGTGTAATGCAAGCTGGCCTTGAACTCACTATGTAGCCCAGGCTGGCCTGAAACTTGCAATTCTTCATCCATCCGAGTACTAGGTTACAGGCATGCCTCACCATCCCCAGCTCTTCAAAAAATTATTTTTTTTTTGTATTATTGAGAATAAATTGTGCGATATTAGTAAGATCTAAGGTTTTGTTTGGTGATTTGTAGTTAGAGTATTGATTATTAAGGAAACAGCGATTTTTTGTTTTTTTTTTTTTGAGGCAAGGTCTTACTATGTAGTTGAAACTGACCTGAAACTCACTAGGTAGCCCAGGCTGGTCTCGAACACACAGTGATTCTCTTGCCTCAGCCTCCCAAGTGCTGGGATTATAGGCATGCACCATCATGCCTAGCTAACAGTGACAAATTGTAACAAAGAGTTTAAGGTTCTGTCTTCATGAAAATATTTGGTATTTACTATACTATAAAGTAGGTGCTATAGTAAGTAATTTGTAAGCATGATAAATTTTAATTTTCACAATAACCTATTATTTTTCATTTTTCAAATAAAAAACCTAAGGTATATTTAATCTAATTAACTGTCCCAAAGCCACAAAATAAACAAGTAGGCCCTAACACCTTCGTTTTCTCCAGGTACTACCTCCTTACGATGACTGGCCCAGCCTACTTCACCCATGAGACACCTTGGTTCTGATGGCATTGTGCATTTCTACTTGTCTGAGTATCTGAACAGTGGGTTACCCATGAGTGTAAGGACTATACACATGTGCAAGCTCCAGTGTGATGCCTGGCTCATAACTAACTCTTCATAATTATTTGTAAAATAAGTGACTAAAGTGGGAAAACCACTATTTGATATTGGGAAATCTGTTTCAGAAATTTAAAAATCTTACGTTACCTTATTTTATCTTCTTTTTTTGTGATACTGGGGCCTTACTCAGGCTGGGCAAGTACTCTACCACTGATTTTGAGATAGTGTCTCAGTAATGGTGAAGTCATGAGTATATGCATGTGAGTGATGTTTTGTTACATTTAAATAATTGCTTGTAACTATTTCATAGGTTGAGAGAGAACAGATTAAAGTTCACCTTCTCAAGTTAGGGTCAAATGGTCAATTTTATTTTCAATACCCTAAAGTTTTAAGAAGCAAAACTAGTCATTTTTAAGACAATATACCATTTTAATTATATTCATATCATAGTTCCATCTTTGATAATTAATTGCTTTTCTGTATAATGTTGTTAAAATATGCATTGTAGAACTATCTGGCAAAGGATATAATAAGAATTCCAAATCAGTAACGAAAACTCCTAAATATGACATGAAGAGGTAGTTTCATAATTTACTTCTTTAAAAATTATTTTTGTAAACATATAATTTCATTATAACAAATAATTTGTATGCTTTTAATGGTGAAATCTGAGCATTATCTGTTCTTTCCAATGAAAACAAGAAAGAATTTTAAAATAAAAGAACAACATTACAACAGAGAATATTGATTCCAAATAAAACACCCGGTGTCCTCATAATTTACATTCTAACTAAAGTTTTGTATAAAGTCTTATTTTATAATATAATGAATGTATCGTCAGGCTTCAAAATTAGACTTCAAGTCATTTTTTCTATTAAAGTATGAATTTACAGCATGTTTTTATGAATATTTTTCAATTGCTTGATTCCATTGACTCGTATATTACAAATCAAAGTAGTTATAATCAATGTTAAAAGCATTTTAAAATATGAGATAACTGTATTTTGTTTTTACATTTTATGGCTTTAAAAGGGAAATTCTCGTGTTCAAAGAAAATCATTATATGCTCAGTAGAAAGTAAAACTGCTTTTGTTCACTGAGAAAACTTATTCTGAAAAAGAACTAGAATAAACAGAAATTTTAAGGAATATTTTAATTGTATGGATTCAATGAATGAAAAATGATTTGTAAATTATATTTCATGCCTTGAAAAAATTCAGATGTATAGTCTAGACATATTGAATATAGTACACAGAGTTTTGACTTTTAAAATAGCAAGACAAGTTATACAAAAATATAATCTTATACTTCCCATTTTAATTACTCTATATTTACCTTCTGTATTCTATTATTTCTGTTAAATTATATTACAGCAAAATACATCCTATCCAGGATTACAAGCTCTGGAATGTCATTTTCTGTGCTTTTACTGAGAATCTAAACAATAACAACAACAAAAATTTTGGTTGTCAAATTTGGTAGATGCCCAAAATTCCCTATTACAAAAGCTCAAGTAATTTCTCAGAGAACTATTTTAGTGTTGAATTCATATCTTATTTATGTAAATTTTAGCCTCAAGTTTAATAATTTGATTATGTATTTTCCAAGATTACAAAAATATTAGAAATAATAATAGAAGCTGAGACATTAGCCACCACAGCCAGGCAAACTAAAAACAGCGATAATAGCTGAGATGTATTTCCAAAAAACAAAAGGTGAATCAAACAAAAAATCAGAATTAATACTTTTACCAAAGCAAACAACAATAATAATGAAATAATAGCAGTGGGCAGAAGCACAGAAAAATAATTTGGAATCATTATTTCAGAAGCAAATTACTGTATTTTCATTAGTTACAAATATTTAATTGTTTATAATATGCTTAAAATAATGACATGAAATGTTAAATCTATTTTAAATGAAGTTGAAAATAAGTGAAAATATTCCAGTTTTTAAAGATTAAGTTTGTTTTTTGTTTGGCAGTACTGGGGATTGAATCCAGGGCTTTTGTGGTATTGTACATTCTTAGTTCATTTTTAGTTTTCATTTTGAGACATGGTCTTGCTAAGTCACTAAGTTGCCTCAGCTTGTCTCCAAATTGTACCCCTCCTGCTCAGACTCCCAGAATATTGGGAATATAGGTATGTTTCACCGTGCTTGGTTGAATATATTCACATTGTTTTACCAAACTGTATAATAAGTTATATCAATACCTAAAGGAGTTAAGAGGAACTCTGGAATCCTTAACGAGCTAATAGCTATTTTATAAAAACCTCATATTGTCATGAAATCACCTTGGAGAGACCACTAATGTCATACATGAAAGGAACCCAAAATAGAAATGGCACCCTTATTTATTATATGTACTTCAGATCAGTGCTTTGCTAAATTTAAATATAATACCCTATTTAATAAAATATTTTCCTTACAAATTTGTGCAGGGAATTTGGAAAAAAAAAAGGTAAACTACAGACACATGACATAGAAAGTACCACAAGGGTCTTGAACAGTAAAGCATTCTAGGCTTTTCCACCAGAAGAAGAAATGGGCTGACCAAAACTAACAAGAAAGTCAGATCTGAGCAACAGGGGTAAACTCATGTTGAATTCAGCCCATGATAATTTGCAAAAAAGATATAATCTGTTAAGGAGATGTGAGCATTACATTGTTTGTTAGCTAAGTTGTCACTGACTTAATTTTTATACCATAAGGAATCTTTTAAGATGCAGTTAGTTTGGGACATTCTTTCCTCAAAAGAAATGCTTGTGTTTGGAACAATGTGTTAGCTTTCTGTTGCGGTAGCAAATACCTGAGATCACCCAGTTAAAAAGAAGGAAGGTTTTATTTTAGTTCAGAGGTTTGGAGTATCTGGCCATAGTTGTCGCATTGTTTTTAATCCTATGGCAGCAAATCAAGAGGGGAACATGTGGGGAGAAGGTTGCACTCCACTTGGTGGGCAAAAGGAAAAAGAGAGAAAGAGAAAAAGCTGAACTCCCAAATGTCTTCCACTAACCCCAAGTTTCTAAATGTTCTACCACTTCTCAATAGTGCCACAGGCTAGTGACTATGAGTTCAACGCGTGGGCTTTTAGGGGGCATTTATCCAAACCTCCACAGGAGGCAAGCACTTTTCTGATATTTGAATTCACCAGTGGATCCCAAATTTTGCTGGTATAATATTCCTTTGTTTAATGCTAATAAGTAAAATGCCAATAAAATAAGTTATTTCCTTGTTAATATCTACATATACACACAATCTCATATATGTACACATACATATATACATACATAGATATATACACTTGTGTAGGGCTTTTGATGTTGATTTTTTTTTTCTGATTTGATTTCACTTATTGGGGTATTTCTTAGAGATTATCCTTATGCTATTGCATAGTGTGACTCTCCAAAACAGAAATGAGAGAATAACACACATTTATTAGTACATAGTTCTGTACTAAGCATTTTAAATTTTTTATTTCATTTAACATAGAATATAAGAAGGTAAAAATTTTTCTCCATTTTACAAATAAAGAAACAAAATAACTCTTGCACAGTCAAGGAATTGGATAGGATTGAGCCTGCATTCTGATTTCTAGGTCGATGCTCTTACATAGCATCACCCCCCATTTATTTAGCTAGTACCATTTTGTTCACTTAAGAGTCACCCACATCCCCAAGAAAACTTGTACATAAAAAGACATTTAAATACTATCTAGATTAGATGGTTACCAAGTCTGGATCAGAAACTATGCCCTACTCTTCTTTGTTTTTCTAATGAATCAAATAGGATTTACTGATTAATATTTAATTGAATGACCATGACAATAATCATAAAAATAATGATTAAAATTTAGAAAAACGTGGACCAACAGCAAAGATAGAACTTCAGTGATAATGTGGATTTCGTAAGTGTGACAGTATGCTGCTGAACAGGAGTCTTGGGAACAGGTTGATGCCTTTATGAGGAAAGAGACTATCTCAATCTTTTGTTTAATTCATTACTGGACAATAATGTTAAGGGAAAAAGAACTAGAAGTAGGGCCAGGGATTTAGCTCAGCAGTGCCACTGCCTGCCTCACAAGTTCAAAGTCCTGAGTTTGATCCTTGATACCCCAAAAAAAAAAAAAAAGAAAGAAAAAAAAAGAAAAGAAAAGAACTAGAAGTAGTTTCTATCTATGCTTTTGAATTCACACTTAAAAAAATCACAATTATTATCCATTGAGCATCATTTATATATTTAAAAAGTGATGCAATTTCCATTTGCACAAAATAGATATTTTCTGCATCGGTACCTATTTATTATCAGAGATTATAACATTTTTGTTCTGCTGGAAGCATTGCAAGGGTGAAAATATTGAGTATTTCTTTTTTTATATAGATGTTTGGGGACCAAGGTTGATATAATCTTTTCCTTCTTTAACATCCAGCTTTCAAGGTTACTTTGGGAGTTCTCTCCATTTTAGACTTCCAATAACAAAACAGAGAAAAATGGAGTACCCCAATGGGGAATTTTGGGAGTCAGATTTTTAAGTGGCAATCATTGCTTCTATTCAAATACCAGTGGTTGGAACTCAATGATATGGCTACACTTAATTTCAGGAACCCTGGGAAATGTGTGACATGGAAAGCCAGCTGATTTTAAGCCTCAATTCTTACCTGTATGAAAGAGAAGCAAATATTTTTGGTGGACTACTAGTGACAGTGCTTTTGCTTTATTAACTTAAAGTCAAACTAAAATTTGACAACAATTGCTTCAAGATCCTGATACATGGTGGGAAAAAAAGCAGACATTGAGATTGTAGTTGGAATCTGGCAACTAGACATGTCTTTTAAACATGTAACTGTATTATATACCCAAAATGCACCAATAAACTCCATGAGGGAAATATAAATTAACAAAATTGATCCAGAAAGAAATAGAAACCAGAACAACTATAGAACTAAAAAATACCCATGTAATATAAATACATTAGTTGCATATACAGTCATTAATTTATGATCATTCAAATTATATGTTCATATACTTTTTTACCTTAAGATGGTGGAAAATGATATGTATTCAGTAGAAATTACACTGAATGTTACTCAGCTGCTATGAACTGGTGTTCCCAGTAGCCACTTTGTACTGTGACACCACACAGCCATATTCAGCAGGTTCAGCATATTAAACGCCCTTCAACTTATGATAGTTTCAACTTAATAGGTGTTTCACTTAATATTAATTAGGATTTGAAGGATCTGGGAACATTTGTACAAGACCATTTGGCTTTTGACCTTAAGCTATGCCTAATTTTGAAAGAAGGGAGGTTCAAAATATTTTTGAAATAAGGAAAAACTAAAATATCTTAAAGTGAAACTAAAGCCGAAAAAATCCTGTCTGAAAATTCCAATGGTCGCTTAGAAGGCAAGAAATTGTCAGTGTTTTGAATTACTATGACTTGTAAAAGCTCAGATTACCCAAGTTTCCAAACTAAAATGGACTTAAGTAGAAATTTCTGGGTGCCGCACATGAATCAGATCAATATAAAGCTTTTAGCGCCTCATTTAAACATAACTTTCTGGGGCCTGCAGTAGAGAAAAGGAAGACAGTACACTCACAAATAGGCTTTTCATGGCCTTAAACCGGCATGCTTCACTGTTGCTTTCATTTTATTGCCCAAAGCAGGTTACATGGCTGCACTTCACTGCAGGAAAACTGGTAAATGGAGGAGAATGATTTCTGGGCATCTTTGATGAATGTTCTAGTTTCTGCCACAGGCACTGACAAGTTCATTCATTTAAACTAAAAATAGGTCACTCATCCAAAAATAGATTATTGGTCACAATATAAAACTTTATCTCAATATTGTTACTTATTATGAAATAATATTTTTCCAGAACCAAATACATCCACAGAGTGGATAATGGAATTGCACCTACTTCATGTTAAGGTAGACAAACTTCCAGAAGTTCAGTAAGAAGCGCTTACCCATTTATCAACTAATAGAACTTCAAAACTGTCCTTTAGTAAAAAGTTGTACTGATATTCCCAGACCATTGTCTAACTGTGCAAGGCTATCCAACACAGACATTGACTGCTTGTATTTTCATTCATATATATGGAGCAACTATTAAGAATAATGTCTATATAGGTATTTTCGGTTTTTGTATTTACATAGATTTTTCTGCATAAGAAACAAAACCCACTGAAAGGATCAAGATTGTCAAAACTTTGAAAAATAGGTGTCTGTACTATGTGGTAAAACTCTAAAAGGTCCTCCCATATAACTCAAAGTTATATATGAGTTTTTTGTGAATATATGTGCACATGTCCATATATGTATACACAGTAGTTTTTCTGGGACAAGTTATTTATTGGAGAATTAATTGAAACAAGTCACTGACTTTAATCAATATTTAACAGATGAAGATATGAATGCTTACAGATGCTACTTAAATAAGAATTCCATGAAGTGTGAATTATAATGAATATTGAATATTATTTTGGAGCTAGACAGACTGCAGAAATCTTCTAGAGTGTTTTAGCATAATTGAGAATATGAACCAGAACTCGTATTTGGTGATTTTTGTGGTGTGAAACAAAGGAGAAAAGCAGAAATGCAGAAGACTTGTGTATCGTGAAGAAGGGAATCAGAAGATATTGTCATGGAACAAAATGGTTAAAATGTGTAAAGATTTAAGAATTTGCAGTGTCTCCATCTAGTATATAAGGACAAAGTGTGAGAAAGACATTGAAAACTCTGGGCAACAAAAGTAATGAAAAAAAGGAATAAATATGCTCTTCTCCCACTTGCATTTAACATGAAGCTAGTCTGGAAAGCATTCCCTTTGGCAAGCTTTTAAAGGAAGGGTCAAAAAATGCTTAGTGGATGAATTGATAGTTTTAGGGACTTTAGGAAACCTTGGATAAAAGGATTATCTAAAGCCAGAGACTGGACAACTGCTTTCCTGTGGAATAGTGCACCTGGCTTGAAATTAGGGACCTACACTTAATGTTTCTTTGGCCTCTTCCACCCTATGCTATCACACAGTCTGAAGCAATCAGTCTGGGCTTTTAGGTACTTTGTTGACAATGTGCTACCTAAGTGAGCACTTATGTACTTTGTTGTTGAGTGCATGAATTTGAGTCTAAAATCCAGGTCGTATGTTATAGGGACTGATGATAAATCCCTAAGAGGAGCCAACAAAAACATGTTTACATTAAAAGGACCCTATTCACTATAATTGCATGGTAGAGATATACTAAGTGGGTATTTTATATAGTTATGTTAGACTTTTTTTCCCAACTATCTTGAGGATAAAATGTCAATTGCTTGCAGTGTCACTTAATTAGTTTTCTTTTGCAGTTTGTTTTCTGAGTAGGTGTTACTTAAGATTATTCTTGAAAAAAAACCCATCCAACTTGGTTTACTCAGTTCAAGTTTGCAGATATCTATTTTGTATCTACTCTGTGCCATATCTTGTGAGCTATGAAAATTTATAGGTGAGTAAGATCCTGCTTTTACATAACTTTCAGTGGATATTGTTTTAAATGCTGTACTAAAGGTATATAGATGTTTGAGAGAATTTAGAGCAGGGTTGAACTCAAAACAAAGCAGAATATGAAAGGTTTTATAGAGAAGAGATAAGTGAGGAGAATTTTGAAGGTTAAGCAAGAGTTGGACAGTAAAGATACACAATGGAGAGAAGGGTCCCATATAAAGACAATAATAAGGTGTGAGAGAAGAAGACATGTTGAATGTATGCCAAAGATTGTAGCAGATTATGGATGTGGTGCACACAGGGTGGAAGGCAAGAATGAAAACTGAGTCAAGCAAAGCGAGATCATAAATCCAGTGTGCCTTGAAAGAATAAGGCAATGACATCTGAGCTCCAGAGCTATTGTACTGGACACGAATGCAGACAGTAAAAGGGATGGAGTACGAAAAGAAGAAGGATGCAGGCTTGGGATTATGTCAGGGCCCAAGGGCAACAGTGATGCATCCTGGCGATGATAACATCCTGATAGAAAAGAGAACACATCTGCATGATATGGGTGCTGAAACACAAGCAAGAGAACAGATGAATTCCATATTTGTCTTAGATATTTGGAGTTCACTAAATATGAAAGGCAAAACAATCTGGTAAATAACATGTTTTTGAAACAGCTGACAAATTTTCTTTCATCGTAAGTGGAATGCAACATGTCAGGCAATAAATCATATCCAAGAGATTCTGGAACACAGAAATACTGCTCAAATTTTTGGGTAAAAATATGAAATCTATAACTGAATGTGGGGCACTTGACAAGCCCAGCCTCTACAGAATCTGGTGTAAGAATGCACTGCTGAATGTTTCATAAGAGGAACGATTGCAGTTTGATTAAGAAATTTGCAGAAAATAAATTTGAAATACTCTTGTTTCAGCTTTTTCCATTAGAGAATCTGACATAAGGTGCTTTTCTGCCCTTCCTACCACTCACAAGTTTCTAAAAACATTTTCTCCATTCATTTAAATCAGCAGGAGCTGAGACCAAGCACCATGTTTACTGCTACTGATGTCACACCTCTTCCAGTCGACAATCTCAGTTTGTCTTTTCATTAATTTCTTTATTTCTATTTTTCTGTGTTAGCTAAGTTTAAAAATTTACTTCATTCCTCGGGAGCCTTTGTAATGTTATCTCCCTTTTGAGCTGTTAGCAAGTGTGTCAGCCTGTGATGCAATGCCCGGTCCCAATACAACTATGAGCCTGACAGTCTCGAAAGGGCTACCCTGTGTGCTGATGTGCTCTTGTGAGTTGCTAGACTCCCTTGTATCATCTGCCTTGCTGTATTTGACATGTCTTGAACTCTATGCTTTTGATGCAGCTCTCATTTCAAGAATGTGTCTCATGAATTAAAAAAAAACACAAAACATTTGGTTTGGTTGTTAGCATTAGGCCATTTAAATTAATCACCTGATTTTATACTCCACCTCTGATCATAAACCTCTGGAATAGAAAATAGAATAAGTTTAAGAGGAATAAAACATAAGTGTGTCATTAGCTACTTTTTCTTAGAGAATGTATGCTTTTCTTATGTAATTTTCAGAGGCACATGGCAACATTATTCAGATTCACAAACATTTATTTTTTTTCTCATTGAGCTTATTGGTACATTTTAGGTATATAGTACAGTTACATTCATCATTGGGATCTTGTACCTTTACATGACAGGTCTTGGTTCTCATTTTTTCCCCTTATCCCTACCCTCCCTTCACTGCTACCTCCCTTCCCTATTTATAAATACTTTATTTCCACTTATTATTCAGAGTTATCAATAGTCTAACATTGTATTTTCAAATAATTTGCAACCTGCATAATGAGCAAAAGCCTTTAATAATTTACATTATGATTTCTTTTTCATTGATATAATATCATTTGTACAAATTTTTAAAATTAAAGTTAACAATGCCATTATGTGACCGTGGATCATGCTCTGGAAGTTGAAATCTCTAAAGTGTGTAAGAATATACTTCAATTCCATAGTACATTTTTATTCCCCTAAATCTCCTGTTTTATTATATACAGTACATTTGATAATGAATTATTTATGTACTTGCAAATTATTCAAGTGTAATATACTTGGGATTTTTTATGAGAAATCAAAAAATAGTTTTGATAAAGTAAGGCAAAAATTAGACTTAATGACATCACAGAATGTTTTTTAAAATGTTTTAGAAACTGTATTGCTGAGATATTTATTTCACCTACTGTAAATCCCACCAGCTCTTTTGAATTTATTTTCATTGTTCATTTACAATGATTTACAACTGAGAAAAATTATATTTCACAGTATATACTTTTTAGCACCAAAGATCAAGGTGTATGAAGGTAATGTTTTCTGTCACAAACGTGTTCCTCACAGGCTCACACTTAGGCTTCTGGTAGAGGACAGACAGCATATGATGGAAGTAAAACACAGTTGAGTTTGGAATAACATGGATTTGAAATGTATATGTCCCCTTGTTATGGTTTGTCTATAGACAACCTCCCAAAGCCACATGCAGTCATAGGTGGGGATTTTCAGAAGTGGCTGGATCTGTAGTGTGTGACACTGGGATCAAGGGTGTGTTGTTACTAAATCAGTCTGCTGGTTAGTTTGGCATAGTTCTGGGTAGGATTAAGGGTGCCCTATCCTGGGCGTGAGTTCTATCCACCCTAATGATGGGTATCCTGAGTAAGATATGAGACAGAAAGAAGGTTTCTGTTTTTTTTGTCATTTGCTGCTTCTTGGCTACTTCTCTGGCTTGGTGCCTGTTGCCCACCATAAACTGTTTCTCCTCTGCGATGACCCCCTGCTATGCCAACCTGCCTTAGAGCCAGAAAACTATGAATTGAAGCCTGTACAAGCTGTGAGCTAAAGAAACCTTTCTTCTAACTTTGTGGGGTATTTGGTCTCAGTAATGGAAAAAGTAACTAAAATACCCTGGTATATGGGTAGTCTTTTTTGACACAGTGAAAAAAACTCACAGATGAACTGAAAAGCCTAGCGATGTTGAAAATATTAAGAATATTGTAGTTAGATCTAGAGTCAAAATATATTAGTCTATTTTATCATTCACTTAAATAAAATACACATATCTATTATGAAAAGTTAAAATTTATCAAAGTTGGGCCAGGGATTTAGTTCAGCGGTTTGGTGGCCTGCCTTGCAAGACCCAAGTTCAATCCCCAGTACAAAAAAAAAAAAATTATCAAAGTTTATGCACATGAACTTTTGGAGTTTCCATATAACACCATTCCCAGTTGAGAGAAATGTGAATGTAGGGATGCAGTATGATGGCTTAAATGTATAAAACTAACTGTAGCATACTGTACAGCAGTAAAAATTCTGTGTTCACATTGCGTTACTTTTGTGGACAGAGCCAGGGGTGAGACTAATTATTTGATGTAAGCAGTTACTTTCTTCATTAAATTGTGAACCAGAGTAAAAGTGATCTCTATGATTTCTCTATATTTTTCTACATGTACAGTACTTGTATTTTGTTATAAAACAAAATATGTCTATATCTGCAAGGCTTTTAGTCAACAGCAGGTTATTAGTAGCTACATTTTTGGGAAATCAAAAGTTATATTTTGGATTTTCAATTCCAGGGCAGTTGGTGATCATAACTGTGTTTTTAAAGCATCGACTGCCTTTGCAATGTGAGGAAAGAGAAGGATAGCTTTTAAGGTGTGGAAGGACATTGATTATTTTACTTTATGCAGAGCTTTGTTGCTATTATATTTTTATTTTTTCCATTTAATGCAACTGTTATTTTACTACAAAAACTGAAAATGCAGAAAACAAGAAGAAATGAAAATGTATTATAGGGTAAAAGACACAGGTTGCAAATAAACCCTGACTTTTTCTTTCTTTCTTTTCATTCCTTTATTTTTATTTACTTATTTTTTTGCAATGTTGATTGAGCTCAGGCCCTTGTGCTTGCGAGGCTGGCAGTGGAAACACTGAGCTAAATCCCGGGTCCAAGCCCTGACTTTCAGTGTCTGCACAAACATGAGCCAGTGTAGATCTCTTAGCCTGCTGTGATTTTACAGCATTTGGGGTTCCTTGAATTGGGAACAAATCAAATGAATAAGAAAGGCAAGGATGGGGAAATCTGTGGATGCAACCATGAGCAGCTAACCTTGTCAACCCTTGTGTGTGACCTTGTTACTTTTGAAGTACTGTTTTTAAATTATAAATAAGTAGAACTGTGCACCAGAGAAGGTGTACTCATCGTCCGCAACACAAAAGTTGCCGAGATCATGAAGGCACAATGAGGTAAAATGGCAGCCTGTCTCTTTCCATGAAGAATATTAGGATGCTATCTTGCAGTTGCTTTTTGGACTGAATTATGTGGAAGCCAGATGGTTTCCTTGGGCAGACTGTATGCTTCATGAAAGAAAAGTGCAGATGATGGGCCACATCTGTCAGTTTTAGAGGCAGTTTACACAGGGCCTCCGTCATTTTCCACATAGTGCTTTGGTTCTTTCAGAGAGCTCCACCCTGTCTTTCCTCTGGCCACAGAGTCTATTGACCCATTCATTTCTTTATTCCCACGCAGTTCCAAATTACTGTTCTTCCCTGAGCACTACTGTAGGTAGTTTCCAGTACCCTAAACTTTACCTTTCCAACTGACCATTATAGATATTCAGGAAGAGACATGATTTGTCACTGTTAAACATTAAAACAAAAATGTAGTGAAGAGAACAAGAAGGTTGGAGAATTATAAGCAAAGGCTTTAAGTGTTGTGTCATTTCATGAACATATCCACTCCACCATACGCAAACATAATAGTTGCCCCTTCTGCCAAAACGAATGTTAGATGTGTTGTAATTGCATTCAGTGCACTGAAGATTTGTGTTCAGCCACATCGCCTGTCCTTTTTGCCACCCTTACATGGACCAGAAGGACCCTTGGCTGGGCTCTATAGAATAATGTTATGCAAATAAGACACATGATCTCTGTCCACTCAGGAGCCAGTGGAGGAGAGAGATAGATTTAATAACATAATCCATCAGGGGGATATGAAAGGCAAGCTATTCAAATGACACAAAAGAAGAGTGCAGTGAGCGATGATGAAATTTGTTGATGCTACACACGCAGTTGTGAATCAGGCCACAAACTCTGGTTTGGTTTGATATTTTGAATAACAGAACAAAACTTCAGCAAGTAAATACTGCAAGTGAATATTATTTCAGTTATTATCCATATATCTCTAGTGTGTTAATAACATTGAGAATTCCCTTCAGTTACTCTAAAAATGATTTTCTGAAAAAAATGAGTTGCAATTAGTATTACTAATCATCACATATTCACATGGATTTCTTTACATTTGCAACTCACTTGCCTTGGGGAAATATCATGTATTACCTGAAAAATATAATCTGGGATATAAGTGGAAACCCACACTGATGTTCAAAACCAAGGAGACTGAACATTCAGTCATAACCTCAAAGTCATGATAGGTACACAGTGTATTCAGTACATAATAAAAAGAGTCACTGAATATTTTTCTCTTTTGATAAATGTGTTTCTGAGAACTTATGGTCTGGTTACAACCCAACAATCTGAGCCAACCCATGCCCTCAAATTATACATTGGAATTCATTAAAATTCAACTGCAGCTTTTTATGTGTTGGCTGATCACTATTACTATAGGAAAATATCTTTTAAACTAAATGGAGTTATTTATAGAGCTATATTTGTCTTTAAGTACTGTTACGCTTATACAAAAAAGATGAATATTCAAGAAATCACATTTTTAACTGAATTTTTAATTCATTTATTGTTAGATATGTAATATATTAAAAACTACCAGTCATTATTAATTATGCACTAGTTTCAGTTTTGAAGACAAGAAAGCAAAACAGTCCATTTTAAAGTTACAGAAACTTATTTTTATAGTTAGGCCTATTATAAAATTTTCTTGACAGCTTTTCTCTGTGCTTCTGTCAATGAATTCCACCTATACCTCTACATTAGAGTATGCATTTTGTTATTAGGAAGCACTCCGACCAGGTGTGTAATGCCAACTTTATTTTTGCCATTATTTTTTGTTTTAATGTCTGTCTCTTCCTATAAAATTGACAAAAAAGCATTCTCTCTTTCTGGCTGAAAATGGGAACAGTAATAATTCTAGTGACAACTTCAAAGGGTTATGGTGAAGATGAAATGAACTGACATTTGTAAAAAATATTTATGAAATACTACAACAAAGTACTTTATTTTACTAATCTATTTTTTTTAATTTGAAGTTTTAAAATTTTTTTGAAGTAGCCATTGTAAACACAGATAACTACTAACAAAGATGAAAAACACTAAAATTAAATGATTTTGAAAAGCTTATAACTTAATAAATTGTTGAGCATATCATCTAATAAATGCCCATGAGTAGATATTGTAAAAACTTTATCCTTTATTTTCCAAACTGCCCATATATATTACAAATCTGTCTCTTATCACAAAATGCCTAAAGATAATGCTGCTATGTAAGTAGAATACACAAATTCTTACAGATATCAGGAAGAGAGGGACCAACCATGGTTACTAACAAATAAATCTAGAAGGATCTCTTAAACAGTTTTACACAAAGAAATAATGAATGTTTAAGGAGTGTGTTATATATTTAATACACATATTGAATTATAGTGTACCCCATAAAGTCATACAATTATTATTTCGCAGCCTCTAAAAAATTGTTTTATTGCTAATTCTCCTATCTAATAAATGAACAAGTTTCAGTTTTTCTTCATTCATACAACCAATGTATATGCAATTGGAGCACTAGCAAAACTTCTGAATATTTCTGAGACTCCCAAAACCTACTTCAAGTCTGAGTTCATTATTGTGGCACTTTTTTTTTTTAATCTTTGAATAAAGTTTCATTAGAACATAGATACTCAGGTTCACTTACATGATATCTATGGCTGCTTCTGTACTATGTAAAGGACAGAGTAAATCGTAACCATCTGACCCTCAAAGCAAAAAATATTTACCATTAGAGCACTTTTTAAAAAAATTGATTTGCTTGCCCTTCCTCTACTTGTTTTCTGCCTCCAATATTTATTCAGTTCACTATTTTCCTCTAAAGCTCATCTAGGCCCTCGCAGACTATGAAGCCATAGAGGCCCTTTTCCCATCTTTCTTCTTACACACCCTTTCTGTCAGCTTCCAGTAAGCATATAGGCTGATGGCAAGGTTGCCAGATGTGTTGGGAGACACTGTTTTCAGAGCCTGCCAACCACACCAGTCCTCACCGGCAGTGCCTACAGCAGCTACCACTTGGAGTAAGAGCTTCCTGCCCTCTGCTTTGGCTCCCTTGATTTGTCCCTTTAGCATTTCTCTTATTTTGTTTCGTTTGTCATTCTAAGTGACTTTGTTTTTGTAGCTGGGCCCTGTTTTTTCTTACATATTTCTACTTATGTACAGTTTCAAATAGATCAAAAAAGAAAACATACATTTGTTTACGTATACATTGGCTTATTAGTATTTTCCTCAACTAGTTATTGCTCCTTATTAGTCAATGGTGAAGATGAAGAGAATAACAATAGCAATTGTTTATGTGTCTGCCTAGTGCTGTGCTAAATATTTTATGCATTTTATGCTATTCCGTCCCCATGACAAGCCTATTGTGAAGTGGTTATTAGGTTCATACTATTTTTGTCTCATAAAGAAGGAAGGAAGATTCAGAGAAGTTGGATATCTCGCCTTAAATTGAGCATAGTGACTCACTCAGCACTTGGGTGGCTAAGGCAAAAGGATTACAAATTTGACATCAGCCTGGACTAAATACCAAGTTCAAGGCAACATTGGACTACATGGTGAGATCCATTTATAAAGAAGGAAGGAAGATTCCCAGAAGTTGGATATCTCGCCTTAAATTGGGCATAGTGACTCACTCAGCACTTGGGTGGCTAAGGCAAAAGGATTACGAATTTGACATCAGCCTGGACTAAATACCAAGTTCAAGGCAACATTGGACTACATGGTGAGATCCTCTCAGAAAAAAAAAAAGGACATGGTAATATACACCTATCATTCTAGCACCCTGGGAGGCTAAGGCAGGAAGATTGCAAGTTCTATCATAGTCAAGGCCCATTAGCCACTTAGCAAGACTCAGTAGCTATAGTTACCTTTTTTAAAATTAAACTTATTGGTACACCTTAGGCATACAATAAGTTACATTGATCATTGGGATCTTGTACCTTTTCATAACTTATCTTGGTTCTTATTTTTTCCCCATTCCCGTGCCCTCTCTTCACCCACTCCACCCTTCCCTATTTACAAAGACTTTGTTTCCTTGTTTGCCCTTTTCTTATATTTTTTCTTTTCCCTTCTTACCTTTACCCTACCCTTCCCAATTCCCCTGCTCCTTTACAACTTTCTTCCTGTTACACAATATCAATTATAGATTTTGATCCTTATTTATAATTTTAGATTTTCACACAAGAGAAACTATTCAGTATTCACACATGTGTGTCCTATTAATTTCACTTAAACGTATGGCCTCCTTGTGCATCTACTTAGCTATAAATGTCCCTAGTTTCTCATTCTTTATGGCTGAGAAGTACTCCATTTTATGGGTGGGGGAACCCCACGTCTTCTTTATCCCATTCCAGTTTCCATTTGATGGGCAATTGGTCTGTTTCCAAGTTTTAGCTATTACAAACTGTGCCTCTATAAACATGGGTGCACATATATCACTGTGGTATGATTCTTTTAATTCTTTTGGGAAGATACCTGGCAGAGAGAGAGCTAGGTCAAAAGGGACTTCTAATCCTAATTGTTTAAGGTATCTCCATATTGATATCCACAGTGGTTGCACCAGTCTGCACTCCCACCAACAATGAAGAAGGGTTCCTTTCTTCCCACAACCCAACCAACATTTGTAATTGATTGATTTCTTTTTTTTATTGAGTTTATTGGTACAATCTAGGTCTACAATACAATTACATTCATTACTGGGATCCTGTACCTTCACATGACAGGTCTGGTTCTCATTTTTTCCCCTTTTCCCTGCCCTCCCTTAAGCCCTTCCTCCCCTCCCCATTAACAAACTCTTTATTTCCATTTTTAACATTTTTTCTTTTCCCTTATTTCCTTTCCCCTACCCTTTCCACTTTCCCTACATCTTTAGCTCTTTTCTTCCTATTTCACACTCTTAATTATCCCCTTAGGATCTTGTGTACTATTATAGTTTTTCACACCAGAGAAACTATTTGGTATTTACACATATGTGACTTATTTATTTCACTTAAGGGTATATCCTCAATACGTATCCATTTTCCTATGAATGACTCTAATTTATCATTCTTTATGGCTGAGTAGTATTCCATTTTATAGAAAAAACACATCTTCTTTATCCAGTTTCAAAAAGACAGGCAGATGGGCTGTTTCCAAGTTTTAGGTATTACAAACTGTGCTCCTATAAACATTGGTGCGCATATATCACTGTGGTATGATTCTTTTAAATCTTTTGGAAAGATACCCAGCAGAGGGATGGCTGGGTCAAATGGAACCTTTAGACCTAGCTCTTTGAGGTATCTCCATATTGATTTCCATAGTGGTTGCACTAGTCTGCACTCCCACCAACAATGGAGAAGGGCTCCTTTCTCCCCACAACCCCACCAACATTTGTTATTGTGTGATTTCTTGATAGCAGCCATTCTTTGTGGGGTAAAGTAGAATCTCGGTGTTGTTTTCATCTTCATCTCTCGAATGACCAGTGATGTGGAACATTTTTTCATATATTTATTGCTGCTTTTACTTCTTTTTCTGAGAAATGTCTGTTCATTTCAGATGCCCATTTTTGAAATGGGTCTTTATATTTGGGGGAGGGCTGATTGTTTGGAATTCTTTATATATTCTAGATAATAGTCCTTTGTCTGAGGAGCAGCTGGTAAAAATTTTTTCCACATTGTAGGTTGTCTCTTCGTTCTGTTGATGGTTTCTTTTGCAGTGCAGGAGCTTTTCAATAAGAGGAGATCCCAGTTGTTGATTCTTTCTGCTAGTTCCCGTTCTACTGAGGACTTGTTCATAAAGTCTTTTCCTATGCCAATGTCTTTAAGAGTTTTGCCTAATTTATCTTCCAGCAAGTTTAGTGTTTCTGGTTAATATTTAGATCTTTAATTTATTTTGATTTTAATTTAGTGCGTGGTGAAAGATAAGGGTCTAGTTTTAATCTTTGGCAGGTTGAGATCCAGGTTTTCCAACACCATTTATTAAAGAGGCTATCTTTCCTTCAGTGGGGATGGTCAACTCCTTTGTCAAAGATGAGGTAGCTGAGTACATCTGGAGTTGTTTTTGTGTCTTCCAGTCTTTTCCACTGATTGACAGGTCTGTTTCTTTTCCAGTACCATGATGTTTTTATCACAGAGGCTTTTTAGTATAGCTTCAGATTGGGAATTGTTATACCCACAGCCATGTGTGTGTTGCCTAGTATGGCTTTTGCTATTTTAGGTCTGTTATGGTTCCAAATGAATTTTTGGATTCTTCTTTCTAATTCTGTGTAGTATAGTGTTGGAATTTCAATTGGTATTGCATTGAATCTGTCAACCAATTTTGGTAGAATCAACATAGTGAAAATGGCCGTACTACCAAAATTGGTTGACTTCTTGACAGCAACCATTCTTTCTGGGTTGAAGTGGAATCTCAGTGTTGTTTTCTTCTGTATCTCTTGAATAACCAGTGATGTTCAACATTTTTTCATATATTTATTTGCTTCTTTTACTTCTTTGTCTGAAAAATGTCCATTCATTTCAGTTGCCCATTTTTGAATCAGGTCTTTGTATTTGGGGTGTCCTTTTTTTTACAGTTCTTTATATATTTCAGATAGTCGACCTTAGTCTGAGAAACAGCTGGTAAAATTTTTTCCCACATTGTGGGTTGTCACTTAGCTCTGTTGGTGGTTTATCCTGCAATGTAGAAAGTTTTTTTAAAAGATGAGATCCCAATTCTTGTTTCTTTGTGCTAGTTCCCATGCTACTGGGGATTTGTTCATAAAGTCTTTTCCTATGTCAATATCTTAAAGAGTTCTATATGACTTATTTTCCAGCAAGTTTAGTGTTTCTGTTTTGTTATTTATATCTTTAATCCACTTAGATTTTAGTCTGGTGCATGGTGAAAGATAGGGGTCTAGTTTTATTCTTTGGCAAGTTGAAATCCAGTTTTTCCAACACCATTTATTAAAGAGGCTATGTTTCCTCCAGTGAGGATGGTTGGCTGCATTGTCAAAGATGAGATAGCTGAGTATGTTTGGAGCTGTTTTTGCATCTTCTAATCTATTCCACTGATCCTTGGGTCTGTTTCCTTGCCAGTACCATGCTTTTTTATCACAGTGGTTTTGTAGTATAGTTAGTTTCAAGTTGGGGATTGTGATGCCCCCTGTCATGTCTCCATTGCCTAGAATTGCTTTTGCTCTTGTAGGTCTCTTCTGATTTGAAATGAATTTTTTAGTGTTTTCTCTAGTTCTGTGAAATATACTGTTGGAATTTCAATAGGAATTGCATTATATCTATATAGCAGTTTTGGAAGTATGGCCATTTTCACTATATTGGTTCTTCCTACCCAGGAAAAAAGTTATATTTTTTCATCTTTTTATATCCTCTTCTATCTCTTTTTCAGAGTGTTGTAGTTCTCAATGTAGAATTCTTTTGCTTCCTTTGTTAGATTGAGTCCTAGATATTTTATTTTTGGGGATGATATTGTGAAGTGGATTGTTTTCCTAATGTCACTCTCAGTCTGTTATTTGTGTACTAGAAGGCTATTGATTTTTGGGTATTTACCTTGTATCCAGCTACTTTACTGAATGTGTCAATTAAGTCTGTGAGTCTATGTGGAGTATTATATCATCAGCAAATAATGAAAGTTTATCTTCTTCCTTTCCTATCTTTATTGTTTTTATTTTTTCTCTTGTCTAACTGCTGCGACTAATGCTTCCAAAACTATATTGAATAGGGGTAGTGATAGTAGACATCCTTGTCTTGTTCCTGAATTTTGCATGAGAGTTTTCAGCTTTTGACCATTACATATGATGTTGGCTTCTGATTACCATGCATATAGCCTTTATCAAATTGAGATAAAGACCATCTATTTCAATTTTCTACAGAGTTTCTATTATGAATGGTGTTTAATTTTGTTGAATGCCTTTTCTGCCTCTACTGAGATGATTGAATGGTTTTAGGTTTGACTCTGTTAATATAGCATATTACATTTATTGATATACCTATGTTGAACTATCCTTGAATCCCTGGGATAAATTCAACTTGGTCAGGGTACATGGTCTTTATGATGACCCTTGTATTCTGTTTGCCAGTATCTTATGGAGGATTTTTGCCTCTGTGTTCATTAAGGAGATTAGCCTGTAATTCTCTTTTTTGGCTGGGTCGCTCCCTGGTTTTAGAATCAAAGTAACACTTGCTTCCAGGAATGAATTTGGAAGTATTACTTCCCTTTCAATTTCATTGAAAAATGTAAAGAGTCGTGACAATATTTCTTCTCAAAATGTCTTGTAGAATTCAGTAGTCAAGCTATCAAAACATGGACTCTTCTTTGTTGGTAAGTTTTTAATTACATTTTGAATTTAACTGATTGTAATTGGGGTTTGTAGAATTTTTATATCTGTTTCATTCAATTTTGATAATTCATACATATCTAGATATCTGTTTTGTTTTTGTTTTTGTTTTTGTTTTGGTACTGGAGATAGAACTCAGGACCTTGCACTTGTGAAGCAGGCACAGCACCACTGAGCTAAATCCCCAGCCCTCTAGATATCTGTTCATTTCTTCTATGTTATATATTTTATTAAAATACAGGTTCTCAAAGTAGGTATTGATGAGCCTCTGGATTTCTGCTGGATTTGTTGTGACTTCACCTTTTTTGTTTCTAATTGGATGGACTTGAGCCTTTACTTTCCTTTTTTGATAAGGTTGGCTGAGGTTTTATTGATTTTTATTTATTCTTTCAAAAACCAACTCTTCAATTTGTTGATTTTTTTTATTGTTCTCTTATTCTCCATTGCATTGATTTCTGCTTTGATTTTTATAATTTCCCCCTTTGTATGAGCTTTGGGTTTATCTTACTCTTCTCTTTCTAGGAGCAATTCTCTATTAGGTTGCTTATTTGAGTTTGCTCTATTTTCCTGGTGTGGACATTCACTGTTATAAATTTCTTTCATAGAACTGCTTTCATTGTGTCCCATAGGCTCCTGTATATTATATTGGCATTATCATTTATTTGTGAAAACTGTGTAATTTTTTCTTTAATTTTCTCTGACACATTAGTTATTCAGGAGAGTGTTATTCAATTTCCATGTGTTTGTGACATTCTTGTGGTTTCTTTTGCTATTGATCTCCAGTTTAATTGCATTATGTTCTGATAATATACATGGGATAGATTTAATTCCTTTGAATTTACTTAAACTTGTTTCATGAGTAGTATGTAGTATTTGGAGAATGACCCATGTGCAGCTGAAAAGAATGTATATCCTAATTTTTTAGGGTGGACTATTCTGTAGATGTTTACTAAGTCCATTTGTTCAAAAGCATGGTTCAGTTCTAGTATTTTGTGGTAATTTTTTGTCTAGATGACCTGCCTATTTGTGACAGTGGAATATTTAGGTCCCCCACTACAATTGTTGTAGTGATTCTTTGGTTTTTCATGTCTCTTAATATTTGTTTTATATAGTTGGGGCATTAGTATTTGGTGCATATATATTTATGATTGTTGTCTCTTCCTCTTGCATGGATCACTTTACAAGGATGTAGTGACCTTCTTTGTCTCTCTTAATTAGTTTTGGCTTGAAATTAACTTTGTCTGCAAATAAGATAGCTACCCCTGTTTTTTTTTTCTGGGTTCCTGTCACGTGGAAATCAGTTTTCCACCCATTTACTTTTAGTCTATGAGTGTCTTTTTGAACTAGGTGCATTTCTTGTATGCAGCATATTGTTGGATTTTGCTTCTGAATCCATCCTGCCAACCTATTTATTTTGATTAGTAATTGAGGCCATTGACATTGATGCTTATAACTGATATGCACTGATTTATCATTGTCATGTTATATTCCTGTTTTTGGCTCTTTTTACTTTTTCCCCTCTCCCTTTAATTTCTTGTCTTGCCTGATGGATTTGCTTTATTGAGCCTCATGGAGTTGTGACCTTTCTTGTCTTTTTCTTGGATATTGTTTAGAATTGTTTGGAGTGATCGTTTTGTATTCATGAAGTTTCTCAAGTTTTATTTGTCATGTAAGTATCTTATTTCTCCATCAATTTTGAAAGATAGTTTTGAAGGCTGCATCAATCTTGGTTGCAGGTTGTTTTCATTTAAGGCTTGAAATACCTCACTCCAGGCTGTCCTTGATTGAGATTTGTGTTGATAAATCTGCTGTGATTCTGATGGGCTTTCCTTTATATGTGATTTGTTTGTTTTCTCTAAATGATTGTAGCATTTTGTTCTTCTGTTGGGTTTTCAGGATCTTGATTATTATATATCTAGGTGTAGATTTTTTTTTATCAAGACTAGTTAGAGTCCTATATTCCTCACTTATGTGTATTTCAAGTTCTTTTCCTGTATTTGGAAAGTTTTCTATCATTTCTCTACATTTTTTTACATAATTTGTATTTTCTCATGCTTTTTATGGACTTCTATCAATCTTACATTTTTCTTCTTTGTGACATCTAGGAGATGTTGGATTGATTTGTCATGGCCCTTTACTATTTTTAAGAGATCTCTCTATTCATGGTCACCGACTGCCATCCTGTCTTCTATATCTGATATTCTGTCTTCAGATTGGCTCAATCTGCTGTGCATACTTTCAATACAGTTTTTAATCTCCAGGATATTGTTTGAATCTGTTTCATGGATTTAATTTCTTTCCTATGTTGTGCATTTATGGTTTCCATTTCTTTTCTATGCTGAGCATTCATAGCTTCCATCATGGTCCTAAACTCATTTTTTAAAAATCTCTTTCTCTTCTAGAGACTCTAATCGTATCTTTCATTCTGCTCATCATCTCTGTAGTTATCTGGGAAATTATTTCTGTTTTGAATTTTTCTAGAGCCTGATTGATCTGTTTTGGTACTTCCTGTGCTTTGAGTTCAGGGTGTCGTGGTTGTTCACTATTGGCCTTTTCATCCTCATTTGCCCTACTGTTTGCCATTGGTGAACAGGAAGTCTGTCCTTGTGTCTTGCTTAAGTGTTTTCTCATTTTAATTTTTGTTGTCGGAGAC
>NW_022900926.1:46872279-46872713 GCF_012274545.1 Fukomys damarensis
TTTTCATCCTCATTTGCCCTACTGTTTGCCATTGGTGAACAGGAAGTCTGTCCTTGTGTCTTGCTTAAGTGTTTTCTCATTTTAATTTTTGTTGTCGGACTGTCCTTGGTTTAATCTCTGGATTATCACCCAAATCTTCCTGATATAGTTGCCAATAACATGTCAATAATAAGTCAGTACATATCAGTTATAACCAGCAAGTCAATGGCCTCAACTCACCAATCAAGAGAAATAGACTGGCAAAATGGAATAAGAAACAAAATCCAATAATATGTTGTATACAAGAAACACACCTAGTGCAAAAAGAAGCCCATAGACTGAAAGTGAAAAGATAGAAAACAATTCTCCATGTGACAGGAGCCCAGAAAAAAACAGGGGTAGCAATCTTATTTGCAGACAAAGTAAATTTCAAACCAAAACTGAATCTAGTATTA
>NW_022900926.1:46873805-46959425 GCF_012274545.1 Fukomys damarensis
GAGGGGAGGAGGGGGTGAAGGGAGGGCAGGGACAAGGGGAAAAATGAGAATCAAGACCTATTATGTAAAGGTACAGAATCCCAATGATGTATGGAATTGTATTGTATACCTAGATTGTACCAATAACCTCAATAAAAAGAAAAAAAAAGACTATCTTTCTTCCAATTAAAAAAAAAAAAGAAAGAGACTTTGAAGGCTGTGTAGAGGAATGTGAGCCTTCAGTTGACCTTGTGGTTTATGACACTGTCACTATAGAAGAGTCCATATGCTTGCAAGTAGACAGTGATGATGTTGATGAAGTGATGGAATAACACTCACAGAAATTATCTACCTAGGATCCTCAGCAACTTCTGGCTGAGCAAGAGAATGTCAGCTGAGGAGCTTTCTGAAGAAGAGAAGTATCAATAACATGTAAAATATAGGAAGTCTTGAAAAAATGGACAGAATTACAAACATTGGTTGAGAAGAAACAACCAAGGAAATAAAAAGTCGTTGCATTCACTTGCTAAATGGCAATGTCATATCACATCACATGATAAATAGTATTAAAGAAAAGACAGAAACAGACAACTATAGTCCAGTTTTCAGTTCTGAAAAGATTGAGGCCTAGTAAGTCAGAAGCAGGTCCTAATGGGCTACAAATTCTCAAAAGGAGCCAGGCTCCTGATATTCTAATGGAAGGGGATTCTCCTTCCAAACAATAACCATCTTCCATTTCACCCTCCCTTCCTACAAGCCAAAGATGTCAACTTGAATGGTGAGTACGGTATGAAATTGTTGTTTCTGGTAAACTAGGCACATTTTATAACTTTTTGGTGAATATATTAGGAAGATTACTGATATCTCCAGTAAATTGTGCATATTATACAATTCTATATTATGAAAGGGTTAGTTAAGGGATGCTTTGGGAAATTCAGAATGCATTGAGTACTTCCATTATTTCTTATGGGAAAAATGTACTTGACTTAAAATTTTGAGCTAGAGTTCCCAATTTTAGTTTGAGCCAGCCCTTGTAGATGAATTGAGTTCCTAAGTCAAGGGCCCACTGTATTTTCTAAATGAGAATACTTTATTGCACCCTAATAGATTTTCCTATAATTTTATATTATTGCAAAAGCTTTCCATTATATTTTAGTCATTTAATTACATAAAGTGGTCCTCTTATTTCTAGATCATTTTGAAAAATATTAACTATATTTTTATTCCATTATTTTGCAGGATGTATACATATGCTACGGTTGTATTTATTAAGTTCTTTCCTAGGTTTTGGAAATGACAGAAAGATTTAAAATTCACTGTACTTGACTTCTACTTGTCTCTATTATAGTTTACAAGACGAGACATAATTACTGTAACAATTATAGAAAATAGTGATTTTGCATTAAACAAGCCTAAATTTACTCACTTATCAGGTATGTCAACAGAACCTGAGCTTTAAAAGTCCCATAAATATAAACAAAATTAGGAAATTAAAATAAATATTTTTCTACTATTTTTCTATTTCTTATTGCTTTTCCATATAATTTCTGCTTATTAAAACAATTTCAAAGATATAGTGTAAGAAAGATATTTGTGTTTCTTAAAAACTATAGGCTTGGTGTTTGCTGGACATGAAAGTTAGCATGTTGAGAATTATCTACTGAATCTCAGGGAGACTACTTTCAGCTAGAAGAATAGTGAAAGAAAGAAAAAAAGAGAAAAACTTCACAAAGGGCTGAGGATATATATGAGAAAGGGAAGAAAGAAACTGGTAGAATAAAGAGACAATCCAGAAGGTAAGAGTGACTAATATTTTTTTCCCAGGGCACATGTATATTCTTAACTCTTTCACATTCTTTGTAGCAATATGCATTGTCAGTTATTATGCTAAAATTTCTATGTATACCTCACTAATTCTCACAAAAGGTTTTTGTTGAAAGAATTCTATTATTCTTATGATGAAAGGCAGAGAGATTAAATATGTTGTCCCCAATACCACAGTAGTTTAGTGAGAAGGGTGCAAGTCTGTCTCTGAACCTGACTCTGAGCAGTTAACCTTTATCCTAGAACTTCTGGTGTTGACTTTCTCAGCTATTTCTGAATAGGTTTCTTAGGAATGAAGAATGAAGTTAGGAGTTATAGAGGGAGTGTAAGAAGGAGTGGGAAAAAGGAGGGGGGGAGAGAGAGAGAGGGAGAGAGAAAGAGAGAGAGCAAACAAATATGAAATAAGAGATAGAAAGAGACCCTTGCTTGTCTTAGAGCCAGTAAGCCAGTTATATGTGAGGGCACATCATCCCTGAACCTTTAATTTCCTTTTGGATTGTTATTATAATGATGTCAGAAGCTAAAACTGAGGTTTCAGAGATAAGATATAATCTAATCAAATTTTTTTTAAAGTAATTTTAGAGTTGCAAACCTAGAAGGTGAAAAAGTATAAAGTCACTCAATATTCTATCAAACTGAAAGAATATCAAGAACCCAAATATCAGCTTTAGTGTTTCGTGGCAGTCCCTTTCGGTTCAAAATCTCAGATCTAACTCACATTAAAGTGTATGGCCATGGTTCTCCCAGGAGTTGTGCATATGCAATGCCATATTCAGAATTAGAACAGCAGTAGATGCCTTGGAAACATCTTCAGAGGGCTGAGGAAGGCAAGACGAACACAATCTTTAAGGAGTGTGTGTGTGTGTGTGTGTGTGTGTGTATACATGTACAAAAGCTATTTATATTATGTACCTAATCACACATAGTATGTATATACACACACATATACAATTTTATATCTAACATCTATATATTTATCTATATACTTACTTTAGTAACTCTAGATAGTAAGATTTATCTGAAAAACTTCAATTTTCTGTGAGTAGGTAAGAGGTAGGAAATAATTAGATTTAACTCAAGGACATGGACTTTATGAGCTTATAAAAAAATCATGGCACAGTAATCTTAAAAGTAAATTTAACTTAACCTTTGAGTATGCTATCTGGCCTATAAATTTATAATTCCAGATTTCATATCCAGGGTTTGGGCTCTGCTCTTCAAGCAAACTCTTCCTCATAGCTGAGGAAGTCATTACCTTCATGGGGCTGCCAGTATTTATCCCTGAGAAGAATTAAAGCTCCAGTTCTAAGAATTAATTATAGAGAGATGAAATAAGTCAAACAAATGTAAGAAATATTTTATCCTATTAGAGTAACAAATAAGTGAATGACAAGTTGAATAATTGGTTTAAATTTGTAGTTCTAATTTTTAGTTCTAATTTTATAGCTTTTTACAATAATAGAACGTGAAAAATCTCAGATCATCATATTTATAAGCATAGCTTTATGAGAATTAATGAAATAAGAACATTTATTTAACTCAATCTGAGTATATTTTAAAAGAAAATAAAATATATTACATTTGAAAATATAGTTTAAAATATTTAAGGAAATATACATAATTATATTATAAAATGTAAGTTATAAATGATTATTATAATAGGCTAAATTGATAAATAGAATAAATGATGTACAAATTGAACTCAAAGTTTGAAGAATTGTTTTAGATGGTAACTTTTGTAGTTGAATAGTAATATGCCAAATTTCCCAATGAATAATTGGTTTGATTCACAAAATCCACCCTCTAATGTATGACAAAAACCCAACCTGACAATATAACTATGCATGAAGTCAAAATCACCCTTAGACTTTTCCAGTTATATAAACCAATGTGTTTTCACTTTCTTTATTTCTCCAAGTTAATTTATTCAGAGTTGGTTATCTAAGACTTGGAACTAAAAGTGTTTTCACTAGTGCAGTCAAGTTTGAGGGTATTTTTTGTACGTGGTTTGAAAAGAAAGACATTGGGAAATATGTTGAGTGTTTATGAGTTTGGAAAATTTGATATTTTAAAACATTTTGCTGTGCATTTTAATAAAATTTTATATGGATATGGGGCAATATTAGGAATCTGAGGGCAGTGGGGGAAAAATTGAAAAATATCTAAAAAGTATGCTCACCATCCAGAAATAAACAGCTAATATTTTGTTGTCTTTTCTTCTAGTCTTTTTATGTATTTATTTGTGTAAATGTCTGCATAAAATATATAACAAACATATATCAGTACATTATACATGTGTGATACATGCATTAAATGCATAAGTTTTTTGAGAGTTTAAATTTTTATGTTGATGTAGTACAAGTAGGCATTAATAAAGACAATATTAAAGGTCTCTCCTTTCTTCTAAAAGTAAAACAAAATTTCATAACAAAGTAATTAGAGACAAACAATAGTTAATATACTGTGTGTTATTATGTTAAAAAATGGCCAAATGTTACCCAGAGTACAAGTCACAGACAAAGAGACTCTTACTTACAAAGAAGAAACAAATAAAAAGATGAATCTTTCTTTTCAGTGAACAAAAATAAACTAGTAATAAAATGAAACAAATTAACATACAACTTAAAATAATTTTGAAACAATGGCATAGATAATGAATTACTTTTAACTTCTCTACTTCCTATTCATCTTTTTTGCATGTTCTTCTATCTATCTATCTATCTATCTATCATCTATCTATGTATCTATTGAGTTTCTCATATAAGGGAACTTTTTTGCATGTTCTTCTATCTATCTATCTATCTATCTATCTATCTATCTATCATCTATCTATGTATCTATTGAGTTTCTCATATAAGGGAAACCAATCAATATTTAAGCTTCTATGTGTCTGATTTATTTTACTTAACATAATGTTTTCAACTTGCAACCATTTACCTACAAATGCCTCAGGCTTATTTTTCCTATTGGAAGAATAGTAAATTATTTTGTATAAATCTCACATTTTCTTTATCCATTTATGTGCTGATGGACATATATACTGTTTACAAAATCTAATTATTCTTGATTGTGCTGCTATAAACATGGGTATATGTGTTTCCCTATAATATGACTTTAATACTTTTGGAAAACAAGGAGGAGAGCTGGGTCAAATGGAATTTCTATTTTTAGTTTTTTTTTCTTTTTATTGAGTTTATTGGCACAATCTAGGTATACAGTACAATTGCATTCATCATTGGGATTCTGTACCTTTACATAATGGGTCTTGATTCTCATTTTTTCCCCCTTATCCCTGCCCTCCCTTCACCCCCTCCTCCCCTCTAAATTTACAAACACTTTATTTCCATTTTTTCAGTTTCTCATATTTTTTCCTCTCCCTTATTACCTTTCCCCCACCCTTCCCATTTTCCTTACACCTTTAGCCCTTTACTTCCTATTTCACATTATTAATTATATCACTAGGATCCTGTGTACTATTATAGTTTTTCACACCAAAGAAACTATTCGGTATTTCAGTTAAATCTCTGTATGAACATTAAAAATAGGGAATCCTAAAATAAAACTAAAAAGGAAAGTAAAAGAGAAAAGGCAATGATGTAACATTAAAATAATCCTTAATTCTGGAGATGAAAATGGTCCCTGAACATATTTAAATTGCTTCTCGCTCTTATAGTCTTATCTTATTCTTCTTTTCATTATTTAGAGAATACTTTATATTTTTAATTTTTGTTTGTTTGTTTTTAGGAATCTCTGTACTGATTTCCATTGTGGTCCTATTAGTTTGCATTTCCACCAGTAGTTTAGCAAAATTTCTTTTCCCCACATCCTTGACAGCATTGTTCTCATTTTATTTTTTATCTTTTTCCTCATTGAGTTTATTGGTACCTTTTAGGTATATAGTACAGTTAAATTCATCATTGGGATCTTGTACCTTTACATGACAGGTCTTGGTTCTCATTGTTTCCCCATACTCCCTTCACCCCCTTCTCCCTTCCCTATTTACAAAAACTCATTTGATTTTTTTTTCATTTGATTTTTTGATGATGATAACCATTCTTTCTATAGTAAGGTGATATCTCCATGAAGTTTTAATTTGTATTTTCTAATATCCAGAAATATTAACCATTTTTTCATGCATTTATTGCCCAATTGTGCCTCTTCTGAGAAGTGTGCTAATTTTGGTTGTCCATTTTTTAATTGGTTCTTTATTTTGAGGGGTCTAGTTATTTTGAGTTGTTTATATAGTCTATATGTTGGTCCTCTGAGGAATAGCTGGCAAATGTTTTTTTCCATTCTGTAGATTTTCTCTTTACTCTGTTGGTTCTTTTGCTATGCAGCAGCTTTTTCATTTTATATAATTCCATTTGTTGGTTCTTTGTATTACTTATTGTGCTACTAGTTTTCCATTCAGAAAGTCATTGCCTACAGCTATGTCTTCAAGAGTTTTACCTACTGTGTCTTCCAGCAGAGTGTTTGTTTTAACATTTAGATCTTTGATCCATTTTAATTTTATTTCAGTAAGTGGTTAGATATATGAATTTAAACTCAATCTTCTGTATGTGGATATTCAATTTCCCCAGCACCATTTATTAAAGAGGGTAGTTTTCCTTCAGTGTATGTCATTGGCCCTTTTGTCAAAAATTGAATAGCTGGATGTGGCTGATGTTGCTTTTGCCTCCTCTATTCTGTTGCATTGATCCATGTGCCTGTTTTGGTGCCACTACCATGCTGATTTAAGCACAGTAACTTTGTAGTCTAAGTTAAAATTAGCAATTGTGATGTCTCCTGCTTTCTTTTTGTTACTCTGGGTTGTTTTTGCTATTTGGGGGTTTTTCTGGTTCCCTATGAATTTTAGAATTCTTTTCTCTACATCTCTTAAAGACTGTTGGAATTTTGACTAGGACTGTGTTAAATCTGTTTATCAGTTTTGGAAGTAGAGACATTTTGATTATGTTGGCTCTGCCTATCCAGGAACAGGGGATATCTTTCTATTTTCTGATGTCCTCCTCAAATTCCTTTTTCAAAGTGAAGTAATTTTCATTGTAGAGGTCTGTCACTTCTTTCATTAGATTAACTCCTAGGTATTTAATTTTTACTGATGCTATTGTGAATGGTATTTCCTGATTTAATTCTCAGTTAGTTTATCATTGGCTTATAAGGACACTATTGATTTTTGTGTCTTTATTATGTATACTGCTACACTGTTGAATTTGCTTATTAGCTCTATTTGTCTTTTGGTGAATTTTGGGGGTCTTAAAAGTAGAGGGCCATGTCATCTGCAAATAATGACATTTTGACTTCATCCTTTTCTCTACATATCCCTTTCATTTCTTGCTCTTGCCTGGTTACTCTAGCTCATTTTTTGAGGCATATGTTGAACAGGACTGGTGAGGGACATCTTTTCTTGTATTTAATTTTAGAGGGAAAGCTTTCAGTTTCCTCCATTTAATATGATGTTGGCATAAATAGGTTTTATCATACTGAGTTACATGTAATGTTTTGTATGCTGCTCTTTCAATGAGCTTCATATTCTTAAATACTATATCTACTTACCAAAATTGTTTGTTTGGGTAAGTCTATATTGGCTTTAACAATAAAATTTAATTCTTTCTCATTCCACTTAATCAGGTTGAATGATTTAGACTTTATAGGTTCTATAGGCTGGTTTCAAATACTTATCAATATTCAATGTTATGCAACTACATAGGGTTGAAAGTTCCTAAAGAACTTGACCCCTAAAATTTAGACTTCTGTGAAAAATAGTCTCCCTGATTTGCTTTACTAAGGCTGTGTCTTAGATCTACTATATGAGAAACATTGAATCTTTGGCCTAGGTACCATTACCACTCATCAAACATTCTATAACTCACAACTAGGCCTAGCAGATAAAATACAGGCTGCTCAGTTTAAAGGGAAATCCAGATAAGCAGTGGTAATGTTTTGGTATATTGTATTACATGAATATTTGAAACATACCTTGACCAAAATTTTTCTCTATTTATGTTATACTAATTTTATTCTTGTATTTTTTCATAATCTACTAACCCTATGCACAACCCTTTCAATTACACCAAATTAAAGAAGAGAAAGGTTCAGATGTCAAGGTTCTTCTCAACCATGGCCACTTCATTTTGTCTATTCTAAATCCTAAAGTAGGAGTCCCAAAGCCCATGGTGAAGTTGAAAGGCTATGAACTCCTGACCCAAAGTGATTGCAAGGAAAACAGAAAGAAATAAATAGGATAGTACACTGTGTATAGAATTGACATAGTAAGGAGTCAAGGATGATTCACTAGTTCTAATTCTTGTGACTTTAGACAATGATTATTCCATCAATGTAGAGAATAAGGAGTCAGGGAGAGTTTGCAATGATAGTAGTTCATTAAATTGGAGATGAAGTTCTTCAATAACTGTTAACCTAAGGGTCTTCTTCATAAAAAATTATTGGGAATTTAAGCGGTACCACTTCAAAAAAGACTTTAAAAAACACTTGGAAGAACACAGACCACAAGACTTTTTTTATGTGTTCAGCTTTACCTATCAACCATTTATTAGGGGTTTTTGTTTGTTTGTTTGTTTGTTTTGCTATTTTACTACCTAAGCTGAAATAAACAGGAGCATAAAATAGGGTGTTTCTAGGAAATTTCCAAATTTTGACAACCAGGAATTTTTACACAAAATAATTAAAAACACTCCTTGGGGTTCATTAAATGTTACTATTATCAGTAAAAGAGAAAGAAATATTATTGGATTAGAGCCCAGCTCATGAAAAGTTCGCTTAATAGATTTATGTAACTAGAAGAGCAATCATAGCAACTCAGGGAAATATTAGCATTCCATAGAACTATCTATTCTTCACTCCTCTCTCCCATCAACAAATCCTCACAGCAGTAGAACAAAAATGTTACTGTTTAGTACAGCTAAAGACTAGAGGAAAGGAATGAATATATACACGCACACTTATGTACATATATATATATATATTGCATTATATATGAAATATTTCTGGAGAGCATATTTTGGTAAAATTAAGCAAATCAAAATTCTTATAGTCATCTGCCTAGAATTTTAATTTAAAGAAGTAAATAGTATATTAAAGACATATCAGAATATATGAAAAATATTTATTTATTTATTTATTGGTGCAAGGGATTGAACTCAGGACCTTGCATTTGTGAGGCAGGTGGCAGCACCACTGAGCTAAATCCCTTGGCCTATGAACAATATTTATACAAAGATGTTTGGAATACTATTAAGAATAAATATTGGAAACAATCTATGTTCATTCATAGCACATTACATTTATTGTTTATGTTCATACAATAGAATGTTATTTAGATATTAACATGTTGCAGACCAATGACTTTATAATGAATTATTTACTTAAAATTATAAACTATTATGCCATTTTATAATTTTCTTAAAAATAACGCATTGATAAATATTCATGAAAAAATTGGAAAAATATAAAACACAAAGTTTGTGATTATTTGAGTAGCAGTATTACTTTGATCTTCATTTTCTTTCACCTGCATTTACTTTCCAGTTTATTACAAATATCCTATATTACCATGGACACTAAAAAACATGCTTTTAAACAAACAAATATTTAAAATATAAATAATATTGCATATCTTTAAATCTTAGCTTTGGTGATATAATAAAAACTCTATAAAATTACTTGTATATTTACTTAAGATCTGAAAGGTTACTGGGAAATCATTTAATTCTGTAAGTCCACACCCCCACCTAATAGGCTTACATTTAGAAAGTTGATCTAAATTTCAATTCATTTATTTTCCTCTAAAGATGTTCTCCACCTTTTTGAAACATATTTTAAAGTATTGCTAAGATACTTAACAGTTTTATGCATAAAATGGTTCTTTAGATAACATTTGATGACATTTTTATAAAGTATCTAGAAACATAGATTTAAAATTTAGAGATGAACATGCTTTGTAAAATTGCTTATCTCACCATTTGAAAAATAACTTTAAAAAGAAACTAACCTGAGATTGAAGTCACTGTAACTTGATGCAAGGTATGTATAGCAAAATTTGACCACTTTTTATGATTGGCACAGGCCAAGTAAATTTCCCATAAGTTACTTAGTTCCAGATCAAATAAAATTTCTTTCAAACCCAACTATAACAATTCTTAAAATAGAAATTTTCTTGAGGTTTGGGGAACCACAACCTCACAGCCACCCAAAAAGTATTCTACAAGTAGGAATAGGCATCTATTTTGTGGGAAGGATTTTTAGTCCCTTTCTCAGTGACAATGCTGAAGTTACTCCTTTGGGCATTTCTGGGGTGGTGCTAGGATGAAGGAACTTTGTGGGTGGTCTGTGTTCCTGTAGTAATGACAAGTAACTGAGAAGATAGCAGAAAGAAGGATATAATGACCCAAGTCTTATTTGAGTCTGTTTTCTCCAGAAAATAAAATCTTTAAGCAATGGCATAAATGGAATTATTTGAATTCATTTTGATAATTTTAGTAAATTGTCAGTGTGATATCATCTCCCTCAAATCCACTAGGGATTGGTGATTACTCACTTTATACAACTGCTTACCAAGTTGTTAATTCTTAAATAACTTAGTGCACTGTTCACCTTTTACCATTTCCTTGTTTTGTGATTGCTCTTGATACTGCAGATTGGGTGTTTCCAAATCCATCTTCTTGTCAGCAGCAAAGCTTGTGCTTGAGCTGCTCCTGGAGGAGATGATTTGACACATGGCTTCAATCTCCTTTCTCTAGCCGCATGTGAAGCCAGCCACTTGGCAAATTCCAGGTCCTTAGCAGAAATATAGTCTGCTATTCTTGCGCTGAGCTTGGATTCTGCTATTACAGCAGAAATCAGCTTCTCACACATTGAAATGCAATCTAGTTAAGACAGGAAAAAAAAATGAGGTTAGGGTGGCAAAGGTGGGGCACATGAAGCATGATGAAAATTATAGAAATGGTACAGTGCCAATATTTGCCAGGCAGTTCTGCCGTGAGAACAGGCAGACTTCACCATTTTGGTTCCTCATATGAGCAGCTGTTAAAAACCTGGCATTGTTACTATAGTAGATTCTCAGGCTTTAGGAATTTATTTCCAAGATGAAGATTATGAAAAATATATGAATATTTTTCCATGTTTCTTTGTATGTAAAAACTGAACTGGAAGGAGTCATAAATCTGAAGTTGAACTGGTGGTTTGCCAGTTATGTGATATTAAACAATTAATTTATCCTCATTGGACTTCAGTTTTCTTATGTAAAGTGAAGCAGCTGAAGAGGATTACCTTCACGATCTCCCGTCAATTCTAAAATTCAAAATCTGTCTTTTACCCTAGTAGCCAGTCCCATTTGAAGCAATGGTTCTGTCTTCTCTGTAAGCTGAAAGATAGTTGAAACGTTTGCTCATAGGTCATTTCCCCTACTTTAAACTCAATCTTCCTCTGCAGGATTTTAGGCTGAAGCCTCATAGTGCAAGTGTTTCTAACATATACATGTATCAACTGAGCAGAGATTATGAGTTTTCCATACAGTTAAAAAATCATGGGATGAAATATTATGATAGTTATATCATAGCTTAAATATTTTTATTTAATGATTAGTTTAGGGCAAACCATTTCATGCTTCAATAAACAAGTTTTATTTATTGAAAGATGATAATATATTTGCTACTTTATAGAACTTTGTAATTATTTAAAGAAAAAAATGTCTATTTTTTGAAAACTTTAATTTCTATACATGAATCTAGTGATTCTATATTAAAGTGAAAAAATAGTGAAATAAACTGTCAAAACCATTAAATGAAACCTCATTTCTTAAAACAAGCTTGTACTTGTAAAACAGCAATTTAATTGGTTTGGCATAGTTTGTTTTTCTATTTAACAAATATTTATTGATTTTGGAAGCTGCTCTCATTGTTTTGAACAGGAGTGAAAAAACAGAATTATCTCTGGATCATAGAAGTTGAATTCCATTCATTTGTTGACTCCTCAAGAGCATGGATTATTTAAAGATTTTGAAATAAAGTTTTAATAAGCACAAAAGCTAATAGCTGAAATTCAATGTTTAATTACATCTCCACTTTATTACTTCTAAAAATTGTATGTTATTTCTCCAATCAGCTTGATAAATAGCCTTTAAGTGGTTTGTAATAAATGATACAAAGAACAGTGCAACTCTTATCTTCTTCTCTGTGGATTTTAGGAGGTCTTGGTTCCATAAGATTGTGTTTGGACAATTGGAGGATGGAGTTACAAATGTTTCCTTAAAAACAGACTGTCAAAACAAAACATAAGCCAAGTGGCAAATAAACACATAAGTGAAAAGGAAGAATTTGAGGTAGTTAATAATCTGATAATAGCTTTATTTTATCTAAATAAGTATTTTAAGCAGTATTCTATTTGTCAACCCTGTAAAAAACATCAAACTATTAAATACATTTCAAGTTATTTTATTTGGTTATGGTAATTATGTCATACAAATATAGGTGCATAAAAATCATGCATAATCTTGGTTTTGCAATATTTTCAAAACACTATTGGAATTATTTTTTCAACTGAGAAAGAGCTGATAACTCATTTTGCTAAATTTATGGATAGATGTATTTCCTCCCGAAATTCTGACACATATTCTCATTCATCAACCTCTTTACTTAGAGCTAAGCAGATGTACATATTTTTAAATTTTTAAAAAATAGAGAAACTTCTTTTTAAAAAATGTTTAGAAGTTGAAATTTCCTTAGCAATGTCCATGGCTCATATTGAAAATAAAATTTGATGGCTCCTTTTAAAACTCTGCTTTTTCCATTGCTTTGTCAATGAGCTGTTTTTATGTATTCCATTCTTACTTTCTTTAGGGATTACATAAAAATTAGACTTCAATATTGTTCTTGGTGCTAATTGCTTTTGATATTAATTTGCTGACAGGAATTTGCTTATGGATTGACTCAGAGTTAGTACTGGCATCTAGGAAATAGTACTGTTAGGAAGTATTGTGGAAATGTTTTAAAAGAGGTATTTTTTCTGCCTCCAAAATAAAAAATGTAATAATAGAAGGACAAAAAAGTATGTTAAAATGAGGCTGCATAGGGCACCATGTTCCTAATTCACTATAATTGCTTCTATAATTGTACATCTTAGGATTTTTTTTTGTCTGTTGTTTTGAAATGAGGATTCATTGTGTTGCCCATGCTGGTGGTGAGTTCCTATTCTCAAGCAGTCCTCTTATTTTAGCCTCTCAAGTAGCTGGGATTCTAGGCACTTGTCACCATTGTGTCTGGTTTGGTTTCAGTGTGTTAATGTAGATTTTACAAGGAAAAGTGAAACATACAGAGGAGTAAATAGAGTAAATACATGCAGGAATTACTCCTTTGCCTTTCTAATGCAATTATGGACAGTGAGCATCTGTTTATCTCTCCTCCTTTGCTACTAAACTGTAGTGTTATTAAGAAAAGTTTCTTACTTTCAGGTTTCTGTGATTAATACTTTTTTCCTCCCAGGGCAGTTTTAGCAAGTCAGTCATAGTAAAATAAAATTATTTAAATCTCGATCATACAATTGGAATGTATGAATACTCTCCCACTGCTGTAGAGCTCTATCAGATAAATGAGGACATTAACTCAATGAGCATGGAAAGATATATGATGATCCATATAATATAAGATGGTCATATGATATGTGATCACTTTTTAAAATTCTTGTGGCTATTTTTTTCTTTTTCAAAAGTTTTTAAATTTAGAGAAATATCACTAATAAATAATTTCTGATAGTCAGCTCATTTTCCATTTGAATTAAAATGATTTATGTCCTCCAGAGGGTAATATAAGTAACCGGTGAAATCACTAATCAACCATCAGACAATTTGTTTTCTAAATTTCTACTGAATACCTTAATGTGTGATTGGATAGATCACACTGCTATCCTTTGATTTTGGCATTGGACTAAGATATCTTCAACTGTGTATTTTCTTTTTCAGATATTTATTATAGCCAATGTTTCTGGTTAAAAAGATAATATGATATTGAGATTATTTATGATTTGGGTGACTCTGTCTAAAGAATATTCATAGTCAGAATCTGTATTACCTTTATTTAACATAATAAATGGCAGATCGAAGTATTCAGATAAACCTTAATATTTATATTTTAATGGACTGCAGGCCCAACCTGACCTTGAAAACACCATTCCTGGACAAAGCTGAATACTGAGGACACGGTAATAATGAAAATCAGAGAACAATGTAATTAGCCAGGCGGAGCCTGCCATAATTAGAACAATGCTTTCAAACTTTAGCATATAGCAAAATTGACTCAGAGGGCTGATTAAAACACAGGTTGATTTCCACCCTCAATCCCAGTGACTTCAATTCAGTAGGTATAGAGTAGAATAATTTGCATGACTATTGCGGTCTTCAGTAAGAACTTTCATGCTGGTGTGAGAACAGAGATATGGAGAATTTTTTCACATAGTAGATTTGAAGAATTTAAAGAAGATAGTGAAAAGAAATGGCAAATGGTTGAATTTCTCTGAGCCTCACTTCCTGCACAAAGAAAGAGGAGATATAATACCTTGACTCTCCATAATAAGGATTAAATGATAATAAATGTTAAATGATCAGTGGAGAATCTGGTTCATAGTAACAGTTAATGTATGGTAGCTGTGGAGGGAGGGGTGACACAATGGAGGGTGCAAAGCAAGAAAACACAATCATGACACTGGAATTGTAATCACTTCAATAATCCATAAAAAGTACTCATCTTTTCTGACTTCATTCCCTTGAAGAAACTTTCTCCTTTAAAAAGAATCTTGAATTTTAATCAAATATATCCTGTGTATAATTTTATTTTGTATGGTGCTCAAATCTAACTCTGCAGTAGATATAGGCAACTATTTGGCAGTAGACTCTGAGAATAAAAAACAGGTGGGTGTTTTTCCTGTGAAACTAGACTTCAAAATTGTGTTTTTAAAATAAGATTTAAGGGTAATGGGAAAATATAAGAATTTTTTTCAATAATAATTGAGTTTATTGGTATATTTTAGGGATACAGTACAGTTACATTCATTGTTGGGATCTTGTACATCTACATGACAGGTCTTGGTTCTCATTGTTCCCCTTGTCCCTGCCCTCCCTTCACCCTCTCCTCCCCTCCCCATCTACAAACACATTATTTCCATCTTTTCATTATCTCACATTTTTTTTTCTTTTCCCTTATTCCCCTTCCCCTACCCATCCCACCTTCCCTAGCCCCTTTCTTCACATTTCACAATGTCAGTAATCTTATTAGCATCTTATGTATTATAGTTTATTCACACCAGAGAGACTATTTGGTATTTACACATGTGTGACTTATTTATTCCACTTAGGAGTATGTCTTCAATCTGTATCTTTTTTCCTATGAATGAGTCTATTTTATCATTCTTTATGGTTGAGTAGTATACCATTTTATAGAAAAACCACATCTTCTTATCCAGTTTCCAATGGATGGGCAAATGGGCTGTTTCCAAGTTTTAGCTATTACAA
Source organism: Fukomys damarensis (assembly GCF_012274545.1). Classification (NCBI taxonomy): domain Eukaryota; kingdom Metazoa; phylum Chordata; class Mammalia; order Rodentia; family Bathyergidae; genus Fukomys; species Fukomys damarensis. The sequence continues at coordinate 46,889,125 of NW_022900926.1, forward strand.
ATTGTGCCGCTATAAACATGGGTGCACATACATCACTGTGATATGATTCTTTTAGTTCTTTTGGAAAGACACCCAGCAGAGGGATGGCTGGGTCAAATAGAACCTCCAGTCCAAGCTCACTGAGGTATCTCCATATTGATTTCCACAGTGGATGAACCAGTCTGCACTCCCACCAACAATGGAGAAGGGTTCCTTTCTCCCACAACCCAGCCAACATTTGTTATTGTGTGATTTCTTGATAGCAGCTATACTTTCTGGGGTGAGGTGGAATCTCAGTGCTGTTTTCATCTGCATCTTTCAAATGACTAGTGATGTGGAACATTTTTTCATACATTTACTTGCTGCTTTTACTTCTTTGTCTGAGAAATATTTGTTCACTTCAGATACCCATTTTTGATTCAGGTTTTTATATTTGGGGGGGCTGAATGTTTTGAGTTCTTTATATATTCTAGATAATAGCCCTTTGTCTGAGGAGCAGCTGGTAAAAATTTTTTCCACATTGTAGGTTGTCTCTTAGTTCTGCTGATGGTTTCTTTTGCAGTACAGAAGCTTTTTAATAAGAAGAAATCCCAGTTGTTGATTCTTTCTGGTAGTTGCTGTGCTACCGAAGATTTGTTCATAAAGTCTTTTCCTATCCCAATGTCTTCCAGAGTTCTTCCTAACTTCCAGAAAGTTTAGTGTTTCTGTTTTAATATTTAGATCTTTAATCCACATGAGTTTTAATTTAGTTCATGGTGAAAGATAAGGGTCCAGTTTTAATCTGTGGCAGGTTGAGATCATTTTTGCAACACCATTTATTAAAGAGGCTATCTTTCCTCCAGTGGAGATGGTCAGCTCCTTTGTCAAAGATGATGTATCTGAGTGCATCTGGAGTTGTTTCTGCATCTTCTAATCTGTTCTATTGATCCTTGGGTCTGTTTCTTTGCCAGTACCATGCTATTTTTATAACAGTGGCTTTGTAGTATAGTTTCAAATTGGGAAATGTTATACCCACTGCCATGTCTCTGTTGCCTAGAATGACTTGCTATTCTAGGTATCTTCTGGTTCCAAATGAATTTTTGGATTCTTTTTTCTACTTCTATGAAATATAGTGTTGGAATTTCAATTGGCATTGCATTGAATCTGTATAGCAGTTTTGATAGTATGGACATTTTCACTATGTTGATGCTACCTACCCAAGAGCAGGGGATATCTTTCCATTTTTTAGTATCCCCTTTGATCTCTTTTTTTCAGAGTACTACAATTTTCAGTGTAGAGATCTTTTGCTACTTTTGTTAGATTGATTCCTAGATGCTTCATTTTTTTGCATGCTATTGCGAAAAGAATTGTTTCCCTAGTTTCTTTCTCAGTGAGTCTGTTATTTGTGTACAAGAAGGCTATTAATTTTTGGCTGTTCAACTTGTATCCAGCTACTCTACTGAATCTGTCAATTAAGTCTAGAAGTCTTTTGGTGGAGTTTTTTGGGTCCTCAATGTAGAGTATCATATCATCAGCAAACAATGACAGTGTAACTTCTTCCTTTCTTATCTTTATTGCTTTAATTTCTTTCTCTTGTCTAATTGCTGTGGCTAATGTTTGCAGAACTATATCAAAGAGGAGTGGTGATAGTGGGCATCCTTGTCTTGTTCCTGATTTTAACGTGAAAGTTTTCAGCTTTTGGCCATTTAATATGATGTTGGCTGTAGGTTTTTTAATAGATAGCCTTTATTAAATTGAGATGTAGACCATCTATTCCAATTTTTTGCAAGGTTTTTATCATGAATGGGTGTTGAATTTTGTCAAATGCTTTTCTGCATCTATTGAGAGGATCATATGGTTTTTTTCCTTGACTTTGATAATATAGTGTATTACATTTATTGACTTACGTATGTTGAACCATCCTTGCATCCCTGGAATAAATCTTACTTGGTCAGGATGTATGTTATCTTCTCGATAACCCTCTGTATTCTGTTTGCTAGTATCTTATTAAGGGTTTTTGTATCTATATTCATTAAGGAGATTGGCCTGTGGTTCTCTTTTTTAGTTATGTGTTTCCCTGGTTTAGGTATCAAAGTGATACTTGCTTCCAGGAATGAATTCGGAAGTATAGCTTCCCTTTCAATTTCATTGAAACGTTTGAAGAGTAATGGCAATAGTTCTTCTCTAAATGTCTTGTAAAATTCAGCAATGAATCCATCAGGGCCTGGGCTTTTCTTTGTTGGTAAATTTTTAATTACATTTTCAATTTCACTGACTATAATTGGGGGATTTAAAATGTCTTTATCTTATTTGTTCAACTTTAGTAATTCATAAGTATCTAAAAATCTGTCCATTTCTTCTGTGTTTTCCATTTTATTGGAGTACAGGTTCTCAAAGTAGGCATTAATGATCCTCTGGATTTCTATTGGATCTATTGTGACTTCTCCTTTTTCATTCCTGATTGCATGTATCTGAGCCTTTTCTTTCCTTTTTTTTTGATAAAATTAGCTAAGGGTTTGTCCATTTTATTTATTCTTTCAAAAAGCAACTTTTTGATTCATTTACTTTTTGTATCATTTTCTTAGTTTCCATTGCATTGATTTCTGCTCAGATCTTTATAATTTCCTCTCTTGTTCGAATTTTGAGTTTTCCTTGCTCTTGTTTTTCTAGGAGTTTAAAATTCATTATTAGGTTATTTGAGCTTTCTCTGTTTTCCTACTGTGGGCATTCAATGTTATGAATTTTCCCCATAGAACTGCTTTGATTGTGTCCCATAGATTCCTGTATGTTTTATTGGCAGTTTCATTTTTTTGTAAAACCTGTCTAATTTCTTCTTTAATTTCCTCTGTAATCCATTGATTTTTCAGGAGAGTGTTGTTCAGTTTCCATTTGCTTGTGAAGTTCCTACAGTTTCTTGTGCTATTGATCTCCAGCTTGATTGCACTATTATCTGTTAATATACAGGGGATGACTTCAATTCTTTTGCATTTATTCAGAACTGTTCTGTGAGCCAGAATGTGGTCTATCTTGGGGAATGATCCATATGCAGCCAAAAAGAATGGTTATTCTTATTTTGTGGGGTGGAATACGTTGAAGACATCTATTAAGTCCATGTATTCCAAAGCTTGGTTCAGTTCTATTATTTCATTGTTGATTTTCTGCCTAGATGATCTGTCAATTTGTGATAGTGGGGTATTTAAATCCCGCAGTACAATTGTATTAGTGCTTATTTGGTTTTTCATGTTACTTAATATTTGGTTTATATAGTTGCTGCATATATGCTTATGATTGTCATCTCTTCCTCTTGAATTGTTCCCTTTACAAAGATGTAGTGGCCTTCTTTGTCTCTCTTAATGAGAATTGGTTTGAAATTTACTTTGTCTGAGAATAAGATTGCTACCCCTGCTTTTTTTCTGGGCCCCTGACATGTGGAGAATTGTTTTCCATTGTTTTACTTTCAGTCTATGGGCTTCTCTTTGCACTAGGTGTGTTTCCTGTATACAACATATTGTTGGATTTTGCTTATTAGTCTGTTCTGCCAGTCTTTTTCTCTTGATTGGTGAATTGAGGCCATTAACATTGATGGTTATAATTGATATGTTCTGACTTATTATTGCCATTTTATTGTCCTTTTGTTGACTCTTTTACTTTTTCTCCTCTCTCCTTTCAGTTTCTTGCCTTGCCTATTCGATTTGGTCTGATGGGCCTCATGCTATTGTCACCTTCATTGTCTTTTTCTAGGATATTGTTTAGAATTCCTTGTAGTGCTGGTTTGGTGTTCATGAAGTTTCTCAGGTGTTCTTTGTCGTGGAAGTATCTTATTTCCCCTTCCATTTTGAAAGAGAGCTTTGCAGGATACATCAGTCTAGGTTGGAGGTTGTTTTCTTTTCGGACTTGAAATACCTCACTCCAGGCTCTCCTTGACCTAAGGGTTTGTGTTGAAAATTCTGCTGTGATTCTGATGGGCTTTCCTTTGCATGTGATTTGTTTCTTTTCTCTTACTGCTTGTAGTATTTTGTTCTGTTGGATTTCTGGGATCTTGATTATTATATGTCTAGGTGTAGATGTTTTTTTGATCGTGGCTGGTTGGAGTTCTATATGCCTCAGTTATCTGTATGTCTAATTCTTCCCCTCTGTTTGGGAAGTTTTCTGTCATTAATCCTGTGAAGAGCTTTTTCAAGTCATTTGTGTTTTCTCCTGATATTTCATGGATTCCTATCAGTCTTATGTTATTTTTCTTTGCATCATCTAGAAGTTGTTGGATTGATTTCATGATCCCTTACTGTTTTTGAGAGACCTCTTTTTTCAAGGTCACTGACTGCAATCCTATCTTCTATATCTGAAATTCTATCTTTGCAATCTTTTATTCTGTTGTGCACACTTTCAATAGAGTGTCTAATCTCCTGGATATCTGTTTGAATCTGTTTTATGCATTATTTCTTTCCTCTGTTGGGCATTTATTGTTTCCATTTGTTTCTTATGCCAAGTCTTCATGGCTTCTATCATGATCTTGAGCTCTTCTATTTTTTTGTCAGTTTCTGTTCTAGAGTCTCGAATCATGACTTCCATTTTGCTCACCATCTCTATGGTTAACTGGGAAATTATTTCTGATTTGAATTTTTCTAGAGCCTGATTCATCTGTTTTGTTACCTCCTGTGCTATGTGTCCTGTGTGTCCTGCTGGTTCACTCTCAGACTTTTCATCCTCATTTGAGCTATTGTTTGCCATTGGTGAACTGGAAATCTGTCTTTATGTCTTGCTTAAGTGTTTTCTCATTTTTATTTTTTGTTGTTGGGTTGCTCTTGGTTCAATTTCTGGGTTATTACTTAAATCTTCCTGATATAGTTGTGCTTTAGCTTTTCAGTCTCTAATGACTCATAGACATCCTCATTTTCATAATATTGGAGAAAACAACTCATTAAATCAATCACAATCCTTTTTCCCAATTGATACATTCAGCAGCCCAATAGGACGAATTACAGCTTGCAAATTGACCACTTGTGGCAGTCATTAATCTGTCACCTTTATTCCATGTGAATTAAATTAATATCAAGAAGCAGCCCAAAATGTGTTTGCAGTGTATACACTTTTCAATATAGCATATTAATCATTTAGGATTGGGGCTTAGACTGAGTTAGGATGAGAGAAATAGATAAGTGAAAGAATTGGAGAAGGTTTCAAGTGAAGCCAGAGGATGTAGAATGACCATACAATCTTTACAAAACTATTAACTTCAAAAGGGATAGATAGAGTGCAGGAATAAGGACAAGAATATATCCCTTAACAGTAATGGAGCTTGCCTTCCCTTGAAGCTACAGAGCTATGAGTGAGGTAAAATGATAGGAGAAAAGAACATAAAGAAAAAATAATAAAAGAAGAAGTCTGAGTTATGGCAGGAGCTGGAATAAAAAGGGAGATGAGGGATAATATGATGGCCCAAGAGACTGCGTTGGAGGAAGAGTTCAGAAAAGAGAAAGAAATTGCAGAGTGGAATGAAGAAAAGGAAAAAAAAAAAGAATTTGAAAGGCCTCTTTCAGACTGTCTATCTTGTCATATTATACCACATGTACAGCCATGTTCAGAACCAAATCTCCTGATCTCAGCTCACCAATAGCAGGTCCCTGTGGCTCAGACTGGCCTCAGTCCACAGGGCCTAAATTGAGTTTCCTAACCTGCAGGGTTGAACTCCACTCAGTTCTAGTACAGATTTCCCCTGCCCTTTCTTTAAAGATGTTCAAAGTTGGGAGCTCAGAAAAATACCCTTCATGACCACCTATGCCTCTTCATAGTGGGTCCAAGGACTGGCCCAATCAGGAGGTTTGAGAATGCGGGGAGGGGGAGTCAGGTCATGGGGGTGTTTGAAGGTGCCTACGTGGCTACCTTCCTTGCTGGAGCTGGTGGCACACAGTCAGGGACGTTGTGGACCCACCAGGTGGGCCTGAGCAGGCAGCTGGAGAGATCTCCCTATAAGATTTTTAATTGCAGTTATTTTTTATTATTTTAATATAAACTTGATATTTTGTTACATATAGGATCTATGACTTGAGTCTTATGATTATAATTTAAGATTATATTCAGAAATATATATATAAAAGGACAAATGCTTTCAATCCAAATACACATTTTATGCTTTTCTTAAAGTAAAATATCTGTGCAAAATGTTTTTTTCCTGTCCTCACATCTATCTAAATCCTACATTCATTTTCAGACTATGGGCTGGTTATCAACAGCTTGGTTCAAAGAAATTCTTTTCATTGTTCTGAATGACAATGAAACAATTTAGAAGTTTTTATGATTAGAGAACAAGTAGTGCTGGGCAAATTAGTTTTTTTCACTTGAAAAAGTGTTTCCAAGGCCAGAATTTCTGACTGAGGAATATTTTCAGAAATCATAGACTATATTCATATAAGTTCCACATGTTTTCTCATTTTATTATAACTGGGAAGAAGAGTAAACATCATCACCTGGAACATATTAGATTTTAAATGAGAGATGCTAACTACTAGCAATACGCAAAAACTTTAAATCATGCCCTCTTCTCATTTACTTTTTTAGCACTCAGTTTTTATGTCCAGTTTGTCATGAATATTTTGAGGTACAAGTATACTGTGATATCTCTGTTCATACTTTATTAAACAAACATTTATTGAATGTCTTAATGAGAGCTGGCTTTATAGATACTGTATGCTAAACCCATTTTAAAGTATATTCTTTCATATATTTTGTCTGCAGTCACTTATGAATGATTCAAATTATGCTAAGCAATCTTCTACATTATATAAATCAAATGTAAAGCATGATCCTAAATTTCAAGTTCATAATGTAAAAGGAAAAGTTAATGAGGCCAGTGTTTAATGAGCATAAACCCTGGATCAGACAGTGAGTTTAAATGGGAGGATACAGCAATAGTCAATCAAACAAGAGTTTTACCTTCATGAGCCCTCAGGTTTTAGAGTAAATGACATAGGGTGAGCAAGTAAACAAATAAATACATAGCGTCTGGTGTATTATAGAAAAATAAGGTAATGCAATGTAGAAAGCGAGGCTACTTTGGATTAAGGATGAGAGCTTGTAGAAGTGACATTTCAACAGAAACCTGAAAAATTACAGTAAAAATGCCACTACAGCTAGAAGATATGAAGATCAGCAACAGGAAAGTTCTAATATAGGCAAGAACTTTGAGTGTTTGCAGAATAGAATAACCCTAGTATTATCAGAGAAAGATGAAGAGTTGATGAGGAGTTGAGGAGGGAAGAGGATCTGAGATAAGGTTAGAAAGACAGATAGAGCTAGACTTATGGCAGGCCATAGAGGGACATCAGATTTTTTAATGTTAAAAAAATAGGAACATATTAGAAGACTTAAAATAGGTTATTGATGTAGTCTGATGACATTTTAAAGTGCTTACTCCAGAGATTATATGGAACATGAGTTAAAAAAGACCAGGGTAGAAAAAGATAAATTATAAAGGTATTGGAGTAAGGGCAAGGAAGGCCATGGCCTGAAAAATGGCAGACAGAAAGGCAGGAGAGGAGAAGCCTGAGAAGCCAAAGTGAGCTGGAGCCCTCAGAGTAATGGAGAGGAAGCGATCAGCTGAAGAAACTGTAGACCTCCCAACAAAGCCTACAATAATCTCCAAGTTTGGATTTGGCACAGGTAGTCAGACAACAAAGAAAGCATCAGCTATCACCATCAGACTTGGGTCAAGCCAAATGAACTGTTCCAATTCTTGCTCCAAAAACCCTTTCAATAAGCAGCACCTTTTACAGAAGATGAAGATAGTGAACCAGACAGAGGAAATGCCTCCAGAAGCAAAGATGAGGATGAAGAATATTGGAATGGATTCACCAACATCAGCAAGACCAAACTCTTTCAATAAAGGAAAGTATGGGTTTTCTGACAACCAGAAGCTATAGGAATGAAATATAAAATCCCATCTTTGAAATGACTGTAACAAAGACAATTAAATGATGTTTTTCAATTGATATGAGTAGTGGTGTGAAGTTACAAGGAACAGTGTGCCTATCTTTGGAGCCGCTTTTGTTTTTTTAAGATTGAATGTACACTAATAAGTGAGAAATTGAAATTAGAGGTAATTTACATTTTATATACAGATTTCAAGACATTTGCTAATCTTTTAGTTTCATGTGGTTAGTTTCCAAAGGTTACTGATAATAAATAAATCAGAAATGGTACCATTTTAAGAATTGCATTTTTCTTTTTGAGATAGGGTCTCACTATGTAGTTGAGACTGACCTGGAACTCACTATGTAGCCGAGGCTGGTCTCAAACTCACAGCAATCCTCCTGACTCAGCCTTCTGAGTGCTGGGATTACAGGTGTGTGCCACCACGCCCAGCAAGAATTGCATTTTTTTTAAAGACACAACTACTAGCACATTAAGAGGGGAGAAAAAAGTTACTATTTGAAACTCTAAGGAGTTACTCCTACATAAACTCCCTCATCACCTAAACTGACTGACTCCCAGGGACAGACTTATAGAGAAACGGGGAGTATTGTATTCAAAGGAAAATGTTGCTGGATGATTGACTGAAAGTAAATTTAGATAAAAATAAAATAGAATTTTTTCCTTATGTGCATATGTTTTGTTATCATATTAATAGGTATTTCATTGTATCAGTAGGTACAGATGATTAACTCTTTTTACAAAAAATATTTAAAAAATTTTTATGTGAAATAATGAGTATCTGAAATAGCCCATTTCACATTAATGGTCTTGTCTCTCTTCATTAGTTTTCAAAGAACAGCCATTTGCTACCAAAGTAAATCATTATTTTGAATATGCTTCTCTTAGCAAGTCATAAGGAAGCTGTTTCTTTTAAAATACAAACCACCACCAAAAATTTAAATGTACATACTGCTTAAGTATTTGGCTGGTTTTTACTTTTTAAAAGATATAAACACCAACATTTTTTTAACATTACAAAATATGGGAAACAATAAGATGCATTTTCTGTAACTTTGTCTACACATTTACATTATTAAGTTGTTAAATATGAATTGAACTCATTACAGGATTTTTATTAGAACAATTATATGGATTAAGTGTATAGTTATCACACAGTGGCCTCTCAAAAGCATATTGTAGGTACTGAAAGTAAAAGGAAAGAAAATGCATCTTCAAACACACACACACACACACACACACACACACACAAACTGGAATCAGTAAACCAAAAATGAGCTTGGCATGGTTTGAGATGAATGGTGGTAATCGAGGCAAAGAAAAGTGAGTGACAATAAGATATGTTTAGAAGTAGGACCAATGGGACTTTGGGACTTCCTGAGGGATAAAGGAAATTTTTTTCTGTCAGGGTTTCTCATGGTTTGGGCAAGCACTACCACTGAAGTACATCTTCATCCTCTAATGAATGGAATATAAATTGATGTATTTATTAAAGTTTTATATGTGTTATGTTTAAATAGCCTAAATGAATTTAAAAAGTAAATCTTCCTCAGTAAAGTGTCATTAAGTTTTAATAAAATATGTTAATTCTTGAGCACTTGCTTAGCATGTGTGAAGCCATAGATGCAATCTCTCATACTCAAAAAACACAACAGTCATTCTTGACCCGTTTGTGTGTTTGCAGGCATTTAGTGGGTGGAAAAAGCAAAGGAAGAGCAGATTGGACACTAAGTGGAGGCAAAATGAGGCCAGAAGAGAGTGACTATGGGCAAATGTGCCAAAAACCAGGGTGAGAGAGGTGCATGTGAGCATTGTATATCACAATGAGAAGCTTGGGGGTTTTCTGTTTGTGGTAACTCATTACCTGGTGAAAGGTAGTAGCATACTATAATTATATTGTGAAGTAAGAGCAGTAAAATTTTTATTGGTGAGAAATCTTCCAAACTCAGTATTTAGTTGAAACTTAATTGATTTTGAATACTATCAGTTTGAATATGATCACTTTAATTTTTATAAAAAGTCCACTTTTTAAATCATTAATGTTCTTTTCTTTCTCATTGAGGTTATTGGTATATATAGTTCTGGAAACAATAGCCATAGCAATTAGACAAGAGAAAGAAATTAAAGCAATAAATATAGAAAAGGAAGGAGTTAAACTGTCATTATTTTCTGATGATTTGATACTCTACCTTGAAGACCCAAAAAACTCCACCAAAAGACTTCTAGACTTAATTGACACTTTTAGCAGTGTAGCTGGATACAAGGTCAACACCCAAAAATCCATAGCCTTCTTGTACACAAATAACAGACACACTGAAAGAGAAATTAGGGAAACAGTTCCCTTCACAGTAACATCCCCCCCCCCAAAAAAAAGAGGTATCCAGGAATCAGTCTTACAAAAGAAGCAAAAGACCTCTACACTGAAAACTGCAGCACTTTAGAAGAGGATATAAAAAAATGGAAAGATATTCCCTGATCCTGGGTAGGAAGAATCAACATAGTGAAAATGGCCATACTACCAAAAACTGCTGTACTGATTCAATGCAGTGCCAATTGAAATTCCAACACTATATTTCATAGAACTAGAAAAAAGAATCTAAAAATTAATTTGGAACCAGAAGAGACCTAGAATAGCAAAAGCCATCCTAGGCAACAGACACATGGCAGCAGGTATAATAATTCCCAATTTGACACTATACTACAAAGCCACTGTGATAAAAACAGCATGGTACTGGCAAAGAAATAGGCCTGAGGATCAGTGGAACAGATTGAAAGATGCAAAAACAACTCCCGATGTACTCAGCTATGTCATCTTTGACAAAGGAGCTGACCTCCACTGGAGGAAAGATAGCCTCTTTAATAAATGGTGTTGGAAATACTGGATCTCATGATTTTTCTGTATGCAGTAAGGTAAATTAAACTTCAGGAGACTCATAGCTACAAAAGTCAGTGAAAATCCTGAACAATTTGACATGCTCCCATTATGACATGCTAAATTTCAGTCCAAGAGCAGTTACTATTATTTAAATGAGAAATAATTGAGCTTTCCTAAATGATTTCCAAGACAACCTAATTGATTCCATAATTGACCCCAGTATTGTTTTTATATACCATATAGATGGATTTTTAAAACCTGTATGCAACTCAAAGATTTGATAATAAATTTTAGAAAGCAATTAATATTGAAAGACTTCATACTCTTCAATTTCACTCGTATGAGAAAATGAAAGAATATATTCTTTTTTTAGAGGAGCAAATACCTTCTAAAACACAGCATATGGGGATGAGGAACAAAATTCTTCCTGAAATTATTGATTTAATTGTACAAAAATCTCCTAACATCTAGGGTTATTTTTATTGCCATTTTGTAAAGTGTCTTCCTTTCACAGACTTCCCAGGCTCAACCCTGTGGTATGCTAACATTTGGTACTACTTTTCAAATTAGTTTAAACTGTAATTTTAAAACATGGCTTTAATTATTCTTGACAACATATTTGAGATATTTTTGTGAGCTCAAATAACACAGCAGAGAAGTTTTAAAATAAACCTAGAAATGATGTGTGTACAACTTTTGTGTCATGTCTCAAATTGATGGTGTTCATAGATTAACTCATGGTCAGTCCTGGGATTTAGCTCAGTTGTTCTACCACCTGTCTCCCCCAAAAATATTGACTAATGGTCAACTTGTAATGCTTAGCTACACTGAATCAGCATGTTCTGGGTATAGAGCATCCACCTGAGAACTGGTGTCAATTGGAGAGGAAGATCATGGCCTGTTGATTTTCTAGGAGGAATTTGCTGTGGACGGTTTTCTTGATTCAAACTAGGCTCTTCCCCTTGGAGGAGGAGCTTAGGGCCTCGCTGTTTTTGGGAATGGCTGCTGTTTTCATCAGGGGAGCTCTGATCTTCACCATGAACATCACTTCCTGGCTCTAATATGGATCCCTCAGCTCGGGAGCACAAATCCTTAATTTTACCAGGGTAGGTTTTCTGGCTTCCACCACTGGCCTTTGGGGTTTCCAGATACAGACCCTAATAGGGATAAGCATGAGACATTGCTGTGGGCTCTTGGTTACTGGCTAGTCCCAGGGAGGACACTGCCGTGAACTATAAGGTTTTACCAAGACTTGTGTAGGACACTGCTGGGATCCAGGGCCTTAGCTGGATGCTTTGGGTCTCGCTTGCACTGACTTTTTTTGGGTAGTTATTATACAATAGTCCTATAAATTATGTGTCGTATAGTAAATGTAGTAAATGTAAATGTATTGCCAAAACTGTGACTACAACAGATAGCAATAGAGAGAAGAAAAAATAAACTTGATTGTTGCTAAAACGAAAATATTAAAGTCAATATTGATCCTGTATAACTAGAAAGTTTACTTTGAAGCATTAGCAGTGATATTTTATCAAGGTTACAAGGACATGCATGGTGCAGCATTACAATGTTTTAGTAGAGGAATATATATTAATATATTATATCTTCAAATATTATCACTACCCTTCAGGATAAACAAACAAATAATTAAGAAAACTTTTTATTGAGTACCTTCAATATACTTAGATGTCATAGGTACTTTTGCATAGCAAAGATGTCCACCAATATGATACTCTACATTGAAGACCCAAAAAACTCCACCAAAAGACTTCTAGACTTAATTGACACTTGTAGCAGAGTATCTGAATAAAAGGTCAACCCAAAAATCCATAGCCTTCTTGTACACAAATAACAGACTGATTGAAAGAGAAATTAGGGAAACGATTCCCTTCACCATAGCATCCAAAAAAATGAAGTATTTAGGAATCAATCTAACAAAAGAAGCAAAAGACCTCTACACTGAAAACTACAGCACTGTCAAAAAAGAGATTGAAGTGGATATAAAAAAATGGAAAGATATCCCCTGCTCCTGGGTAGGAAGAATCAACATAGTGAAAATGGCCATACTACCAAAACTGCTATACAGATTCAATGCAATGCCAATTGAAATTCCAACACTATATTTCACAGAACTAGAAAAAGGAATCCAAAAATTCATTTGGAACCAGAAGATACCTAGAATAGCAAGTCATCCTAGACAACAGAGACATGGCAGTGGGTATAACATTTCCCAATTTGAAACTATACTACAAAGCCACTGTGATAAAAACAGCATGGTACTGGCAAAGAAACAGACCCAAAGATCAGTGGAACAGATTAGAAGATGCAGAAACCACTCCAGATGCACTCAGATACATCATCTTTGACAAAGGAGCTGACCATCTCCACTGGAGGAAAGATAGCCTCTTTAATAAATGGTGTTGCAAAAATGAACTCAACCTGCCACAGATTAAAACTAGACCCTTATCTTTCATCATTCACTAAATTAAAATCCAAGTGGATTAAAGATCTAAATATTAAAACAGAAACACTAAACTTGCTGGAAGGTAAGTTAGGCATTACTCTTAAAGACATTGGGATAGGAAAAGACTTTATGAACAAATCCTCAGTAGCACGGCAACTAACTGAAAGAATCAACAACTGGGATCTCATCCTATTAAAAAGCTTCTGCACTGCAAAAGAAACCATGAAGAGAACTAAGAGACAACCTAAAATGTGGGCAAAATTTTTACCAGCTGCTCCTCAGACAAAGGACTATTATGTAGAATATATAAAGAACACAAAACTATCATCCCCCCAAAATATAAGGACCTGATTCAAAAATGGACATCTGAAATGAACAGATATTTCTCAGAAGAAGAAGTAAAAGCAGCAAGTAAATATATAAAAAAATGTGCCACATCACTGGTCATTCAAGAGGTGCAGATGAAGACAACACTGAGATTCCACCTCATCCCACAAAGAATGGCTGCTATCAAGAAATCACTGAATAACAAATATTGGTGCAGTTGTGGGGAGAAATGAACCATTCTCCATTGTTGGTGGGAGTGCAGACTGGTGCAACCACTGTGGAAATCAATATGGAGATAACTCAAAGAGCTTGGACTGGAGGTTCCATTTGACCCAGCCATCCCTCTGCTGGGTGTCTTTCCAAAAGAATTAAAAGAATCATATCACAGTGACGTATGCACACCTATGTTTATAGCAGCACAGTTTGCAACAGCTAAAAAAACTTGGAAACAGCCCATTTGCCCATCACTTGGAAACTGGATAAACAAGATGAGGTTTTTCTATAAAATGGAATACTACTCAGCCATAAATAATGAGAAATTACATTCATTCATAGAAAAATGGGTACATATTGAGGATGTACTGCTAAGTTAAAAAGTCACACATGTGTAAATACTGAATAGTTTCTCTGGTGTGAAAAAACTATAAGAGTATATAACATCCTAATGAGATAACTGATATTGTGAAATGGGAAGAAAAGGGCTAAAGGTGTAGGGAAGGTGGTAAGGTTAGGGGAAAGGTGATGAGGGAGAGAAATAAAATAGGAGAAAATGAAAAATTGGAAATAAGATGTTTGTAAATGGGGAGGGGAGGAGGGGGTGTAGGGAGGGCAGGGACCAGGGGTAAAATGAGAACCAAGACTTGTCATGGAAAGGTCCAAGATCCCAATGATGAATGCAACTGTACTGTATCACTAAAATGTACCAATAAACTCAATGAAGAAAAAAAAAAGAAAAAATGTCCATCATATGTATTACCCTGTCTCAGGGAACACTAATGTGCTGAAGGTGTAAGATTTTCTTACAATAGTAACACAGAGTATAGTAAATGACATCCAGGGAAACAGACATGAGGTTGTCAAGGTGGAATGAATGAAGTCTGTTTGAAGATATTAGGGTAGGATGGTATTTTAAATGGGGTTTGAGTGATTGAAAATTTTTGCCTCTTCAGAAGAGTATATTTCTGATGGACAAGAAAAGATGGAAATATATAGGGCATATTAGAAAAGAATGAACAGATTAGTTTTGACCTACAAAGATTTCTGTACCATGTATCACATTAGGCTGAGAAAGAAAATGGTGTTTCTTGAGGAAGGGCTTGACTAGGGATGGGTTGGTCCTTAATTATCTGATCAGTAGGGCCATTGTAAGTTTTAAGTGAAAAATTTACATGATCAAAGTTTGTTTAGCCTAATAAAATTTTTAGTAGAGTTGAAGGAAATTTTGCTTAATAAAAAGTTAGCTTAGGGCTGGCATTTGGCTCAGTGGTATCACGACTGCCTGCCTTGCAAGAACAAAGTCCTGAGTTTGAGCCCTGGTACCAAAAACAAAACAAAACAAAACAACATCCAGTGCTTTAAGATCAGGTAGGAATTTCAGCAAAAATCTTGGTGAGTGGTACCAAAAATCTAGTGGTTCCAGAAAATTGGGAAGTGGGTAATAATTAAAGAAGTTCTAAGAAATTTAAATTTAAGCGTCATGAAAGTTATGACCTCATTTTCTATTTTGTCAAGAACTTGTCTTTAACTCTAGTGAGAGTACTTCTAAAAAAATGTAATGCCTGAGTGGAAATAGACTTCTTATAAAATAAACTGTATCCTCCTCTTTGTGTAAAAAACTTTAAAAAGAGAAAAACAGAAAAATTGCTCTCACTTAAAGGTTTAATTTGTTCATTGGTGAGCACTGAAAAACAAAAAGCAAGGAAGAAAAAAAAAACAACCAAAACAACAAATGTACTGATAAGATGATAACTAAAATAATGAATACATTTCATACTATTATGTTAGTTGGTTTACATGTAAGTTAAGGTAAACTGTTTGCTTAATAATTTCTCAATAGTAATGATATTTCTCAAAAGAAAATTTGGGTCTATATGCTATTAACAAAGATTTCAAGTAAAGATAAACATCGTAACATTTTCCAATCTATATTGAACAGTTGGAGAATTATCAATAAGATTAAATAAAATAAGTCTTGTCTTTTCATCACACAAGCTTTATCAATGAATTAAAAATAATACTGACAGGAAGTTTGGTTTTCTTTAACCTTTGTGAATCAACAGTATGTAAATACCATCTGTAACTAAATCTAAAATACACACTGTATTACTCTGTAATTTCTTCTTTGAATTATTTTTTATCTTTTGTCTCATACATGTATTAATCTTTGCTGTCTGAAATAGCAAACCCTGATTATGAGTAAATAGTATAATTTCTGAAATTATACCTTGATATTTATTTTAATGTATTTACACTGGTCAATGTATTTCCATCATTTTGGAGAATTCATAAATTGAAATATTACCAAAATATTCTCTTAGCTTAACAAAGGTTATACAAATAGTTGGATAGCTTCTGAAAACTACACTGAAATAAAAAGGTGAGAATTTAAAACAAACAATTCTCAGGTCTAATGTAGAAAAATGAATATAAATTTAAATAGTATTTATTTAATTTACCAAAAGTTAGCATTAGAAACACTTGAATAAATATGCATAATGCAATTCTATTTGTTAGGTCTTTAAAATCATATTGGCTTTGTGGCACATTTCCAGTATTCAGATTCGAGGAGTGCTAGAAAAGTGTCATTCAGCATGTCCTTCAATTGGATTTCTTGTATTTTATCTCTCTTTCCCTGTTAAATTAAGGGCAAAATTTAACTTTAAGACTATGATTTGTTTGATGTTATACTGAATATCTCTGAAACCAGGATTTCTCATGTCACTGAATTTCAAGTTATTTTCCTACATCTACCTGCTACAACCTTTCTCAGCTAATTTCCATCAACTTCTACTCATTGACAAGTGAAAGGCCATTCATGTTTATTTCGTCTCATTCTTCTCTTGACAGGATTGGTCCACTTGCTTGTTTCCCCTGGATGTAGCTGCAGAACTCTGTGGGCCAATGATGCCATTTTCACAATTTTCTTTTTTAATTAATAAAATTAATAGGGGATTTCCTAAAGCACAAGACATGATTTTAAAATGTATGTTTAAAGTAGAATCTTTGTATTAAATATATTCAGTAATTTGATTATAAATTGGCATTGATATATCAATTTTTAAAAAATAAAGCCACTCTGCTAATGCCAAAATTATAGCTTGACTCCAAGCCTTCTTTCATAATCCATGCCAGATTCATTATTTTGAACAATTAATAGCTCATTTGGAATATTACCAATGTATCTTCCTAGGTTAATATATCAAGCTTTGGTGGTAGCAGATTAATACTTTGAGATATCATGTAGAATGTAAGCTTCTTCTTAAACCTAATTCAGAATGGAGATAAGTACAGTTTCCATTTGAAGCTGGGGATTTAGCTCAGTGGTTCCACTGCCTGCCTTGCAAATGCAAGGACCCAAGTTCAATCCCTGGTACCCCCCCCAAAAAAAACCCCATTAGAAAACTGACAAACAAAAAAATTACGAGAAGTTTCCATTTGTCAGGAGAATCATCAGAAACTCAAATCCACTATGTCCTTACTTTTAGTGATGCCAAACTAGATATGGATAATTGATAGGAAAGATTTCAAAATATTATCAAAATGAGGTAATTTGACAGTTTGTCTTGATTGTCTGTCAAATGTGCTCTGCTCTACTCTTCTAGTTTGTCTAGTACTTATAGTTTCCTAGGTTCTGAGATTTCAGGGCCAACTTTGAGAAAGTGCAATTGGAGGTTGATAGAGTGTAGTTTAGTTTTTTTCCTTTCAATCCTCTTTCCTATACCTTGGAAAAAAGATACAAAGACTTGAGGGGATTCTAGTTAAATATTATTTATGATATTTGGTAGAGTTGCTTATTTTATATCTCATTTCAAAATTATAATTTAGATTGACATTTGTAAAACACCTTTTAATATTTGGGGATGTAAATATCTGTAATTAAAAATATATATATAACAATGTGAAATAGGAAGAAAAGGGCTAAAAGTGTAGGAAAGTGGGAAGGGCAGGGGAAAGGTAATAAGGGAAAAGAAAAAATATGAGAAAATGAAAAAAATGAAAATATAATGTTTATAAATGGGAAGGGGAGGAGGAGGGTGAATGGAGGGCAGGGAAAAGGGGAAAAAGTGAGAACCAAGACCTGTCAGGTCAAGGTACAAGATCCCAACAATGAATGTAACTGTACTGTATACCTAAAATGTACCAATAAACTCAATGAGGAAAAAAAATACACAAATATTATCTCTAAAATAGGGATGAATGAAAAAATTATAAAATAACAATAAACTTTGAAATAGAGTCCTAAAAATATAATGAACTCTTTCCTTCATCCAATATTTCTTTTCTTCTTTCTCTATCCTTACCTTTATGTTTTTCAGTGCCAAGGTTATAAATTGTCCGCTACGTGAAAGTTGCTACTCATATAAAAACAGAATAAAAGACCCATTCAGTCTGGAAATAAGTAATGGGGAGAGGTGTATCTTGAATTAAACTTCTTTTTCTTTCTTTCTTTCTTTTTCTTTCTTTCTTTCTTTCTTTCTTTCTTTCTTTCTTTCTTTCTTTCTTTCTCTTTCTTTCTCTCTCCCTCCCTCCCTTCCTGTCTTTCTACCTTCTCTCCCTCTCCCTCCCTCCTTCCTTCATATTTTGCAACACTACATTCAGTGTTGAAAGACAGATCATTGTTAGTGTATTTTCAAGATATGGTTGGGCCAAGCAACCTGATAGAGTAACAATAAAAACACATCATCATCAACAAAAGCCAGTTCTCAGTCTGAGTCATCTGTGATGTGGCTGGCAGTATACAAAGTACACATTTTTATTCTAATGTATTCATCTCTGACCTCTGAGGATTACATGGGATCAGAAATAGAATTACAGATGTTTTAAATGCAAGGAAATTTGGAAAAATGTTTTGGCTAGCTCTTCGAATCCAAGACATTTGGGCTTTAAATATGTTAGAGATGGATTTTGATGGACTTCAATCCTAAATGCCATGTAACAGATGCTTCAACCAACAGAAAAGTGAGTATTTTAAATGTACACTATGCAGAGAGTATGGAAATCATACATCTGCAATTATTGAATCATTAGAAGATTGTCTTTTATGAATTATCAACACATAGGTTTAGAAACAGAACACTATCTGCATCCCAAAACCTCCTTATATCTCTTCCCCCAAGGTCAGCCACTGCTCTAACTTCTATCACTGTAGGTTAGTTTAACTTAATTTTTAGAACATGTTATTATAGGGTAATATATTTATTTGTGCTTGGCTTTTTAAAATCAGCATGCATTTTAATATCACTTCTTACCTTTATGTGTATGCTGAGCAGGGTACAAGGTAAACATAAGTATTTGAGTTGAGCTAAATGGAATATGAATCTAGACTGTTATTTACTAACTTCATTGGATTTTGATAAATCAATCCCCATTGACTTCTATTTCTCCAACTATAAATAGAAACAACAGCACTTTCTTTAATCACTGCTGGGAAGACTAGTAAGATAGTTTGTATAAAATACCTGGAAAATAGTTGTTACTCTCTTTCACCTTCTCCCTTTCCTATTTAAATGTACTGATGAGACAAAACACAGTTAATAATGAAAGCTAGGAGATATTGTCAAAAAGAAACACAATAAAGTTTGGCTAAATATTTAAAGTAGCACAGTTTTATTTTTCCTTTACATATTGGCAAATTCAATATGTTTCAAATCTACTGATATAATATTGGAAGGACTTCAGGTTTAGATAAAGCCAAAAGAAATGTCAAGTGACCACATGACTTAGCATAATGTCAGGAAGATATGAAATCAGGAGATTGGATTTGATTTCTTTCTCTTTTCCTTTCCAATTGGCTAATGAGGGATTCTCAGACATTATTTTAATCTTAAATTTAATGGAATAAGGATTTCCATCTGACATATCAACATTTTTTTAGAAAAATAAGGATTTAAATATAGTCAATATGAACAGCTTTGGCTATTATTTTCTCCAAATAAGGACATAAATATATTCAATGTGAATAGCTCCAGTTATTATTTTCTCCATACTTGATTTAATTATTATTATGAAGCAAAACTTAATACTTGAAAACTATCAGAGATAAATTTACCTAATTCAAAATGTCAATGAACTTTTATGTATTCTGAAAATATTTCTTTTTACATTTAGATACAGAGAGCAAGTTGCAAAGATACTTTTCAGAAGAACCAATACTTTTTTCTTTAGAAATGAAAATGACAAGTATACTATAAAATATAAAATGTTATTCATAATATCACCAACTTGATAAAAATATTCCTGAATTTTATTCATTGCTGAAAGGACACTTTAATATTTTTGTTCTGTTTTTGTTTAAATAGTACCATTTAAGTTTGTTTACCTTAAAGGCAAAAAGAATTATTTATAATCTTTTTTACTGGATTGTACAGTGCAAAACATGATAGACACAAAATAGATAGGTGTAAGGATTCCTATAAAGAAGATAAAAGTGGCAAAAAGTAGACCCAAAATTACTCAATATTAATCATCAAAGAACTGTAAAACATACAATAAGACACCACCTCAAAACTGCTGGGATGTCTATTATTAGAAAGAAAGAAAGAAAGAAAAGAAAGAAAGAAAGAAAGAAAGAAAGTAATTTAAGAAAGAGAAAGAAAAGAAAAAGAAAAAAGAGAAGAGAAAGAAAGGCAGGAAAAAGGCCTTTTATTTTATTGAAGAAAATAAATTCTTACCCACAATTAATAGGAATAAAAAAAGGCATAGCCAAGTTGGATTTTTTTATTTAAAAATAAAACTTTGATGTGAAACAAAAATATCCAAATGAAATGAAAACAAGATCTCCAAATATCCCTCACGTTCATTGCAGACATTCCTACTAGGTAATAAATGGAAACACTGGTCAATATGTGGAAACATCTATTGACAGAGAAACAGGTATCACACACGCACATACACACACAAGAATATAAATTCTTAATATATGGGTGAACTCTATGAATAAATTTGAAGAGTTTTATTTAAATGCAATGAGCCAGTCAAAGAAAAGAAAATGTTGTGTAATTCTACTTATATAAGGTGAAAAAATCATCAATTCATAGAACCAAAAAGTGGAGTACTGATAGCCAGGGCCTTGAAAGAGGGAGAATTGCTAAACTGTGGGCATAAAATTTCAGTTAAGCAAAATGATTGAGTTCTAGAGCTATATTATACTCATAGTAAACAATAGTGTACAATATACTTAAAAGTGTTTTAAAAATGGCATATTTCATGTTGTAAAATATATCTATCATATGTATTCATAAATATTCATATATATGAATGAATAATATCAAAATTTTTTATGTTAATGTAATATAAAATATGTGAATTTTTTCTTTAGGAATTTTATAGATTTTTAGATGAGGCATGCATATATGAATATCAATTTATGACATGAAATCTCAAAAGACTTTTGTTTATTCATAAAACATTTTTCTTCCTGACATAAATCTTTTTAGCAGCTTCCTATATCTGCCTAGCCCAATTATTTGTATCTGTAATCTAAATTACCAGCTTAAAAAATCGGAGGGAAGAAGCCGAACATGGTCTCTGCAGGAACTTAATGCTTCACAACCTAAGAAGTAGACTAGCTGTTTCTTCTTAAATACCAAATAATCAGTACTTCATTGAAAAAGACGTCACCAAGAAACATGTTATTTTTCTCACACATAGATGGCGCTACTGACCCATCATCAGAGATGCTCTTCCTGAACTTTGTGGAGAAACATCAGTCCTGCCTGTCTGGTCCCCGATCATTTCTATTTCTGGAGTGCTAACTGGAATTTTGGGTAGGGTGAAGACTTTAACAAGGAGCTGTTATTATTGTATGTAATCAACCATGTTAATATTTAAAAACAGAACATATCGGTTGCCTTTTTTCATATATCAAATGATAAATTTATTGTTATTATAAGTGAAGAAAAGGAGGTTGATTTGGACTCCTTTGCTTGACTTAATTGTTTGTGGGGCACTGTGTGTTTCATTGTGCGATTCTCAACTCTGTTTTCCTCTGGTGAAGAGAAGATAACAGTATTTATCTACCATCTGGTATATGCCAGTAACTGGGCTATTCACAAGTAATATATTATTCGATTCCATCATCCCTACAGGGTAATGGTTTATTTTCTTTATTTGATATATAGAAAATGTTAAAGCAAGAGATGTAGTATGGCCTGAGAGCTCATAATTAAGGCATCAAGATTCTGTGATCTTGTGATTCAAGCCTAGTTCTATATGATTTGAGATGTAAGTCAAATGTTCTTATTTATTTATTTATTTTGAGATAGGGTTTCACTTATGTAGTTGAGACTGACCTGGAATTTACTATGTAGCCCAGGCTGGTCTTGAACTCACAGCGATCCTCCTGCCTCAGCTTCCCAAGTGCTGGGATTACAGGTGTGTGCTACCATGCCCAGCCAAATGTTCTTTTTATATAAGCCTATCCTGGGAACATGATACTGACTTTATAATAAATTTAACACTAACCTTGCAGAGTACTAACAGTACTGCCATGGGAAAAGACAAATAATAGCCTTTTCTTCTCTCATTGAATTTATTGGTACATTTTAGGTATACAGTACAGTTCATTCATTATTGGGATATTGTAACTTTACATGACAGGTGTTGGTTCTCATTTTTTTCCTTTGTCCCTGCCCTCCCTTCACCCCCTCCTCCCCTTCCCATTTACAAACACTTTATTTCCATTTTTTCATTTTCTTATATTTTTTTCTTTTCCCTTATTACCTTTCCCCTACCCTTCCCACTTTCCCTTTTGGAAGGATAAAATACACCAAAATCTCTCTTAAGATATCCTCAGTGGATCAGATTGAGCAGTGGTCTCTTTGCTTCAGTATAGATCATACTAACTTGTATAAGTGAAGGTTTAGAAATATACAAAGTAGATCCTCCCTGGTGCTCTATATTATTTAGTGTGAGCTTATTAAGTAGAATTGCAAAATTTAAAATTTATGAATAGGTATTTTAGATCTTATTAAGGATCTCATGAAGTTGAATATTTCAAAGTCCACAGAAATAATAAGAAAAACAGTATAATCCTTTTTGGGTGGAACAAAGGTAATTCATCAAAAATTAGCTACTTTTGATGATTTGACAAGATTAACATAATACAGTTATTTAGCCACACCATTTTTGCTGATTGTTTCTGAAGATCATCAAGACCATTGTCTCCAGAAAATGGAGGGGAAAATTTTTCTACCTATTATTTTGAAATTTGAAAACATCTGAAAATACTGGATTATCCCTCACATACCCAGTGTAATGCAATTATACCAGATAGATATATTTCTGTTCCACAAGACCATGCTGGTAGGATTTACTGACACATAATTATTTCTGTATAAATTAACTTACAAAAGAAAGGTTTTAAAGGTGTACGGAAATTGGGAAGGGAAGGGGAAAGGTAATAAGGGAAAAGAAAAAATATGAGGAAATGAAAAAATGGAAATAAAGTGTTTGTAAATGGGGAGGGGAGAAGGGGGTGAAGGGAGGGCAGGGACAAGGGGAAAAAATGAGAACCAAGACCTGTCATGTGAAGGTACAGGATCCCAGTAATGAATGTAACTGTACTGTATACCTAAAATGTACCAATAAACTCAATTTAAAGAAAAGGCAAACAACGAAGTGAATGTTCTCCTGAGGTAGAAGCTTAAAGTAAGTGAAGAGTTCTGATAATCCTTTTAGCGGACAGTGGATGAATTCAGATCAATCATTAGAGGCAGTGGATTTGACAACTTAAAATTGAAGAGTAGACAGAGTTTTAGGCCTCATACAGGGAGAGACTGTAGGATAATTCCCAGATATGGGAAAACTGAAGAAAAAGAAAACTACTAATTGGGAAGATTATTGAAAGAAATCTCAGAACTTAAATACCATGAGGGGAATTCTTTCACCTGGGAATGGAAAGTTCCACTTAATCCCCATTTTTATTCTTGTATTATCATATGCTCTATAATATAGACTTGATTTTACTAATTTTCTTTTGCAATAATTTTACTCTATATTGTCTTTTATCTTCTAATTTAGAACTTTCCCTCTTTCCTAGATGTATTTATTGACTTTCATAGAAACAAACACAATTATCTTTCCATATCACCATCAAAAGCAAAAAAAAAAAAAATCCTTTGTTACAAGTCTGCTTTCAAATTCTATTATATTTGAATATTTTTACTTAATAAGATAAAACAAATAAAACAATAGTTCCCAGTTACCTATTCTTACTTTCCAGTTTTCTGCTTTGCTTCTTTCCTTCTAAACTTTTCCTGAACACATATCCAAAAGACACTTCTCTGTCTTCACTTCTCTGTGCTTCTTAACAATATTCAACAGAGATGACCACTCACTCTGTACTGAAACAATTTTCTCGCTTGGCTTCCAAGACACTGTATTTTCTTGATCAGTCATGAGAGGAAAGAATAATTTGCCTCGAAAATAAATAAAACAATACTGGATATATTTTCAAGACAGTGTGGTCTTAGGGATTATCTGATATTTTGGATCTCTGAGCCTTTCCTCTGAGATATTTTATAATTTGAAATGATAGACAATTGAAAGCAAAGGAAATAATTCTTGTCTATAGTCTAGAAAATAGATTCTAAAAGGGAGAACAATCTCACATCCCTCCTTCCCCCACAAAAAGCTAGTTTGTTTCTATTGTACATTTATCTCAACATTCCTTTATTCCACACAAACTTGTAGTTGTTTAATTCCCCTTTAAATTGATTGTAACATCTCTCCAATTCTGCATTAATAATTTTTGACACATACTCATTTTATGTCTCTAGTAAAATCTTGATTTTTATTTTTTAGAAAAAATGCCTTTAAACACACATTCTTCTTGATCTTAGTCATTCTTCTAGCCAAAAGTTACTAGTCTCTTTGGCCGTTTTTTTTTTTTTTTTTTTTTTTTTTTCTTGGTGGTACCAGAGATCAAACTCAGGACCTTGCACTTGCGAGGCAGGGACAGAACCACTGAGCTAAATCCCCAGCCCTGTCTTTGGCTTCCAATACTTCAACTGACAGCATTTTCTTTCTTTTGCTCTATTTTCTTTGTGTTTCTATTAAATTGATCTCCATTTTCAGTGATATCTTTATACTGATGAGCTCCATTTCTATCTATCTTCTATCTATCTATCTATCTATCTATCTATCTATCTATCTATCTATCTATCTGTCTGCCTGAGTTCCAAAATCATATATCCAATTTCTTATGGGATATCTAGGTATTAGCATTATTTTAGTTTTTATAAGGCAAATGGATTCCTTGATTCCTCTTCTCTCTATATCCATAAAATGACAGTGGAATATCAACAATACGTAATTCAACAAGAATCCATCGTCCCACTCCATCATCCACTCCTATCCCAGGTTTCCCCACTTCAATAAATATCAAATAATCTCAACAAATGCCCTAGCAAGAAACGTAAAAATTTATATCATCCTATTCGTCAGTCAGCTTTGATTCATCAATCAGTTTTTGCTCTGAAGTCCCTCGAATTCATCGCATGTTTCTGTTGTCCCTGTCACCACTGAATCCTCCCTTCCCTGCACCAGGTTGTCTCTTGACTTGCTCACAACTTCTGCTCTTTCCTTGCTATACTCTCCATTTACTGCCACACAGACGAACTGGTATTTTTAAACACAAATAAATTGACTCCATTTTAATACTTGAGAGTTTTTAAAGCCTTCCTGTTTCATTTGGAATTAAATTCCAATTGCACATGTTTCCTCTCCAACCAGAAACTTACCTGGCAGAGAGATCATTTTACTTTTGTAGGCTGCCTGATTACTATGTTTACAAGTTATTTTGAATCTGTTTTTCTAGTTCTAAGAGTTGATTTACACTAACTCAGGTTAATTTTTCTTAAGTCTATTCTTTGAAATAACTCTAATAAAAAATTTAATATGGTCTCACAATTCTGTGAAAGTGAAACAAACTATATTAAAACTAACAGACTTGAAGCATTTATGAATATTTTTCTTTAAAATTATGTATAAAATATAACTTACCAACAAAAGTTAGACCATACTTATTTTTATTGCATTTAATTTTCATAAAACACTACGAAATATGTAAAACATTCCTAATGGGCATAAATTAGATTAAAAACAAAAATTAGAGGTGAACCTTTTTTAAAAAAGCAGGTAGATAATTATTTTAAATGGAATCAGTGAAATGTAGATTTATATAAATCTATTACATGAATAAAATGTATATTAATTTATTCTAATTGTTATATTTTACAATTGAATTGGCTGAGTAATGATTCTTGAATTTGGATAAATTTTAAATGTAAATACTAATGTTTAAAAGTTGTGAATTCGTGGTGCTTTTAATAGCATATAAAATGGCTCATATAAATAATAGATTTGGAAAATTTGTGCCCTATTATTTAAAATGAACCTAAGCCATCGTTGGTGTTGCTTTTCTTTTTTCAGATTTAATTGAGTTTATTGGTACATTTTAGGGATACAGTACAGTTACATTCATTGTTGGGATCTTGTACCTCTACATGACAAGTCTTGATTCTCATTTTTTCCCCTTACCTCTGCCCTCCCTTCACCCCCTCCTCCCCTCCCCATCTACAAACACTTTATTTTCATCTTTTCATTCTCTCACATTTTTTTCTTTTCCCTTTTTACTCTTCCCCTACCCATCCCACCTTCCCTACACCTTTAGCTCCTTTCTTCCCATTTCTAAATGTCAGTAATCTTATTAGAATCTTATGCATTGTTGCAGATTATTCACACCAGGGAAACTATTCGGTATTTACACATGTGTGACTTATTTATTTCACTTAGGAGTATATCTTCAATATGTATCCATTTTCCTATGAATGAATCTATTTTCTCATTCTTTATGGCTGAGTAATATTCCATTTTATAGAAAAACCACAACTTCTTTATCAAGTTTCCAACGGATGGGCAAATAGGCTGTTTCCAAGATTTAGCTATTACAAACTGTGCTGCTGTAAACATGGGTGCACATACTTCTCTGTGATACGATTCTTTTAGTTCTTTTGGAAAGATACCCAGCAGAGGGATGGCTGGGTCAAATGGAACCTCCAGTCCAAGCTCTTTGAGGTATCTCCATATTGATTTCCATAGTGGTTGCACCAGTCTGCACTCCCACCAACAATGGAGAAGGGTTCCTTTCTCCCCACAACCCCGCCAACATTTGTTATTGTGTGATTTCTTGATAGCAGCCATTCTTTGTGGGGTGAGGTGGAATCTCAGTGTTGTTTTCATTTGCATCTCTCGAATGACAAGTGATGTGGAACATTTTTTTCAAATATTTTCTTGCTGCTTTTACTTCTTTGTCTGAGAAATGTCTGTTCATTTCGGATGCCCATTTTTGAATTGGGTCGTTATATTTGGGGGGGCTGATTGTTTTGAGTTCTTTATATATCCTTGATAATAGTCCTTTGCCTGAGGAACAGCTGGTAAAAATTTTTTCCCACATTGTAGATTGTCTCTTAGTTCTGCTGATGGTTTCTTTTGAAGTACAGAAGCTTTTTAGTAAGATGAGATCCCAGTTGTTGATTCTATCTGCTAGTTCCCGTGCTACTGAGGATTTGTTCATAAAGTCTTTTCCTATAATAATGTCTTCCAGAGTTCTGCCTAACTTACCTTCCAGCAAGTTTAATGTTTCTGTTTTAATATTTAGATCTTTAATCATTTGGATTTTAATTTAGTGCATGGCGAAAGATAAGGGTCTAATTTTAATCTGTGGCAGGTTGACATCCAGTTTTTCCAACATGTTGGTGTTGCTTTTAATGAGTATAGAAAAAGAGAGAGATAAATATCACCGTTTAGAATAGCACCTTGTATTGCCAAGTTATTCTGTGAAGCAGAGTGAACTAGAAACATCATGTCTGAGTGTGCCTATAGCATGCATTTAAAGATTTAATGAAGGCATGTTGCCTTTCTAAATTGTTAAAGGAAACATGTTTACCACACTTGGGATTTGTTTTTTTTCAATTTTTGGCTTCAGGCATTCCAAATTATCAAGTTTATCCTGTAATTACAGAACACTCTGACAACACTATATTATGCCAAATCTATTGTCTATACTCAGATCCTTAGTACTCTCGCTCCAATAATGCTGCCACTTACTCAACTCTGCAGCCACTTAAATCCTAAAGCAGGTAGAAATTTGGATCTTTTGGTAATGAGCCATGTATTCATATTGACATTAGAGTTTTTCTCAATTGACGCATCTATCTATATATGAGTCTGTCAATCATTCTGTTGACCATTACTGAGAAAAATAATGTCACTTCACAATAATTCAATTAATTGTGGTTGTTTGTCAAAGTAGACTATGGTGCAGTAGAAATCTCATACCAACGGGAGCCAATGGACTTACAAGATTTGAGCAAGGTTGTCACTGCACTATAATTAAAAAAAAAAGTCCAGTTGAATTGTTTTAGTTTGATATTAGTGTAATACAATTATTTGAAAAAGTTAAATTTCATTTTTATTGTTCTATATGTGTAGTTTATTATAATTACATTCCTCAAGAGGGGATGGTACATGAACATGAGATTTCTCAGTTCTCTCTTATTTTACCCTCCCCTCTCTCTACCTCTTCTCGAACCTCTTGCACTCTTTAATATACATATATTATGTATGTATAATTTTAAATAAATGTGTGTATCACATGATGATCATATTCCTCATAGGGATTTGGTGCATAAATACAGCACTTAATAATCCCATGCCTTTTTTTAAATGAATCTCCTTGCACTCTGCTCCCTTTCCTCTCTTTTGGTGCCCTTCCTTTATGCAAAAGACACATTTTGTTATTTCCTACTGTTTATTCTTTATTTTGCACTTTATCCATTGTGGTTATCACCTGAGAAACCACGTTGATATTTGATTGTGGTTCCAAGTAGTTCCTTTGATATATAACTAGGAATCTGAGCATTCCGAATTTTTGTTCTTAAATCTTAGCCTTTTCAGATTGGGTACTGTAACTATCTTAATTTACTCTCAGATTGAATTGTTAAAATGAACAATTTTACTTCATCTGAACATGCCCAGAGGACGTACTTTTGATGTGAGATGTCGAAGTATTTTTCTTTTCCCTACATGACTATAATTTGCAGATTTGGTTGACAATTGATACAAAAGCGATTCTATAGTTGGAGAGAACTTGAATTTTAACCTTCTAATGTTTGTACATGCATATAGAAAATGAGTTAAAGTTTGAAACTGCAATCATCATCTGCATTTTCCATGTTTTGCAAGGCCAGATTTTTTTTTATTACTTAAAGAATTCTCCATGCTTTTGAGTTACTAAGATTCAAAATAATTTAAACTAGTGCATTTTCATTTGTTTGAATCTGTAACTAGAGATAGCACTATGAGCTTTATCCACAATATCATATTTTGCATGGGTTTTGCCTATAGAGTCATGGAACACAATGGTGACCTATCAGGAAAAAATCATTAAGCCACTGTGGAGGAATGGTCTGGCTTCTGGCTGGCACTCAAAAAGCAAATATGTAGTATATATGAGTACAGTGCAACTTCAGACTGATCTGTGATGAAATCCATAGCTAAAAGGCTCACTCAGGTTGATGGATATTTAGCAATAAATAAAACAGAGTACTTCCAATTAGGCTAGTGACATGTTCTTGGATCCAAGGAGAACTCAAAAAGTTTAAAATAAATTATTAGTCCATAGCGAAAAGGACTGGAACAGACTCAACTTCTAAAACAGAGTGAACTGTTAGAGCTAGACAGGTTTTGAGAATCCTGTAAAATTGGCTGGAGTTTAAGAGCTAGTAGCAGAGTTTTACTGTAGCATAAACTGGGAAGCCATGTGGGGCCCAAATTTAGTGAATTTGCACAAATTGTGGGATTAAAAAAAAAATGCTGAGCTTCAGAGATCCCAGTAGTGGAGATTTAGCTCACACTGAATGTTTTACCTGTGGAGGTGATTTCTTATGTAATGCTCAATGGTTGCATGATATACAGATCTTCAAATGTGTTGAGCATCTTCAATTACTAGTAGTGAATATGCATAAGTGGAATTACATGAAATCTCTAGAATGAATATTTTCAGCACAGTTAATTGTTTTCATAGCTGGATTTTCTTTAGTCTAAATTTCCTCTAGAATTGTCTAGACACAACTCAAGTACATAATATTGTCTTCTCTATTGTATGTAGTTCTTTAAGAGTTAAACTCTAAAATTTATTTTTTATTTTAAATTTCCATTTTAGTATCTTCTTAGTTAAATCGATTAATAAATATTTGAGTCATTCCAGAAGTAATGTTTTAGTTTGTTTAAATTATAAAATATTTAGTTTTGTAAAGTTTTTATGATAATTTATTAAAGTATGAAATAGTTTGATGAAATTGTACAGCTCTATGAATGTTCACGACTGGAATGAAATATTGTTATCAGCAACTCCAAAATCCCTTTTAGTTACTAACTTCAGGATAATCACTCTAGTAAGTTCTATGTGACTTTGAACTTCATATAGAATGAATTGCATTGTGTGTATTTAAATTTGCATAACATTATGTTTGTGAGATTCCTCATGTGTGGCTCTTAGTCATATATCATTTGCTATCGATTATATACAATGTCTCATGGTACAAATATATCGTAATTTGTGTTATTTCTACTGTTGACAAGCATTTACATTGTTTCCTATATGGGTGCTCTTAATGAATAGCACTGCTATAAATATTCTGGCACGTCTTTTGGTAAGCATATGTACACATTTCTGTGGACCTAGAGAGTGAAATGCCTGGTTACGTATCAGCGTAACTTAATAAACATGTCATTGGGAGTTTGCAGTTTTATTAGTTAGTCAATGCCAAACATTACCTACTATCACAACTATGTCATAGATATTTCTTCTCTTTGTTATACATGACTTCTATTGTTTCACTTTTGCTGAAATATTTTACACATAGAACTTCAATGACATGCTTCCTTCTATTTTACATATATACTTTCCCTAATATCTGTTAGCTGTTGAATGGATAACAAAAATATAGTTCATATACACTATAGAATAGTATTCAGCCATAGAATGAAATCCTACCATTTTCAGAAATGTGGGTAGAACTGCCGAGCATAATGTTAACTAAAGAGTCAAACTTCTTTTAATGACTAAGTTCCTAATGAATTCAAAATATAATTCTATTTTTTGTCAGTTTCTGTTCCAGAGTCTAATCATGACTTTCATTTTGCTCACCATCTCTGTAGTTATCTGGGAAATTATTTCTGTTTTGAATTTTTCTAGAGCCTGACTGATCTGTTTTGTTACTTCCTGTGCTGTGAGTTCAGGGTGCCCTGTTGGTTCACTGTCAGACTTTTCAACCTCATTGGCCCTACTGTTTGCCAATGGTGAACTGGAAGTCTGTCTTTGTATCTTGCTTAAGTGTTTTCTCATTTTTATTTTTGTTGTTGTGTTGTCCTTGGTTTAACTCCTGGGTTATTACTTAAATCTTCCTGATATAGTTGCACTTTAGCTTTTGAGTCTCTAATGACTCATTGACATTCTCATTTTTATAATATCAAGAAGACAACTCATTAAATCAATCAAAACCCATTAGCCCAATTGATACAATCAGAAACACCATAGGATCAAGCACAATTTACAAATTGACCATTTGTGGTAGTCATCAGTCTATCACCTTTAAACCATGTGAATTGATAAAAACAACATGGTACTGGCAAAGAAACAGACCTGAGGATCAATGGAATAGATTGGAAGATACAGAAACAAATCCAGATGTACTCAACTTTGACAAAGGAGCCTACCACTCTCAATGGAGAAAAGATAGCCTCTTTAATAAATGATGTTGGAAAAAATGGATTTCAACCTGCCAAAGATTAAAACTAGACCCTTATCTTTCACCATGCACTGAACTAAAACCCAAGTGTATTAAAGATTTAAATATTAAAAAAGAACCAGTAAATTTGCTGGAAGATAAGTTAGGCAGAACTCTTAAAGACATTGGCATAGGAAAAGACTTTATGAACAAATCCTCAGTAGCATGGGAACTAGCAGAAAGAATCAACAACTGGGATCTAATCTTATCAAAAAGGCTCTACACTGCAAAAGAAACCATCAACAGAACTAAGAGACAACCTGCAATGTGGGAAAATAATTTTACCAGCTGACCCTCAAAGGACTATTATCTAGAATATAGAAAGAACTAAAAAAATTCAGCCCCTCAAATATAAAGACCCAAATCAAAAATGGGCATCTGAAGTGAACAGACATTCTCAAAGAAATAAAAGCCTCAAGTAATTATATAAAAAAATGTTCCACATCAGTGGTCATTTGAGACTTGCAGATGAAAACAACACTGAAATTCCACCTCACCCCACAAAGAATGGCTGCTATCAAGAAATCAAACAATAACAAATATTGGTGGGGTTGTGGGGACAAAGGAACCCTTCTCCATTGTTGGTGGGAGTGCAGACTGGTGCAACCACTATGGAAATCAATATGGAGATACCTCAAAGAGCTTGGACTAGAGGTTCCATTTGACCCAGCCATCCCTCTGCTGGGTATCTTTCCAAAAGAATTAAAATAATCATACCACAGTGATATAGGCGCACCCATGTTTATAGCGGCACAGTTTGTAATGGCTAAAACTTGGAAACAGCCCATTTGCCCATCAGTTGGAGACTGGATAAAGATGTGGGTAAAAGATGTGGGTTCTATAAAATGGAATACTACTCAGCCATAAAGAATGAGAAATCATTCATTCATAGGAAAATGGATGCATATTGAGAATATACTCTTAAGTGAAATAAATAAGTCACACGTGTAAATACCAAATAGTTTTCTGGTGTGAAAAACTATGTTTGTAAGTAATATACTAATAATTGACAATGTGAAATAGGAAGAAAAGGGCTAAAGTTGTAGGGGAAGTGGGAAGGGTAGGGGCAAGGAAATAAGGGAAAAGAAAAAAATGAGAAAATGAAAAAATGGAAATAAAATATTTGAAATAGGAAAGGGAGGAGGGGGTGAAAGGAGGACAGGGGTAAGGGGAAAAAATGAGAACCAAGACCTGTTATGTAAAGGTAAAAATCATAATGATGAATGCAACTGTACTGTATACCTAAAATGTAACAATAAACTCAGTGAGAAACAAAATCAAAAACAAAAAAAACCCAAAAATATAATTCTAATTTTATGAATAGGAAAGAACATTGAAAACCAATTGTTTTCTTGTGCTAGTGACTTTCAAATAAGTGTTCTTATTCAGTTTTCATAAAAATACAGTGAAATTGTGCACTGTGCCTACCTCTTAAGCACAAGCTCCTGAGTTTGATCCCAGTACAAAAACAATAAATAAATAAATAAATAAAAATAAAAGAAAAGAACAACAGTGAAATTACACCATTATAGACGTGTAAACCTTATCTCTGTAATGAAACCTGCTAAAATTTATAGAGCAATTGATGAGGCAAATATTGACTGTTAACCAGACTTAGGGGAAAACAAAGCCTAAGATATTTCTTGTAGTGTTTTATCTTTAGTTTCCAAAGGTGCTACTTATCATACCTCGTAATGGAATAGATGGATGAATGCTTACTTGAGGAAAATGTTTTTATAAATGAAGCTATGTCCTTGTGTGAATGGAATTATTAAAATCTTTGAGGAAATAAAATGGAATTTGATAATTTAATGATTTGATGGCTTGCCTATTATTCCAGTAGGGTATGTAGAGATTGCCTTCTGAGTGTTTTGCATTTTGTAGCTGGGATACCCTTTGCCTTAGGGTCTGCTGCACTGTGGACCATGTCACATTCCGTTCCTGTGACTGACTGATGTGCATGACTATGACAAACACTTGGCAGCTTCACTAGGCGGGGCTTGTGAGTGTCAGGACTCAGACTGTCATTAAACTGGGGCCGGTAGCCAAGTACTGAGTGCATGCAGAAGACACTGCTCCAAGCTCCACCACCCTATTGGCTAGTGCACAAGTGCAAATTGTACTTGCAAATTTATCACAAATTATTATTTTAATGGAACATTTTAAACAAGACAAACAAAATGATTTCCCCCTAGAGAGGAACTTCACCCACTCCAATTTGAGTTTGACTTGGTAAATAATGTGGTGGACTACTAAAATTTTGAATTTGACCTCTGGGGGTTTTAAGCAGACCATAAACATCTGTCCAGGATGAGTACAAGGTAGTGTTGTGTCTTCAAATATGAGAAGGATATGGTGTTGTAAAAAAGGAGTGTTTAATAAGAGAAAGGAGACCTAAGCTTGTGTACTCAGCTTTCCAGTAATCTTCCTCTGCTCTCCAGCAAGTTTGGTTTATAACATCTCTTTACTTTTACACCTAACAGAAAATGAAAATTTATTCATTTAATGGCCAATTCAATAACTATTTATTAGTTTCCATTTATAGCGTAGGAATGTTTCATGGTGAGTCAATGAATAAACCACAAAAGCAGCACAATTCCTGCCTTCATGAAACATACACTTTAGTGCAAGAAGGCACATTAAAAACAATTAAGAAATAATACATATACATATGTTTATGCCATGGAGAAACATAGAATTTTGGGTTAGACATAGTGATTTATTTAAACAGTTGAATTTAGTATAAAGGGAGCTGTGCAATCTTTGAAGGTGAGTCAGAAAAGGTCGTGCTACTTTGGCTGCTTCCCTAAGAATGGACAACCTTTAGAAATTTATAACATAATGTGAACTAAGAGACTCATGGTGGCTGCTCTACATGTTTTCCTACTCAGAAATCTCTTACAGTGGTCAAATTGTTTAGACACTATGAAATTAGAAGAAGAATTATTTGATTAAATGCTTAAAAACTAAACTAAATAATAAAGTATCCACAGGAACTAATTTATCATAACAAAAGAAGTTGAAGTTAATTAACTTGTTATTGTTATGCAATACTAGGTGAGAAGTTTGGATTTTGTTTCACTGAACACATTTTTGTGTTCATTTTATCTCATATAATTAATACTGTATTCAAGTTCTCAGTACCCTTGAAAATAATTAACTTTGCCTTCATTACCCAAAATAGTGGACTATCTGACCTTAAATGACTTTTCAGCAGTTGTAATTACTAAAATAACTTGGAGTCAGTAAGATAGAATTCTAAAGAAATTTATGAAATGGTACATTTATTTCCATGTATATTTTATTCAAAATGGGAATGACAATACAGAGGCAAATCATATAACATGAATGTGATCTATGATAACTAACTGGCCTTTGTAATATGATTAAGTCTTAAATTGAATTAAAACAACTTAAATCATTCTTAATGGCTTTTAAAACAAGTATAGAGAGGTACAAGATTCCAGTGATGAATGTTATTGTACTGTGCACCTAAAAAGTATCAATAAACTCAATGAGAAAAAAAAAACAGGTATAGCATCTATATCTCCCTTCCATTGCCACGTATAACCAGTCTAATCAACTTTTAAAAACACAAATAAAATTAATTAAAAAAAACACAATTAAAAGGGGCCAGGGACTTAGCTCAGTGGCACTGCACATGTTTTGCAAATTCAAGGTCCTATGTTTCAGTGCTGGTACCAAAACAAACAAAATAAAAACAGAATTAAAAACCATACACCTTTCTTTTTACATTCTATTAAAATGTGAATCAACACAGTATGCAGCCATGGTATATAGAGGGAGAGTTTTTACCCTCTTTATCCTAAATCTACAGTTATGAAAATCATCCATAAGTAGGTACAGTATATGGTCTCTGCAAGGCATCAAAATCAGTCAATCTATATTTATGATTGTATGTACATTTATTTGTTAGTGTAATACTCATATTTAATTGGCATTCCTGAGCTACTTTCTCTTTTGGTTTATATCTTAAAGTGTGAAAAATAATATGATGAGTAAAATAAATATTAAATATGTATGCAGCATATGTAACCGCATACAACCATAAAAATTATAAGGAATCAAACTCAGATAATCCTGACCCTTACTATAATCTTATAGGACTATTATATTTTAAGTATTTATTTTTATAGCAATTATTTTTAGTGGCTTTATTTGATGTCTCTTTCTATAGAACTAAAACTTTTTGTTATAACTAAATATACTTAATTTCTATTATGAGACTTACCATTCTTAAAATGTGATATTTTGAATTTAGTTATATTGCCATAATTGTACAGAAAGCCAGATGGATTTTAGGAAATACATAAAAATATATTTCAAGAATTCCATTCTAAGCTGAGTGTGGTGGCACATGCCTGTAATCCTAGCAGTAGGGAGGCTGAGGCAGGAGGATCTCTGTGAGCTCAAGACCAACCTGGGCTACATAGTGTGTTCCAGGTCAGTCTCAAATACATAGTGAGACCTTGTCTCACAAAAAATCAAAAGATTAAAAAAAAGAATTCCATCCTAAAAAAAAAGAAGAATTCCATCCTTATCAAGCTTTGTTGCTTTGACATTTAGTGAGGTAGATGGATTATAAATCAATTGGTTATATTCATTATAAATTAATGTAAATTGATTATAAATCAATCTGTACCCTGTGCTTCTTTAAGACACATTTTCCCCAAAGTTTCCTTGGTTTCATATTGAGTGGGAGTCAGATATTAAACTTGCCTTCAGATCCACAAAGCTATAGTATTTTATGACATATATATCCTTAAGAGAGTATCAGGAAAAAATAAAAATGTAGTCATAAAAGCAAATAGATTTTAAAGTTGAGAGAACTTGGGAGATGTCAGGTATAGAATGCAAAGTTGCCCCATTTACTAGATGATGATTATTGAGATCATAGTACAAGAGAATTTTTAGGTAAACCTGGATTCTACACTCCATATAGATTTATAGTAAATTAGCCCAAGAGTATAAACACCAGGAAGGTGTAAGTTGCTTGGTTTTATATAGTGCTGTTGCATATGCAGTCCCAAGGTAGTGCCTGTAAACACAGATAAACATGAAGGGTCAGGCAGTTTGAAAATTACCTTCAATCATAAAACATTTTATTGTAACAAGTATTCTAGATACAATGCTTTTATACTTCTGGAATATCAGTGCAGATGATTTTGTTGCTAAAGTCTTCACTTACATTTTTTCCTCTGTTAGCATTTTGTTCCAATGACCTTGGCAATGTAATTTGCTCTCTCCCTGCATTGGTAGTGTGTTAGTTACTTTTCTCTCATTGCTGAGACAAAATACATGATACCCAAAGTTAAAGGAAAAGGGGTTTATTTAGCTCACAGTCTGTAGAGGTTTCAGTCCACAATGAGCTGGCTTTAAGGTAGGGATGGTAAAAAGACATCACAGAGGAGAAACAACACGGCATGTTCAACGTAGCAAAGGCAACAAGGGAAACAATTCATGGCAGCGGGACAACAAAAATCAACAAGGAACCTTAACAGTATCATTTTGTTCCTTTTATCTTATTCAAGCTACCCCAATAACTCATGTGTAGTGGTTTAGTAACTACACATTCTTAATTCTAGTTTATACATTCCAGATTCAGCTGTCTTCCAAAGACTGAATGAGGCTTTGGGGGATATCGAGACACAAGCCACAATAGGTAATCTTTTCTTTTTTGTAATTTTCAGAATGTTTGTGTTAAGCGACTACTTTGAACCAATCCCTAGGTAGTCATGCAAAAAAGCAGAGTGCTTTCTCCCTACTCCATGTAAATTTCTAGTAGGGGAGATCTTCCATTTAAATCTGTGGCTGCCTTGACAAAATATCATGTGTAGTCCTTATACAGATGGCTACTTTGGTGGTGGTTGTATTCTATTTTGAATGACAGAATAACAATAAATTAACATATAAAAATACATATTCTTTGCCAAGTACTGTGTTAAATGCTATATGTGCATTAATGGGTTTATCATGACATCTTAAGATCTTAGGAGATAAGTAATGTGTTATGTCCATTCTGAATTAAGGAATTAAAAGTTAAATAAATTTTCTGGTATGCATTATTTATAATAATCAATAGCAGGATTTATATTTAGAGTCAGTAGAACTTTCTCCCTTTTCTGTGCCATTTTTCCCAGTTTCCCAAGGACAAAATAATAAGACTACGTAAACTGGGGTTCGTTAGTACCTTGGATAGCTCCCAAGGCACTGTTTCCAGATGAAGTACAAGGCTTCATCAGGTATTTTGGATCTTTTATACTCTGGGCATTCCATCTATCTGGAGTCTATCTTTCGCTTCTTTCAGAGGACTGCTGACCTTAAATAAATTCAAGTAGCTTCATTTAGTAGCTCATTTGTTAACACATTTAATATTATCTTGCTGGGTGTGGTGGTGGATGCCTATAAACCTAGCACTTAGGAGGTTGAAGCAGGAGGATTGCCATGACTTCAAGGACAGCGTAGACTTCATAGTGAGTTCAAGGACAGACTTATTTACCTAGTGAAACCATGCCTTAAAAAAAAACAACAAAAAACAAAACAAAAAAACAGGACGCCAAAATTATCTGCCAAATGCTACAGTGCAAAGGTTGAGAGTGTAGCGTGTAGGAGAATTCAGGTTGGTAGGGGGCTGTAGTGGGAAGCTTTCTCTTCTTTCTCCTTCAGTACTACTCTCCCTTCAACATAAAAAGTATTTGTTAATTCACACCATAGAAACTATTCGGTATTTACACATGTGTGACTTATTTATTTCACTTAGGAGTATATTTTCAATATGTATCCATTTTCTCCAGTGTGAATAATCTGCAATAATACATAAGATCCTAATAAGATTACTGACATTCAGAATTGGGAAGAAAGGAGCTAAAGGTGTAGGGAAGGTGGGATGGGTAGGGAAAGGGTAATAAGGGAAAAGAAAAAAATGTGAGATAATGAAAATAAAGTGTTTGTAGATGGGGAGGGAAGGAGGGGGTGAAGGGAGGGCAGGGACAAGGGGAAAAAATGAGAATCAAGACTTGTCTTGTAGAGGTACAAGATCCCAACAATGAATGTAACTGTACTTTATCCCTAAAATGAACCAATAAACTCAATTAAAGATGAAAAAAAAGTATTTGTTAAAAGAGAAATACATACCTCTTTTGCCACTAAAATATTCAACAGAGATGTAATGACCCTAGGGGAACTCACAGACTTGCAATACCATATTCTGAACAGTTAATCACAAGTTTAACTGACAAGAATTAATAGTAGAAATTTAAAGTAATTTAACACCATGCAGTATAATTGGCTTCCTCTGTGCTTTGCTGTACTGTTTAATCAAAGATATTGTGCAATCATACTTTGCTCTAAATACATTTTATTTTATTCATAAAAAGTTCATGAATAATCTAGCTACTAACAACAAAGACCCACATACAGACACACATAGAAAGACACATATCAGAAAATAAATATACAAGATTTCAACCTTCTGATAATTTATTTTTTAAAAATTAACTCTTTCTATTACTTACCCATAGAAAAGAACAATGAGGGAAAATAAAATGCTCAGTCTACTCCTCCCTAACCGATCCCCTCATTGGAGTGGGGAACTCTTCCAGTTTTCTTCTTTCATGTGCACAGAGTAATTATTTTGCTTCAAAAACTCCTCTTACTTTTTCAGGTACCTGTGCTTTTGTTCCTTCCAGACCTAAGACAGGGAAGGATTACAAATTCAAGTAGTGAGTTAACAATAATATATAGATTTCATATACTCTTTTCTTTAAGGTTACTGCTAAATCATGTGTGCTCTCCATTAGAGGCTTTAATTTATATACTAAAATCCTGTTGGTGAACATTTGTATCTGTCACTGGTCTTATTCTGGAAGAAATTCCATGAAAGTGCTCCAAGGCACAGAAAGAGAAATGCCAAAAAATGGCCAAGAATTTTATGAGACAGATTTTGGGAGACAAACCCAAAGAGAGAGGTTGGGGGTGGGCGGAGAAAGGAGAGGGAGAGAAAGGGAGAGAGTGACATAGACTAGTTTGGTTTTCATGTGTTTTAGTTTGGGATTTTAACCACCACTGAGAAATAGTGATAATAAAAGCAGTCTCCTCTACTTTATTTGATCCTTGAAAGGGATGAGACATAATTATTGGTCTAATATGGTTTAAGTCATTGACATGTTAACTGATACTCAGAGAATACAAGTTATCTCATTCAAATCAAGGAGAAGAGATTTTCAATTTTTTCTTTCCAAGCTACTTCTCACTAATATGCTTCACACATAATGAGACTAAACAATCTTTAATGGGAGGAGAATAGTATGAATTTAATTATGCGCAAAAAACACTATGCAGCCAAAGAATAAAAGATTAGCATTAAATATAAAATGTTTAAGAGTTTGATTATTATATAATAGTAAGAACCTCCGAGTGTGATGTACTATGCCATTTACTGGAAAGCCTTTAACAATTAGGCCTAGGTAGAGAGATAACCTTATTGACTATTGGGAGAAATATTGCATTTATATTGACATGAGATATATGAAAGCATATGATAGATTAAATATGCATTTTTACCATTAATATGATGGATAAGTCAGAATTAGTTGTTAATAAATAAACACACACTTCTAACCTTCTCAAGTATAAGATATACTTTTAAATAGGAACCTTTCTCCTGTGCCTTTTGACAAGTTTATTTTAGCATATTTATCCATTCAAATAGCATATGAATATTCATATCTATGACCAAAACAAAAAGGAAAGCCTAAATTGAAGTCTAAAAATCAATAAAAGACTATTTGTGTTTTCACAGTTCATGGACAGAGATGAAATGAGAGTAATTATTAATCAATAATGATGGTTACATAAAGGCAAGTTAGCAATGGACATTTAAAAACTCATAATGTTATTTTTGCCCACTAAATTGGATTTAGCATTGGATTTATTTTGCAGATATGTTCACAATGACATAACTTCTTTAACATTGTCTCCTAAATAATTTTCCATAAATATTATGTTTGTTTTAGGTTAATGATGTCAAACCTCAGAAAAATAACTTTAAAATTGATATCTCCTGATTATGGAAAAAATGAACAATTCATCAACTTGCAAATAAAAAACTATCAGAATTTCATTACCTAATATAATGTGTAAGTAACTACTTCATGCTACATATCTCTATGTTTATTGCAGATATTATAAATATCTACATATTTCTTGTTTTATATAAGTGGACAGTATATTTATTAAAGTTTCTAGATTAATTTAATGAAAGCTAAATTAACAATAGTTTAGGTAAGTAAACATTATACCCTCCCTTCTTATTTAAAAGATAAATATAGTATAGATGCCCAGTGAGAAAATCAAAGACTGTATCTTTTTGTTGTGTTATTACTGCATTACTACTAGTCTGCCCCTCCTTTGGACCTCATGGTGGCAAAATGGCTATTTTAGATCCATGTATCTCTATTCAAGGTATGAAAAAAAGAGAAGTGCAAAACCAATATGGGTTTATCTTACAAAGACCACATAGTTTTCTTTTTCCAGGGAAATCTCACCTTCACAAATTTCTGCTTAAAGCTCATGGGCCAGAACTACATGACATATCTACTCCTAACTGGACATGAGCAAGAAATTGAGAAATTAGCTTTTACAAGAGAAAGTAGTAATATCTACATATTTATATAAAACAATAGTTTAATCTTGATATTTTCATTTTTTAATTTCAACACTGTCTTATTTTATGAAAAAATAAAACAGATTTTCACAGCCAAATAATAAGAGAATAACAATAGCTACAACATTATGCATCATTATCTTGAACATATTTACTTAGTAGACAACAGAAACCAAAAATACATTTACCAAAAAGAAACAGAATATAACACAAACCTTTTTTCAACAAAACTTTGCTATCAGTAAAAATTATTTATATATATGTATATATTAGCACATATATTGAAATAGTTGTAAAACAGTGGAATATATAATTTGGAGAACTATGTGAACTTTTCCCTATGTCCTATTTGTCTCTCTTCTGTTTTCCTCTTTATTTGTATATATACATATATAATATACAGTTATATATACATATATAATAAATACACATTATCTATAAATAATATATACCAATATAGTTGTATACTATATATGTGTGTATATATACAAATATTTCTCATATGAGAGAAACCATGCAATATTTGAGCATGAGTATCTGACTTATTTCACTTACCATTGTGTTCTTAAGCTGCATTCATTTACCCACAAATTCCTCATGTTTAACTTTCTTTATGGCAGCATGGTACTCTATTGTGTATAAATACCTCATTTACTGATCCACTCATCTGTTGAAGGACATATACATTGTTTATAATATCTAGCTATTATAAATTGTGTTGCTGTAGGCATGGGTAGGCATGTATCCATGATGATTCTATCGGTTTTTGGAAGATACCTAGGAGGGAGATAGTGGGTCAAATGGAATTTCTAGTTTTAGTTTTTGAGGTTTCTCCATACTGATTTCCATAATGGTTGTAATGGTTTATATTTCCATCAATGTAGTAGAGTTCCTCTTTTTTTTCCTTCTCATCCTTACCAGCATTTTTTATTATTAGATTTTTTTTGAGATAGCCATTTTTTTCTGGAATAAGATGCTATTTCAACATAATTTTTATTTTGTACCAGGACCTTGCACTTGTGAGGCAGGCATTGGCACCGCTGAGCTAAATGCCCAGCCCAATGTAATTTAATTCTGCATTTCTCTGATGACCGGCAATGATCAGCATTTGATGTATTTATTGGCTCTTTGTACTTCTTCTGAATAATATCTATTTATTTTGCTCCCCATGTTTTGATTGGGTCTTTTGTTTTGGGTTGTCTAATTTGTTGTTGGTGGTGTTCTTTATATATTCTAGATGTTAGTCCTCTATGCATTGAATGGATGGCAATTTTTTCCCCATTTTGTAGATTGTCTCTTTACTGTTGATTTCCTTTGTTGTAATGATTTTTGATTTGATAAGATCCCATTGTGGATTCTTGTTATTACTTGCTGTAGTGTTGGAGTTCTGCTCAGTAAGTTCTTGCTTATGCCTTTGTCTTCAAGAGTTGTACCTATTTTATTTTCCAACAGATTAAGTGTTATAATCCAACAGATTAAATGTTATAACATTTATATATTTTGATTTTTCAAATAAAAATTTAAAATTTATTACTAAAAAAATATTCAGAGTAAACATCCAGACACCTGTTATATTTTCTTACTGAAAGAGTTAATATTTCTTAAAGATATTTGTGAGCACAGAATCAATTAAAACTATTAAGTTTAAATTATGATTTTAAGCTCTATCTTTAAACTTTTGCTGAACTGATCAATTTATAATATAAAACAAAATAGGATTAATACACATTCATGTCTTCCATACTTTGATGTTTTAATCCATATCACCAGTTTATATGCTCAAGATATTTAACATTTGTATTCTTTTTGTAGCTGCAATCCCCATAATTGTTTACTTGCATATTTAAATTGTTAAAATATTATCCCATTATTATATCTGGCTTATCTCTTTCATTTATGTATTTTTGGCACTTAACTTATTTTTGATGGATCTTTTAGAAAAAGACATTTTATTAAATAATTGATTCTTCAAATTACTTAGCCCCTGAGGCTTTTCTGACAAATTGCCCTGATGACTAGTTACAATATCTTGAGTCATAATTTCCTTCATTACAAATTTAACCAGGTCTACATGTCTTTTGGCATTGTAGGCTGTCATGGAAAAATCTTAGATAGTCTGTTAATTATTTTCTCTGTAAAGAGGAATCATCCTGTCTTCATATGTTTTTAGGAAAAAAAAACAACTACGTTTGAGTTACAAACAGAATATACAACCCAATTTATTAATCATTCATGTGGTATTTATTTTCAAATGTTTTAATCTCATTTCATTTAATCTTCATAACAGATCTATAAAATAAAGATTTTCTCTTTTGTTCATAAAAGTTAACATAATGTAATTGAGTTTTGCAGGCCTTGGTTGTAGTATTAAATTTTAAAAGACCACAAATTAAGTATTTATTCTATTATATGGTTTTATATTTATGTAGTAATATCTCTTACTGGCCTTTTCTTTACTGCATATTGAAAATTAAAATTATTACTCAAACAATTTTGACAGTCTGTATGGATTTCATGTATGTGCCCATGTCCCTCATTCCTGCAAATTCATATGTTGAAATTGTAACCCCCAGTAAGATAGTGCTAGCAAATTGAGCCTCTGGAAGAAAATTAGGTCATAAAGATGGAGCCCTCACTGAGATTAGGGATTCATGAAGGACATCATAGTGCCTTGCAAAGTTTAGCACAGAGTCATAACTACTTGCAATTAAGCCATTCATACTCAGAAAGTCTGTTAACCTACAAGGTGAGTAGTATATAGTAATAGGAAATACAGATAATATAAACCTAAAAAAAAAAAAAAGGTGATGTCACTATTAAGGGAGCCTGAATTAGAACCCGTGTTGTGGATTTAGTTAAGAAGCATCCACTCTTTAGGCTGATGAGTCCTTGGACAGCGGTGCCAAGTTTTAATAAGAATGGGAAATCAGTAAATGATTATAAGCCCTACATATTAGGGTAAAATGACCATTTGCCAATCAAATAATTTATTAAAAGTATACTAAGTTTAAGAGAGCTTTAGCCGGGGATTTAGCTCAGCTGTTCGGTGCACCTGCCTTGCAAGCACAAGGACCCGAGTTCAATCCCCAGTATTAAAACAAACAAACAAACAAACAAACAAAACAAAACAAAAAACGAAAAACAAAACCCAATTTCTTCAAGAGAGCTTTGTACGCATTGGTTGGATGATAAGATGCTTCTGTGAAACTTCACAGATTAGTCCCTAGGTACAGAATGCCACACCCATTTAGCATTATCATTTCTGCTGTGGGCTGCATGAACAGTACTGAGCTGTGTCAGGATATGAAGACTAACTTCAAATACTTGATTTGGAGTCTGTATTTTGGGTCCTATTCCTTATATTTCCTATTTTCTAAAAGTAGAATCTTAAAGAAGTCATGTGATTTTCAGAGGCTTAGATTTACTATGTATTAAATGGAAATACTTATCTGTTTTCTCTTAATGAAGATTAGTTGAAAGTATTTTGATCAACAAATGTGACCATTGATACTGACTGTTAAGATCTGTCAGGTAAAGAATGCATCTAAACTTTGCTAGTATAGCAACAAATGAATGAGCATAAATGACAAAACT
The DNA here is from genome assembly GCF_012274545.1 of Fukomys damarensis. Classification (NCBI taxonomy): domain Eukaryota; kingdom Metazoa; phylum Chordata; class Mammalia; order Rodentia; family Bathyergidae; genus Fukomys; species Fukomys damarensis. Next base: position 46,934,025 of record NW_022900926.1, read on the forward strand.
AGCTTTGCTTGAAAGGTTATTGTGGTGAATTATTTGGTTCATCTGTTAATCATGATCACCGACATATCTTCACTATTAAAATGCTGAGCTTAATTGACTGTAAAATCTTAGACAAAAGAGTTTCTACATACCTCCAAATCATACAATTAAAAAAGTTTAATTAATATTTTAGATTTAAAATTCAATTTCCAATTTGAATTCTCTCAAGCAGATGAATTTAAGTCATTTTAAAAACTTGTGTTTTTAAATGTACAAAGAATTTTGGTTTCATACGCTTTAAGTTTATATTTACCGTGTGTGGTGGCAGATGCCTGTGCTCCCAGTTACTGTGGAGGTAGAGGAAGGGGGATCTCAAGTTTGAGTCCAGCGTGGGCAACTTGGTGAGACTCTGTTTCAGAAAGAAGGAGAGAGCAAGAGAGGAGGAAAGAAGGAAGAGAGGGGAGGGGGAAGAGACAGAAAGGAAGAGGAAGAAGATGAAGCAGAAAGGAAGGGATGGGAAGGGAGATGAAGGGGAAAGAAGGGAGGAGAAGAAGAGGTTATTTCGTGTCGTAGTCTGTCTTTGGCTTAGAAGAGGCAATGTTAAAATATGAACAACAATTGCAAAGCAATAAAAATTTCATCCACATTTCTGGAAACGTGGAGAGGAGAGTTGTGTTACAATTTTTTGCAAAATTTAAAATTGGCACGTTAGAATTTTATTAGAAATTTTGATAAAATAAAATGTCTCATATAATTTGCAGAATGATACAAAGTGTTGTATGTTTTAAATTCGTTTTTCTCTATCCCTTCTCTGAAATAATAGAAAATGGTAGAAAATGAGAGGTTAGTTAATAAGACCTTCCACCACCTTCTCTTATTTAAAGAAGAAACAGAGGTAATTTGCCTACAAGATCAAGAAGATGACTTTAGAATATCTCTTTATTTCTATTCAAATACCATTTTAAATCCTATTAAAACACCTCGGGCTAATGGAAAAAGAGATTGACACTAATTATGTCTCAAAGCCAAATGAGCATCTGGAGGCACCCAGAAAATTGGCAAATGTGAATCCTTGTTAGAAAAAAGTCCACAAACGAGAAATGGGAGAGAAGGACAGGTGGAAACAAGGTTTTAAAAGACTGAATGGTGACTGATACTCCATCACCCTAACCTTCCCACATCTTCTGCACTAGTAAGTATCAGACAGCACTTAAATACGTTTTTGTTTGTTTGTTGTTGGTTTGTTTTCTATCCTTGCATTCCATTCACATTTGCCCTGGGTGAATGTACATTTTACCATTTGAAGCGAGAAGAAAAATCGATGATTTATGTCAGCTATGTTGGTGTAAGGTGGCTACAATAATGGGATGTCTCCAACTGGAGAGTTTCACTCACTCATCTTCTATGTCCATTTCACCGACTGTTCTAGGTCTGGTACAACTTTACCAGCAGGTAATCTAATAATATAATTGAAAAGATTAGAGTCTAGATATATGGATTTATATAATAGAAAGTTATATTTGTAGATATTTATTATAAAGCAACAATGATGGATGTTCACAGCATCGTTTGCACAGCAAAATTAAAAGTAGAAGTAACTAACAAGGGATTTAATTTCATTGATTATTATATACTTAATAAGTGATCATATAAAGTATAACACTGACATTAGATGTTACTCAAATATCTTGCAAGGTAAATTGTAGAATAAAAGTGATATTTAACAGATACACATTCAATATATGGTTTGGGGAATTATAAATAATTTTTTTCTTCGGATCTTTTAAAAATTCATAATGAACAACACCACTTATATAATAGCAAGAATACTATTACATCTGTTAATTTCATAAGATACTAACATAATAAATTAGAAAATATAATTTCTGTGAAAATTACAATGTACATATTTATCATAATCATTGCTTCTGTCCGGCTTCCCAGGTCTTTTATTAAGAAGCTCTTAGTACTATTATAGTTTTTCACACCAGAGAAACTATTTGGTATTTGCACATGTGTGACTTATTTATTTCACTTAGGAGTATATCCTCAATATTTTTCCATTTTCCTATGAATCAGTGTAATTTCTCATTCTTTATGGCTGATCCTAATGATATAATTGACAACGTGAAATAGAAAGAAAAGGGCTAAAGGAGTGGGGGCAGTGGGAAGGGTAGGGGAAAGGTAATAAAGGAAAAGAAAAAAAACCAAGAAAATTAAAACAGTGGAAAAAAAAGTATTTTAAATGGGGAGGGGAGAAGGGGGTGAAGGGAGAGCAGGGGTATGGGGGAAAATAAGAACCAAGACCTGTCATGTAAAGGTACAAGATCCCAATTATGAATGTAACTGTACTGTTACCTAAAATGTACCAAAAACTCAATGAAAAAAAAAAAAGAAGTTCTTCTTAAAGCCAAATATTAACATACGAAAAAATAAAGATGAGACAGAATGCACACAGTCAAAACTAGAATTTAAACATATGAGCACTTAGTTGAAGCTCAGCATATTTTTACTTATTGCTACAAACTGAGAGGCACTGGATGAGTACAAGGAAATGAAGACTGTAGCTTCTTGAGGAAATGGGACATTTTCCATGTTTCCAGTTCTTTCTTTATAGTTTCAATAGAGAGTATTAGCTGATATTATATTCCAATGTCAGATAAACATTAATGTGACATCCATCCATAATCATGAAGTAGGCTCCTGTGGTATCTATTTGTGGTTGTTTCTGATGTATTGGACTCCATAAGTATATGGGAACAACTGGGGAACTGATTGGTTTGGCTTTATTGGTGTTGCTCTCTGCTTTCCAGTTATTCGTTATCCTTTCACAGTCATGGATTCTAAGATGAGCCAAATACATCTGCCTCCTCACCCAGTCACTTCAATTTCTCTGCCAAATCCAGTCCCGCATATCAATAGAAATAAAAATAATCTGAAGTCTCAGACATGCCTTTTTGGTGGGATTCAGAAAATATCCGAAAAGTAAGATTCTCATATGAGTGAGGTCTCTTTATGTACCAGGTTTGGCAGGATTATACCTTTGAGTGCCTTGTCAAGGTGCTTGTAAATATTAAGTAAGATCTTAGGCAACAGACTAAACTTTATTAGTCATATTTACTTACCTTAAAAAAACAAAATTATATCTCTCAATTGTTTTGAAGACTATCTATCCCTTTGGGTACTCTCACACTGGGGTTATATTTTCTCAACTCATTGGAACAATTTAGATCCTGGCTACCACAATGCTGTATTGTAGCAAACAAATTATTCAAAGCATATTATTATTATGATTCACCACAGAGAGGGAATTTCAGATTTAGGAAATTTCCAATGCTGTAAGGATTGGAAAACCTTGAAACTGTGTCATAAGTAATTTTACAGAAGATAAAAATACAGAATGGAGAGTTGAGTCTGAAATATTAATTACTTTTTGACTAAATTGATTCTTAGAAAAGTGTAGATGGGATCTAAAAATATGAAAAGAAACAAATTTGTTTCTGGATAAAGAGTCCGGATTCCTTTCACCAATGGGATTTGCATATGAATTTGACAGTTAATACATGTGTCAGGAGTGTGTGATATTTATAGCTTAAAATTATAAACTGTAGAGTGAAATACATTACTGCCCATTTATTCTTTTCTTCGATTGCACTTGTTAGTTTAGGCTACGGATCAGCCAACTTTTTTAGAGGGCCAAGAAGTAAATATTTTACTTTTGCGGGGGTTGAAAGTCTGCTGTTAATCAGTGCTGCCATTGTAACTCAAGAACAGAGAAAATACCTAAAAAAACAGTCACTGTCAGACAAATTTTCATTTCCAGAATCAGGCAGGAGGTGGGAAGATTTACATAGCAAAACAAAGTTTACATTCTTTGTTTACATAATTCTCAGTTGATACAAAAGATCAGGGATCAATGCTGTTGAGTATTTAATTTTTGTTATATTTTACAAAACAGGCTAAACTCATAGAATTAATTATGTTGTAGATGAATTTGATTCACGTATTTCAAACCTGCAACAAATTAATGAAAAACTCTGAGGTGTTTTTGAGGTTTCTTGAAACTCAATTCTGGCTTTGCTTAATATATAAGTAATTTGAGAAACAGTGGGTTTATTCATGTGTCCCTACATACTGTGAATAGTCAATGATCACTTTCTTCTCCCATAAAGTACCTCATAATTTTATGGCTTCTTTTTGCTACTTTGCAAAACCTGGGTTTCATGTAGGAAGCTCTCTTAAGGTGTCTATTGAATATATTCACACAATGTTGTAAATTATTATATTCTAATGCCCTGAATCACAACAAAATATTTCTTAACAATAGACAATTAAGAATTTTTTTCAGATAAGAGGAACTCTGGACTATCTATCCACTTAATGGTATTCTCCTAAGCCTTTTGTTAGAATGCAATTATATAAAATAAATCTTGTTATTATTTTCTTTATTCTACAAGCACAATATAGCATTATGTCAACTTTATTTTTTTAAACATGTTTTAGTTAAACTAGTTTCCTGGATCTATGCTTTCAGATTGTGTTATATATACATTTTTAATTTCTTTGAAATTTTATTTCTCTGTTAGAATACCAGCTTATGACATTATATGGAAACATCATGTAATCTCAGATCCAAAATAAGCTTAAAATTCATTGATTTCCTCTCTTTGTTGATATCATATTGTGGATATTGTATAAATTTAAAAAAACTTTTTTCTTGTGGACACAAGCGGGCATTTTGCAATCATGTCACTGTTAGCAAATAATAGGCAGAGAAATAAGAGATTTGGCACAAATGAAGCAATTTAAAATAAAACTTATTTACTAAAAACTAATTATTCATAGCTATTGAATATTCTATTTCCTTTCATTCTTTATAGTAATAATGGAGTACTCTGAGTTGACATAGGTACCCACATCCTGAGTTTATTAAAGTTTAATATTAAATGAGGATATTTTTAAATTTTTATTTGTTTGTTTTTTTGTACCAGGGATCAAACTCAGGCCCTTGCGCTTGCAAGGCAGGCGGCAGAACCGCTGAGCTAAATTCCGGGTGAGGAGAACGTTGATGGAGAAGAAAAAGAATGAAATGAAGGAAGGAGGGAAGGAAGGAAAGAAAAGAAAGGACATGCCAACTCAGTTTATAAGCCACAGTTCTGTTAATCTTTACAAATACTATAAATCTTTTATTTATAATTTTCTGTGTATTCTGATAATGAAGACAAAATAAATCATTGGCCAACTGAGAGACAGAAGGTGTAGGGAAAAACCACACACTATGAAGTAAATATTTTATAAGAGCAAATTTTCATTGTCTCCTTATTCATATCCTATTTATGTTCAGTGGCAGTAAATTATAGTGACTTTTTTTTTAGCAATATGGGACATTGCATTACCTGTGTATAACTATACTAAATTAAGTCTACATTTTAAAAAAATTGAATAGTCCAAACAATGACAATGATCAAAATAAGTCCTTCTGCCCTTTTTTTTGTCTAAGTGACAGGAAGTGGAAAACTATGGTCTATAGGAAAAATCCAAACTGTCAAATTATATAAATACATTTTTAGAAGTTTAAAACAAATTGACATTCCTTTCTCTCTTATCATAGAAATAACTGTATAATATCTTTAGTTTTGTTTGTTGATTCACAAAAAGCCTAAAATATTTACTATCCAGATTTTTAAGAATCTTTGCTGACCATTACATGAACAGATGCCATAGTAAATATTTTATTGTTAATGTAAAAAATATATATCACATATATTAATATATAAGCTTCAATCAGTATATTACTATATCAATATTTTATATCTTTGTATTTTGAAAATAAAGCTATACAGAAGGCCTCACTACTTGCATTAGTTTCCAGAGTAAATCCCTAATGGTCAGTAATATTTAAATTAGCTTTAATAATGGTCAGTAATATTTAATACCAGTGGTGCATCCGATCCCTTGGTAGTATACAGTTTCATATTTAAACTTCTGAAAATAATAACAGTATACATATTGATTGTAAAGACAAATAAACCTTTAGTTATTTCAATGCTGACATGCTATGTAAGCAGAAAATTAACATAATTAGCCTTGAATAATGAAAAACACTTTTAAAATATTTTCTTTGATGATTGATAAGGTGCAAAAATTATGAACAGCATTAATGATGTGAAAATAAAAAGTAAAGAAATGGGTATTTATATAGAAAAAACAAAATTTTGATAAATGTCAGGATAAATTACAAAAGATGTTCTTAGAAGGTCAGAAGAAACACAGGAGATAAATTTGACTGTTGCCATTGTTTTCAGCAAAAATGAATAGTTATAAAAATCAGACCAAATAATCTCAGTGTTTGCTATCATTTAGCCTTTTGGTCTATTTTTTGCAAAAAAAGAAACTATGGAAGATTTTACAAAGTATGGATGAGAGTTAAAATGAATTTTCTTTTTTTTTCCTCATTGAGTTTATTGGTACATTTTAGGTATACAGTACAGTTACATTCATCATTGGGATCTTGTACCTTTACATGACAGGTCTTGGTTCTCATTTTTCTCCTTACCCCTGCCCTCCCTTCACCCCCTCCTCCCTTTCCTATTTACAAATACTTTATTTCCATTTTCTTATATTTTTTTCTTTTCCCTTATTTCCTTTCCCCTACCCTTCCCACTTCCCCTACACCTTTAGCCCTTTTCTTCCTATTTCACATTGTCAATTATACCATTAGGATCTCATGTACAATTATAGTTTTTTACACCAGGCAAACTATTCAGTATTCACACATGTGTGACTTACGAATTTTCTGATGAGGACATTATCTGATTTTTAAAAAAATCTTAAAGTCTTTTGAGAGTAGCTGTGATCAATCTTGATGAATGAAGGGCTTTATTAATAATTCAAATTCTGGAATTTTGTGTAAAATAGAATTATCATTAATTTCTACTCAACTTACTTTTTAATAATATTCCTATTTGTATATCGGCTTTTTCATAATTTTTCAAAATTAACAGCAATAAAACATTTTTTATTTCCCCCCTACATTCTATATGATTAGATAGCTTAATAAAATCTGGCTATGTTTTCCAAGGCAGGCCACCGAACCGCTGAGCTAAATCCCTGGCCCCCTGGCTATGTTTTCTACTAAACATAATGTAAGCAAAAGATCCATATTTATGAAGTGATTGGTTAGCATAATACTGTTAATGTTTATTACTCTGTCAGATTGTTGTGGTCGGAACGTTATCCATCTGAAATTGAGATGTTGAAATTTAATGGCCAGTGTGAGAACATTAACCGTTAGGGTCTTTAAGAGAGAATGAAGCAATGAGGGCTCCCTTGATGAGGGTTTAAGGCCTATATAATAAAGGCTTCATATAGCATTTGTGTTTTTTGTCTTGTTCTTCTGTTCTTTCTGGTGAGTGAGGATACAATTATTATATAAATATGAATAAATATATATAGGAATTTTCCATTTGTAGCTGTCTGTATATACATAATTATTTCAAAATTAAAAGTTGAGAACTACAATTAAAAAGACAGAACTAAAAAATTACATATATATTTTAAAAGAATCTATTGAGTGAACATAAGAGGTTGCCATATAAGTTTAGAAGAGTTTATACTGATCGCTAATATTACATATTATATTTGGATACTTATCTACGTGGTAAAAGAGGACAGATAAATTATAGCCTTATTATGATTAATAACAATTTAGCTAATACTTCTGAATGCAAAGGAGGAAAATTGGATCTGATGTTTTTGTTTGTTTGTTTTTGAGACAGGGTCTCACTATGTAGTTGAGACTGATCTGGAGGTCACTATGTAGCCCAGGCTGGTTTTGAACTCAGCGATCCTCCTGCCTCATCCTCCCAAGTGCTGGGGTTTCAGGTGTGCACCACCACGCCCGGCTTGTTCTGGGGATTTTAATTTTATCTATAATGTTTTATTTCCTTTAAGAAATGAAATAGATATGGTAAATTTTAGGATTTTTTGAATCGGAATGGTAGATACATGTGCTAAGTCCTATAAGCTTGAATTGGCCTGAACACAATATTAAAAGAAAATAGATTAAATAAGGTCCTTTCAAAAAAAATGTAAAACTTGGCTAGGGTATATATGATGATGGAAAGCATTTTGAAAGTTATAACTTCTGATTCTAGTGTTTTATAATAAAAAATCTTAGGCTAGTAATATAGATTTGATTTTGACTTTCTCCTTTGGATTTTATACCAAATACTAAAATTTTATGATTTCAAGTATGTATATGTATGCACAAACATGAAATTTTTAAGCTTTATATCACTTACTTAGAATAGAAGTCACACACTCTTGTCTTATGGGCTGGAGTTGGCCCATAAGTGTTTTGTTTGGCCCATGTGGTGTTTTTTTATAAAATTCAGCCAGCACATAACATTGAGATATTCTTCTTAGAAATCCAGATTTCTGACTTCTCATTATAGGGGAAACAAGAGGTTGGCAGCACTGGCTCCATGTTCTGGTTGGGTCAAAGCAAGCAGTGGTCTAGACTGTGGGCTATACTGAGTGCTGGATGCACTGAAGCCCCAGCATTACTACCAAGTGAGCACCTCTCTTTCTCCTTTAATGTCTTGTTTTACTGCTTGACCCTGGGACTTTGGAGATTTCTACCTTCAAATGCGAAACATTTACCCTTCTTGCTCTGGAAAATTTTAAAACTGACTCTGTGTGTGTGTGTGTCTGTGTGTGTATGTGTGTGTGTGTATTGGTAGTTAGAAAAATATAATCTACATCTCTTTCCAAGCTAATTTTCTCAAATGATCTAAAAACATTCATTTCAGTAATCCAGATGCAGAACTTGTTTTATAAAGATTTACTTTTGCAAAACCAATCAAAGCTAACAATAATTAAAGGCAGTTAAAATGTTCAGCTGAACTCCAATTGGATATAAAAATATAATATTATATAACTTATCAAAAGATGGGTGATATTTTCTCCATTTCTTATATATTTCTCATTTATTGCTCTTTAAATTCTAATTATTAAGTTATTGGTCATAGTGTTAAACATTGAGAATTTTTTAAAGGAAACCATGGTCTCTGGCCTCTTTATTAAACATTATACAAATTTAGTAGGCACATTCTGCTAAAAGAACATGTTATATATAACTTATGATTAAATTCTGATTTAATTACAGATTTATAGTTGTTTTTTTACTGGCAGGAATTCATTACTCTCATAAATCTTTGTTCATAATGATGCAAAACTTCAAGAGTTCTTGGTCATGACAAAGCCAAAAATAGCCTCAAAGCTATGATTTACTTGCTGCTTTCTCTTTTTTTTTGCTCATGTCTTTAATTTGTGTTCACTTTCTTTTTTTGATTATTCTAAAGAGCCCTGTAACTGTAGTTATCTGGACATAATTTGCAGCAGTTATAAAAGCTAGGTTCCTGATGTGTTGTTTACATCTTGTGACAAATCCTCTTTGAGTTCAGACATCTTTGGAAAAGCTGCTGAATTTAACCTTTAAGTCTAGGGTCAATAAATGAGAAGACAGCACTAAGAATGGACAAGGTCCTGGAATTTTTACTCACTGTCTGTCTTTGAGAAATTTCACTGCCTTATGTGCCCTTTCCCAAGTCTCATCTGTTAGTTTTCTAATTTCTAGTGTAAAGACCTCATAGTTCTTATTTTTCAGATTTTGTTTCTGGCTTTCTCCCAGGCTTCTCCTAAATTCTAATTCAGATTTCACACCATGATTCAGTTACCTATTTCTTATTCTTGACTTACACACTTTGATGACATGAATTCTTTCCACCTAAACCAAATGGAAAAAGTATTCTTTCCTCTAGAATGAAGAATTCTACGCCAGGAGAGCATCAAGTTGTAGGAATCAGAAGTGAAAAATATGCATGGGTCAGCAGGGTTATTATGAATGGTGCTACTTTCATTTCCACCCCTGCTATCTGGACCTATGAATCATGACTCATGGAGGAAACATGCCCTATAGTATGTGCTATATATAATGTACGGTATCATATATTAGCCTGATGGAGATACCAGCTTTCAAGCTATTTCCATCTAGTGGGTACTGTAACTTAATTTTCAAACAACCACTCCAGTGTTCTATGAAGTCATATAATTTGGGATGATGAGCAACATGAAAAGAATAGCAAATTCTACAAGCATCAGCCTGTTGTCACACTTCTTTTGTTATGCAATGCTGTGTGAAATATGATAGATAAGGCATTCTGCAAGTCCAAGAAGTTTTGGCAAAAGCCTTGCATTCAGGGTAAGCAAATATAAATCCAGAGTAAATATCTTCTCCAAAAAACACAATGTTCTGCCCCCCCAACTTGATGGTAACTGTCCAGTAGAATTAACTTGCCTTTACCCAGTTGGCTTATAACCCTAGGAAATGGTGCAGTATTAGGGGTTCAGAGTTAATCTTTGCTGCTGAAAGATTGGATACTTAGTAGTGCCATTGTCAGGTTAGTTCAGTGGAAGTCCATGTTGCCAAACCTATGTATGGCCTCCATTCCCACCACCATGACTAGTTTTTCCATGAACTTATTGGACAATGACAAATAACAAATAACAACAAAGGTGATTAAGGGAAGAGGTTGACTGCTGTCAGCTGAAAAGGGATCCTTTTTTATTAAAATTCTTCTCTGTTAGGCAGTTTTTCTATCACAGTCACCCTTTGGTAAGCATTTTTATGGAATATGAATATCTTCACTTGTTTTGCTACTTTAGAGAGATTTATTCATGTACGTCTTCACCAGATTTCTTTGTTATTGATTTTATGATCATATTTGTAGCTGGGCATGGTGGAGCACAGCTGTATTCCCAGCACTCAAGAAGCTGAGGCAGGAGGCTCACCATGAGTGTGAAGCTAGCCTGGGCTGCTTAATGAGTTCAAGGCCAGCCTGAATGCATAGCTTTTCTGTCTCAGGAAAACAAAAACAAAAACAACAAAACAAAAAACAAATGTTTCTTCCAAGCTAAGTGCAAAATCAAATGCACTGACCTAAGTTAAGCCTACTGGGAGAATTTCACTTCACAACTGCCTTCAGTGAAGTCAAGGAGAAGCTGTAGAGGTTCTTTTAGGTAGTGGCCACACATATGTAGAACTGTGTATAAACCCGAGTCTTCTATTCCACGGTCAACTGATCATATGGGATTGCTCATAAGGCCGTAAATGCAGGCTGGGAGAGAAGGAAATGTAGCAGGAGAGGGGATCATAGATGTCTTGATCATGTCTTAGTTATTTTTCTCATTGCTGAGACAAAATTCCAGGCACCCAAATTAAGGAGGAATTTTTACCGTAGCTCACATTTTGTAGAGGTTTCAGTCCATAATCATCTCGCTCCAAGGCAGGGGAGCATGGCAGAGAGGCATTGCAGAGGAGAAACAGTTCATGATATGGCAGGGTAAGCAGAAGGCAGCAACCAGCAACCAGCAAATGAAGGCAAGTAGTATCTCAGTATTACATAACCTAGATCCCCCCTATGGAAGATGACAGAGCCTTGCTCCAAAATCCAAAGGCCTTACTTAGCTATGATTATCTGTGGAGGATGCCAAAAGCTTAAAACAATATTTTTACCTGCCCCTGTCATCTCTCTGAACTGCCCTGTTTGTACCATAAATCATATAACCCAAATAGCAGGGTACCTTGCATAGCAGAGTCTTTTCTCGTTTGGGACCTTGCTGTAAGCTAGCAGCTTTTTGGTCCTCTACGTAAATGGGTGGATGTAACAACCCAAAGTGAGAACTATAGAATGTTGTAATAAGGGAAAAGAAAAAAATGTGAGAGAATGAAAAGATGAAAATAAAGTGTTTGTAGATGGGGAGGGGAGGAGGGGGTGAAGGGAGGGCAGGGACAAGGGGAAAAAATGAAAATCAAGACTTGTCATGTAGAGGTACAAGATCCCAACAATGAATGTAACTGTACTGTATCCCTAAAATGTACCAATAAACTCAATAAAAGCTGAAAAAAATAGGCCCATTGACCACTGTAACTCCTTCACAGTTGTAAACCAGATGCAATAATTTATCCTTCATTTTAAGAAGGGACATCTCAATTTATCTCACACTCTGAGGCCCTAATAAATATCACATAAATCTATCTGCATTTTAGTCAGATATATTACCTATACTTTGACATGTAAATGTAATACCAATATGTCTAAAATAGTATCCATCACTAGATCCAATGAGCATAATGTAGTCAACTATTAAAGACAGTAAAAAGGAGAACATCGATCATAGTATCTGTAGTTCTGATCTGAAAACGAAATTTAAAACCAAAATACTAATAATTGTACCTATTTTTCGAGCTTTAAGAAATCAAGAAATATTGTTGGGTTTTGAGTCCCAGTTAGCATCTTTCATATTAATTGTACAGAGATTGGTATCAAAAACTCAGTTGAAGTACAAACTTCTTAATAGCAAAATTGTGTTATCTACTTGAACTTTAAGTCATTTGAATTCTGAGATAAATTATTGGCCTAAATGGGATTACACAAGTTTATCAGAAGATGTCAAGGAATTCATCCTACCTATCTTCCTGTGAAGAAATAGTCCTCTCAAGTGCAATTGGAGTTTTTTAGTCAGAGATAAACCAGTGAAGCGGGTTCAGCCAGATAAAATTATAATCTTGATCTTAGTCAGAAGGCTGAGAAGTGATAGAGAAAATTGTAAATGTTGGAATAGGTATGCTGCACTTACAAGCAAATTATCTATTAGGTAATTTTCCTCTATTTTAATTGGTGAAAAAACATGGAATTTTACTTTTTGAATTACAGTATTTAATATTGAAGGTTACATTTTTTGTTGACCCACTTTTCCACTTGCATCAAATGATAAGGGTGTTATGATTTTTTTCTTTCTTTTTGTGGTAGCAGGGATCAAACTCATGACCTTGTGCTTTTAAGGCAGGCCATGGCGCTACTGAGCTAAATCCCCAGCCCTGATAAGAGTATTATTAAGCTTCCATTAAATTGATTTACTTCACTGGACTAAAATAATGGTGAAAATATACTTAAGGATTTGCTTTTGTCATGAATTGGTAAAAAATAACAGGAAAGTAGGCAAACTATCTTCACGATTAGATATATAGTCGGCATAAACTTGGTGCTAAATTTGTGACAATCAATGTTACACTGTGATATAGATTTTTAAGTTTTTAAAGAAACTATTCATAAACTTCAGAAGTCAATTCATTTTTAGGATCTTATGTTGTAAATTATAACTCTCTGAAATGGGTTTTAAAAGAAGAAATAACTGCATTCTTGCTACTGTACCTAAGAATAATAGTATTCATTTATGTTAATGTATTTCTATATCTTTTATTTGGACACATAGTTATTATTTTGGTCCCGGGCATAAAACTCAGGTCCTTGTACTTGTGAGGCAGGTGCCAGAACCAGTGAGCTAAATCCCTGGCCCTAAACATTTTGAAGAATAAGAGGTGTGCAAAAACTCTGAGAAATATTCTCTAAATGTTTTTCATCTTTGAATCTTCACAGTGCCTCATTAAATTCATTATTTGTTTATTTTTATTTATTTATTCTTATCTATTTCTTACTGACTAAATATCCTGAACAAGATTGCAGACAAAGCAAAGTAGAAGCAACAGCGCTATTAGTTTGGGTTTATGTGTCCTCATAGACTCTAATAATGTGACTATTTCTTCATTTTAAAAAAATGTTTTGAGCAGTTTTAGATTTATGGGAAAATTGAGCAGAAAATACAGACAGTTCCCATTTAGCCCCTTATTCTTATTTCCAAGAGTTCTTTCCCCTATTATTAATATCTTTCAATGGCAAGTTACACTTATTACAATTAATAATATTGATGCATTATTATTATTAACTAAATTACGTGTATTTATCTTAGGTCCTTTTTACTGTTTTATTTTGAGTTTTGACCCACTAGTATGACATGACTATACCATTACAGTATCCTACAGAATAATTTTCAGTCCCTAAAACCCCTTGTGCTCTACCAATTTACCACCCCAAGCCCTTTTTACCACTTGTCTTTAACTCTCTCCAAGATTTGCTTTTTTCTAGGTTTCATATTCTTAGGATCACACACCAAATACCCAATCAGATTGGCTTCCTTCCCTTGGTGATCTATATGCAATGTATCTCTACGTTTGTTTTCTGGCTTGATTTTTATCGCTGTATAATATTCCATTATATAAATATCCGCAGTCTGTCTATTTGCCCTATCGAAGGACATCTTATTTAATTTTAACTTTTGGTAATTATGAATAAAACTGCTATAAAATTCATGCACGGATTTTTGTGTAGAAATAAGTGTTCAGCTTATTTGGACATGAAGCAAGCAGTGGGATGGTTGAGTAATACACTATACATATTTAGTTTTATACAGATTATTAAAAGATCAAAATGCCTTTCAAAGTAGCTATTCTATTTTCCCACCAAAGAAGAAAGATCTTGTTACTCAGGGTCATCATCAGCACCTGGAACTGCCATAGATTTGAATTTCAGACATTGTGCTAGGTGTGTAGCGCTATCTTACTGATGTTTTATTTTGTAACCCAGTAATGGTAAAACCCTTTTCATATGCTTGTTTGCTATTTGTATATCTTATTGGTGAGTTGCCTGTTTATCCCTGTTGCCTATTTTAATAGGTTATTTTGTTTTATAATTTCTAGTTTAAAGAGCTTTTTGTACACTCTATATACCAATCCTTTATTAGTGTATTTGCAAAGACTAACTACCAGCTAGTAGCTTGTTTTTCTGTTTCTCTTTGACAACAAAAATTTTATTTTTAGTGCAGTCCAACATCATATTTTTCATGGATGATGCTTTTGCCATTGTTTCACTTTTTGAGTGCTCATTATCTTTGATAATTTATTCCTAGCTTTGACCAAATATTTCAGATAGCACTGCTCTTTCTGTGTCCCTTCTGTTACATGTTTCTGACATTTCAGGTTCTGTGTATTTTTATTACATAAAAGTAAGGGAGAAAATATTTTTATTTTATTACCTCTTACTAATTTTGATAAAGGTAGAGGAGAAAAGTTGAAGCTGGGAAGGGTTTTTCTGATATTCTTGAGAATGACCCTACCCTTCCTCAGTTCCCTTCTGCCCCTGATAGAATAGAAAAGAGTGAGTTGATTGAATAATACACATTTTCAATAACCCTGCATGATACAAATTTGATTCATGATTCTTAACATTTTTCCTATCACTTTCATGCAGTGCTACTTAGAGTGTGTCCTTGAATTCTAGTCAGTTCTTATCACTTGCATGTCATTGTGCTGTCAGTCATATTTGTCTGGATTCCAGCAGATTATTTTGGGAGGATTCTCATTGGGCTGCCAGCCAGGAGTTTGCTCATCTCTATCTAACCTCCTTAGGTTCTGGCCCGCTGTGAACCTTCCAGCAGCTTTCTACTGTGCACTTGAGGGACTTTTCAGTGTGATAAAGTTGTGAAGCAATGCTATAAATGATGTACATAGGGAATCTTAAGCTAGAATAATGCATTGAAAAACATGGAATGAATTTCAGAAATATTATAATTGTGAAGGAATGAGATATTGTGTTGAAATAAAATTTTATTTAGTTTAAAGCCTAGAAAGGATGACTAAATTCCAGCAGAAAAAGCCCCAGGATAGCCCAAGAGACCTGGGATCATTCTACCTCCTGGAATATTTCCGAGTTGTTATTTTGGAGAGAGAAATTGCTTACTGTATGAATTATTTTAATTCTTTTGGAAATGATTGTTAGTTTTGAAGAAATTGAACAGTCTTTTAGCAGTATGAAGTTAATGAGAAATGTCTGAGTTCCAGCTACCGAATAAATCCTTAGAGACCCCCAAACAATTACAACTGGGAAGTTTGCCTCAACAATTTTAGTTCTGGGTTAAATTAAAAGGTCCATATTATCCATGGCAAGCAAAGATCTGTTTCTAATAAACTTCATTTAAATATGTGACTTGATAATAATGAAATGAATAAATGAATAAATTTAGGAAAATGATTTGCACACAGTTGGCATTCTTTAAATTGCATTTGTTTAGTTTTTACAGCTATAGTCATATGTAAAGTGAAATCTCCTTAAATAGTATTAAAAGTGGAACAGATTTTATTGTTTTTTTAATCCACAGCACAGGCTCCTTATTATAGTACAGAAGTTTGAATGATAGCAAGATAGTGATGGCATCAACAAACATCATCATGATCAAGTTAAAACATTTGATGCATCCAAATAAACTAAATAAAGCTAAATGAACCTTCAGTGATTTTTTTAGAATTATATTCAGAAAAATTACATATCATAATAGTGCTTTAGAAAGACCATGTTATACTCTTTTGCATTAGTTTGAAAATCTTGCATTTAAGGTTCATGATTATGGCTATGAAACAAAAATATCACTTAGGAAACTTCATTATAATGCTTAAGAAAAAGTTTTACCAATAAACTCAAAAAAGATAAAAAAGTTTAACCAATAAATGAATTTTGTGGTTAAAATTATAGACTTTCATAGAATAAAAGCAATGTTTAATAAGAATTTTTAGAATTAATCTTCCAGTACACCTTCTTTTTATACAAATTCAAAAAGAAGTTCTATGGTTTTGTGCATACATGCAGAGTGCTTCCAGAACAGAGAACAGAGGCTAAGCAGTCCCTTCGATGTTTGACTATGTAATGTTGTAAATGACAAACATGTATCATGCATGTGCTGCTGCAATAACTCCACTTGTCTTTTAGACCATTCCCAGAGCCTGGATTGACTTATAACAGTGAAAAAGTTGCACTCTAAAGTCATAAGATCTGTATTCAAAGTTTTACTTTTTTATTCATTATCTGTTTTGACCAAGGGAAAATTATGAAACTTCTCTGTAGATTATAATACTATCTCCATCATAAGGTAAGTCATTGAGAGAATTCGTGACTGGCACCAAAATAATTCCTATCATGCAGCATTTGATTAAGGTTGCTGCTGATGATATTGACACAGGTGTCAGTGATAATGACACATATCATGGTTTTCTAGCCTTCCTACTCATCATTTGTTTAGTTTATTTTGCTACTACATCATCAGCCTGATATCTTCACACTGCAGCTCTTCAGAGGTCATCTTCCTTACCTATATTCCCTTCCACAGTGAACTTATTTAATTGCATAGCGTAAGAGCTGCATTACATAAACTTTCATGATAAAATCTTCATGTATCTCTGTAAGATTTGTATACTTGGCCTTCAATACCATGGGTTCAACCAAATACAAGGCAAAAGTATTTGAAAAATTATATTGTACACAGTTTTCCTCTTCATTATTCCATAAACAATACAGTATAACAACTGTTTTTGCATTGTGTTAAGTACTATAAGCAATATAGAAATAATTTAAAGTATACAAAGAAATGTACAAAAGTTTTATGAAAATACTGTATCACTGTATGTAAGGTAGTTGAGCATCTACAGATTTTATTCTCTATGATGGTCCTTGAACTCATCCACAGAGAACACCGAGAAAGGCAATGCTTGCATATTTAGTGGAAATCTCAAATTGAAACTGGATGAAGCTCAGGCCACTCCACTCACCCCAATCTACAATACACCTGGATCTTCCTAATCTCAATTAATACCCACACGTTCTTGCCACTGCTTATAAAACCAAATCGTAGAATAACTATTTCTAGTTTTCCTTTCATCCCCATATCCAATCCTTCAGCAAGTGATTTGAAACTTACTCAAAATATATTCAGAAATTGATCACTTTCAATACCTGTCTTGTATTGACCATCACTTCTCCCTTGGATCATTGTAGAAGTCTCCCAAATTCCACAATTATTTTCCCTCAGTATTTTCTCTATTCATCAGTCAAAATGCTCCTCTAAAGTTTAAAACGTGTAACTCAAAACCTCCCAATGGTTTCCCAGCTCATTGAAAGGAAACCCAGACTTTTTCCATGAGCCACAAAGCTCACCTCTAAGTTAGTCTTTGTGGTGTTACTTTCTGCATTTTTTGTTCTGCTTTCTCCACACCACCCCTTGGCACATTCCACACCATCTCCAGCCCCACTGCTTTTGATATTGTCTTCTTTGCTTGAAGACATCTCTGCTGAAGGCATTTACCCCTCATCTATGAAAGAAGTTTTTAAAACAAAGTTCTGTGACCATAGATAGACATAAAAGTTGAGAGTAATCGATGGTCCATTAAACTATTAATAATTTTTAGGAGTGGTTAAAGTTAGTAGTGTTGACCTATTGACCCATATATATTATCTCCCCTCATTCTTTTAGTTCTTATGAGCAATTTTATGATTTGAAAAATTCAAAGGGAAGAATGCCATGGTTCTCAATTGACAGTTCAGTAGGTGGGTCATAAAGCCACAAGAGCCAATAGAAATGTTCCCATTTATCAGATACTATAAAATATGATATTTTTTGTGCTTTACTCTGTAAGAATATGAAGGAAGAGTTATGCCATCTTAGATGTGTATATACCATACTTGGTAGAATCTGAATGTAACTAATAATATTTTGGTAACTATAAGCATCAAGCTAAGGAAAAAGTAAATTTTTAGCAATTAAGAGTTTCTTTTCCTGAAGAATACATACTCCAAAATGTAATTAATAAACTATACAATCTTCAAACACTGACTCACTCTAAGATAAAATTATTTGTTATTCAAGAACCATTGATGACCTCAGTGACATTTCACTGAGTACAACAACAATGAATAATTTTAGTATTGTGCACTTTCAAGATAAATATATTCATTAGATATCTTTACTGTAAATGATTTTTGATAAATTTTAGAACTGTTTCTTATAAAACAGGTATGTTAAAAAATAGTTGCAGCAAGTATTAGCAATGTTATTGTAAATTAATTGATAATTCAAATATTTCCTTTGTTTATATAAAGTTTGATCTTTGTATCTTTTACTTTTATAAATTAAACACATGATCTCAAGAAAATTACAAAAAAAAATATTTTCTCCTTAAAGAAATATATAAGGAGAATTTTTGATTTAGTTAGATGAAACGATATTGTCTGACTACTTGTTTCATTTTGAGAATAAAGCAACTTGGAGATAGATATTAATAGCAGATGTTGAGGAAGAAGTATCTATGAACAATGAATTAGAGAGACGTTTAATATTCCAAAAGGACATAACTAGGAGATTGGTCTTAAACACAGAGAAGAAGCCCAGTTATTCCATTCAGATACTTGATGAAAAGACCTTCAGATTTGGAGTTGGATTTATTTCAGGAATACCAGGATTATTTACAAATTGATCCTAAGGAATTATGCTGGGGAGCTACTGGGTCTGTAATCTGTGCAGATAAGGAGATTTATAGAGTCTGGGCTCCATCTGCCTCAGAAAACTACTTCACAATCTGGAATTACTTAAAAGCTTTTGAAGGAAATTAAACTTTTGATTCAGTAATCAACTATTTGTCTTTTGTACTCTCTATATCTATATCTATATCTATATCTGTATCTATATATATTTAGCAACAATTTCATTTTAATTTCTAACCACATTTATTTTCAAGAAATATTTTTCACCCTTGAAAAACATGAAGACAAAGAAGAAAATAGATCTTTCTATTATTAAGCATACATACTTTTGGTACACATTTTCTCTGAATATACACTTCTATCCCCAACCATTTAACATCGGAGACCAAATTTCAGTCTTGGGTGTTTTTTTTGTTTTCTGTCTATACTTTCTCCCTTGCAAATATTATTCAAAAGCATGAATTTATTATTCATATGTTTCAAAAAGAAAGATCCCCCTTCTTTCTGAACCGCAGCAAAAAACTATGATTAAACAAACACTGATTACATCATCTCTTTAGCTTCTCCTTTGATTAGCCACAGGCTTCATGAACTGGTTCTCCAAAGGGTTGTGTATTAAGTTATCTAAAATTCACATGGCTGAAAATATAGGAAGGGTCAATTCTCCAAAGAAAATCTGTTGGTCTTAGAAAAGAGACAATGGAATAGTTAGGGGAGGAATAGATGCTGCAAAGGAAAAGAGAAAGACAACTTCGTCTGTAATAACTTCCTACTTATGCATTCATAATTTCTATGCTAATATACTTGCAGCAAATATTTACTGACTCTCCAAAACAATAGGTGTTACAGGTTTAACATATAGCCCAAAGTATCACATCTCCTCAAGGAGTTCATGGTTTATTAGAGTTGACAGATGAACTAGCAATTAAAATGTGATACCAAGTATTAATATAGGAACCATTTAGTAGCAACAAAGAAGCATCTTAGAAAGACTGTGAATAGTAGCCTAGGATTTTTTTTTTGAAAAGGAGCACTTGAGCTGATAATTTAAGGTCCAATAAGAATTCACCAAGTTAATAAAGTTATTCCAGATGCCAAAAACCACAGCCTGAAAAGATTGTAGATGAAAGACAGTGTGGCCCATTTGCCAATAGCTAGTAGTATTTTTCAAATGATCTTCTTAAAAGGCTTGAGACTTTTGTAAAATCTTCTTATGAATATAAGAATAAAATTAGATTGATCTGTAGCTGGTTCAAATAGTAACCTGTGGTTGGCAAATGGATTGTATCTTATTATTATTATTATTATTTTTTTTTGTACTAGGGATTGAATTTAGGACCTTGCACTTGCCAGGCAGGCAGTGGCACCAATGAAATAAATCCCCAGCCCCTAAATGGATTAAATCTTGAGCAGTAATTTTCTTCATCCCCTGTAGCTTTTGAATGTGTTATTATTGTCTTAGGCATAGAGCCCAGTCATTTTGCAGACAGTTGGATAGGGAAAAAAAAAGAATGAGATGGGTTGGGAACACTTTCCTAATCCCAAACCTGTTACTGTGAAAGTAAAAATTCTAAATGTGCCTATATATTAGATCCTAAATCTTCTGATTCTCATTGCTAGAGTATGCATAGTTCAGTCATTTAGCTTTCAACCAGGAAGAGAAAATATAAGTTGTGTAAGATCACAAAGATGGTTGCTGGGGAAGTGAAGCAAGTAGTCAACCCCAAGCAATGCTTTATTTCAATCAAAGCTAATAAATTCAAAAGGTTTACACTGATAAACATTTTGCTATACCTAAGACTTAACAGGGACTAGAGAAGGGAAAAAAAAACTTAGAAAAGAGGCGATTTTGTAAGTTAATGGTAGAGAATATTCAAGATTTTTGAGTAAACTTGTTAAAAGTTCAAATATAACTGCTTTTCATTCTAGGCTTGACATTGGGACTGTTACTTTAAGAATCTGGGATAATGAGCCTGGCCAAATCACTGTGTGGACAAACACTTTATTGGTTAAGAAAGCAAAGAAAAAAGCAAGGCAAACAGCATTCTCTTGGATGATCTCACACTCAGAGACACTTGTGAGGGGCCATTGGCGGAGGGACGCCACTTTGATGTGACCATTCGTCTGGCCATTGTCTCGGCTGACTCTGAGAACACAGCAGGAGATATTTGGAACATGTCTGAGAAAAACCCATTTAACTGTGCATTGGAAAAGTTTTAAAAAACTGTATAACAATGACAATTACACAGTTTTATTGAAATCCTAATATTATTTTACCACTAAAAATAATTTGAGGAGTTTATAATGAGCAAATTTAAGTCAGTGCACACTAAAAAGGAGAAAAAGTTCTTTTTTCATATTTTCAGAATTGGTTTGTTCTTCCTTAAATGCAATTGACTGAATAAAAAAGTGACTTATTTTGATTCAAAGAAAATGAAAGACATCAGGAATTAATAACTATATGAGATAAAAAGGATTATGAATTATAAGTTTGATTACTATTCCAACTTGTACTGTGCTAAAAATTTTACTTATGTAGTCATGTGCTGGTAGATAGTGGAAAGCTGAGAAATTTAATCATTATGAAATTGAGTAAAATTGAAATATAACAGTTACTATTCCTGGTACTCGTCACACATTAAGTTCAAAATGACATATTGGGAATAATCTTTGCTGTCAGAATAATAAATTCTCCATGAATTTTTAACTGAGACATTAGGCATGATTCTAAACCACTGAGCTGTATTTTTCTGTCCATAAAGGAATAAAATTATATATATATATATACATATATATATGTATATATATATGTTACAGAATTATTATAGACAATATATATATGTTACAGAATTATTATAGACATTAAAATTAATTCTACATGTTAATGTTAGTCATCGCTGATCTGAAATTTGAAGAATCAAAGAAATAAATAAATAAAATCAGATCTGCTGGGGATGTACTTACCCATCTGGAAAATACAAGGTCCTGAGTTCAATTCCCAGTACAAGAAAAAAAAAATCAAATCCATGTAGTAATAAAGATTCCAAAGGCAAATATACATAATTTGTTTGCTTAAATTTAATATTAACTAAATATATTTGTTGATAAATGCCTTGACCTCTGTGGATGAAGCCATTATCATGCAAATTTATCATATACTCAAAAAGAAACTAAGAATAAAAATAAATGATATATACTAATAGAATTCTAATGATTCTGATCATGTAGGACACGGACAGCAATTCAAGTGGAATGATAATTTGTTACTACCTCAGAAAGATTTTCAATTTTTTATGCTGGAAAAAAGAAAAACATCATTTTTAAAATCAGCTTCTTGTTCTGTATTTTTGGGGGTCTCTTGTTTTATTAAATTAATATGCTAGAATCACGCTAAATCATACGGGCAAATCAATAGTATAGTAACTTCCACCATGGATTGTATTTTGGGAAAAAGACTGTAACGACATAGACATGATTTAGCCAGAAAAATAATTTAAAAATCCTAGGTAGCTGACAGAATATCTTGAAAAGATAGGATCAGCTGTGGATGCTGCACAGATGGAAACAACTCTCAATAGGGCTGCTTTTTTAGAGATTTCATGGCTACCACCAGATACAGATTTGTGTCATCCACTGATTTTTTTTTTTTCATACCAAGGATCAAACTCAGAACCTTGTACTTGTGAGGGAGGCAGGGCACCAATGAGTTACATCCCTGGCCCGCTACTGAATTTCTGAGTGCCTCTTGTGATAGCTGATATGTATCCTCTCACTGTTAGTGAGGTACAAAATCCCCAGAGATACCTGCTTCTTCGAACTGCATCAGAATTAAAGGTTTTCTAGGGTAGTTTTAAATGTGGTTAACCCAGGAATATTCCTGTACTTTGACTAGAGTAGTAAGGAAAATGAGGCCTGATTTGTACTCATAACATGGAAAATTCTCCAGACAAAAGAAGAAATTTAAAAAACATTTGTAACCTATAGGCAAAAAAAGTGTCTACTAACGTTTCCCTTTGGTAGGCAAATATCAACATACCTTTCTTTCTCTCTTTTTATAAATTTATTAAAACTTTTGGTAAAATATACAAAATATATAATTTACCATCTCAGCGATTTTAAGTGTTAAGTAGTAGTGTAAAGTATAATTACACTTCTGTGCAATATCCCAATGATATAAAAATTCCTTTTTATAAGTGTGCTTCAAAAATTTTTGATAACTTTTATTATTTTATTCTCTTGCTTGTAATTTAAACTTGTTTGAACCAAAACCAAATGAGTAAAAACAACTAATAAAACTTACAGATTTAAATTATAGAATCATCGATATTTTCTAATAATATTATCAACTATTCTTTTTCTTTATTCCATCTCTTCCTTTTCCTTTTTGTCTGTTTCTTTGTGGGTTGGCTTCACTCTCGGGGAAGCTTGCTTCAACCTCCCATTTGCTGAAAGGTTCACAGGTTCGCATCATCCTTATACTGTTCAGAGAAATAAGCATGTTCCTCTTTTATGGTAATTATTAAAAGCATCTGTGGCTGATTAGCATGAATTTGGTGCTTTCCCTATTCCCCAAACAACCTCCAGGTCTTTAAATAGGCAGCTGGATTACAGAATTGTTACTAATGGTTAGACAGAACCATGCTGTTGATAGTCCTGTCATTGTGTTTGTGTGCTATGATTCGCAGACAGCTCCTAAAACAATAGCCCAAAGCCTGCAATAAAGATATCTGTAAGATATTGCAATCAGGCAATAAAGATATCTGTATTCCAATCATTTCAAAGGCTTCTGTTATATTTACTAAACTCATCCTCAACTTAGATCAGATGCACATTCTCATTCTTATTGCAAAGTTTTGCTCTAACTATGAATGGGATATAATAGTCATAGCAGAATTTGACTTAAATATAACTCCAGGACTGTGGACAGTATGACTCTGTTCATCAGAAGCCATTTCTTTACTCAAGGCTTGTCAGTTTTAATTTCAATTCCCTTTTTATGTATGAACGCTTTTGAAAGTTTTTCTGTGATCAGGCAAATCTATGCATTGTGTTGACACTTCTGGTCAAAACATGATTATAAGAAAATTCACTAGAATTGAGGAATAAATACAATAGAAAGGGACAATCTCATAAGACAAATAAAATGAATAGAGTGTCCAAATTAATAATTTAGAAAATACCTAAGAAATAAAATATAATGGAATGAAATTATTTAAAAAACAAGCAGAGATTTAGGTCATAAAAAACGAAATGACTGCCAACACAAACAATGAGATAAGAATATTGATAAACTGAAGAATAAATTATCCAAGCACAAATCTAGTTGACAAGTTGTAAAGAGAACAAAAAGGAGGAGAAAGAGACTAAAGAACTTAGAAAAGAATAAGGTGATAGAAAATATAAAGACAAGTTAAGCAGACTGAAAAAGAGGAATGGTTATCAATACTCCATATATAGTCTGTTTCAAATGAAGACAGAATTACATGAGAAAATAATTAAAATAATAAAATAACCTAAGAATTAAAGAAATACTAAAATTTTAGGATTTAACAGTCTGTAAAAGGTTTGTCAGCTAGCCTTTTCTGTATGATTAACTACCTGTGAATTTAATAGGTTAAAAATTATAACTCATTACAAGTGGTACCTCGGTTCATGAACTCAATTATTTCTAAGATTCTGCTTCCAAACCAAACTGGATGAGAACTGAATCCAATTTCTTGAAAAGGTAAACATTGAACCTAACATTGGTTTTGGCGTGGTTTTCATTCAATTTAATTAAGACCAGAATTGAGGAAAGAATCAAGTTTGTGAACTGAAGTACAATTTCCTATGAGTGCTATCATTTTGTATGGCTAAAATGTACCAATATTTTGTATCTAAAAAATTGAGAGTTGGCAATTTGAGTGCAAAAACCTGCATAATTTTATTTTTATTTTTATTTTTTTTTATTGAGTTTATTGGTACATTTAGGGATACAGTACAGTTACATTCATTGTTGGGATCATGTACCTTTACATGGCAAGTCTTGATTCTCATTTTTTTCCCCTTACCTCTGCCCTCCCTTCACCCCCTCCTCCCCTCCCCATCTACAAACACTTTATTTTCATCTTTTCATTCTCTCACATTTTTTTCTTTTCCCTTTTTGTTCTTCCCCTAC
>NW_022900926.1:46964402-46973681 GCF_012274545.1 Fukomys damarensis
GAAAAAAACCCCCTCTGGGGTCCTTGGGTCCTTCCTGGGTCTGTTGTCGCGCAGGCCGGGAGCTCTATAAATGAATATCTTTCCCTGGAACACTCCTTAGTCACTTGGCTTCTGGGACATAGAGTTCATCTGATTCTTCCCCTAACTTCACTGGCCACAACGGTTCCTTCTCTTCTCTTTTGCTGGCTGTTCTTCTTCTCTGAACCTAAAAACACTGTTTGTTCATTGTGTCATCTAGAATATAAACTTCAAGGTGGCAGGCATATGGTCTTGCTCTAGCTTCTTGCCAGCGACGGGTCTTCCTCCTCACAGCACCTCACGAGCGCAGGTCCTCTGAGATGCGCAGACCCGGGAGTCCTCCCGCAGACAGCTCTGGGGCATAAGTGAAACCGCTCAATTATTAAATCCCCCCCGCCTCCGTGAATGCGGCCGACTACGATTCAGGGGATTTCTAAACTTCCTCCAAACCTGCATAATTTTAGACTCTTCTCTCCTAGATTTGCATATGGTTTTTTCAGTCAGCTTCAGAATGGCTGGGACTGATTAAACTAAGATGCCACTCACATTATCTGGGTGAATAAGGCTGTTAAGTTGTTTGTATGTGGTCTTTCCAGTTGCCCACCTCAGCCTCACTCCTTCACAGTATAGTCTAAGAGTTCTGAGTGCAAGTGCTACTCAAATCTCAGCTTTTATTATCTTT
This sequence comes from Fukomys damarensis, assembly GCF_012274545.1. Lineage (NCBI taxonomy): Eukaryota > Metazoa > Chordata > Mammalia > Rodentia > Bathyergidae > Fukomys > Fukomys damarensis. The sequence continues at coordinate 46,965,103 of NW_022900926.1, forward strand.
GCTAGCATTCTATCAACAAACAACTTGCTTGGGCATACCTAGGTTTAAAGATTAGAGAAATAAAATCTACTTTCAAAAAGCAGGAACACTAACATAACAATGGAAAGTTGCAGATGATCAGAGAAGGAGAAATTATTGTAGTCGTCTTTACAAATCATCTGCCACACCATTTACATTAGATAAGGGATAACATATACAGTACTTAGATATATTACAGAGAAATTTAGGAACAATGAAGGCAAAATGAGAAGTCTAAAAAATTCTGCAGGGGAAGAGCAGATGATCCACAAAGGAATGAGAATTTAATTTATAATGAAACCTCACCAGTGAGACAGAGAGCTATAATGGTTTAGTTCAAAAGTATGATGATGATATTCTGTGGCTATACAAGGATGAAGACATTGTACACAAGACCTCTTGGCAAATACTTTTGAAAAATGCCTCTCAGGAAAGAGACAAAATAATGAATAAATATGGGGGATAAATAGTACAATATAGTTAGAAATGTTTATTTTTAATAAAGGTAGAACAAATTGTTTCTACCATCTACTTTTGGGAATAAGGTTCACCGGAACAGAGACACATTCAAGTTTGCATTTTTTGCTGTCTCTGGATGCTTTTGTGCTACTGAGAGTTGAGTGGTGGAGAAAGATGGCCTGCAAAGTCTAAGATATTTACCCCATTAGGGAAAAATCCAAATTAGCAACAACCAAATAATTACCAAGAAGAAATGCAAAAAAAAAAGTATAGCAGAAGTAATAAAGTAATAATTAACAAAGTAGAAAGTAGTGTACCAGAAAATGAAAGATAGGGTTAATTAACAAAACCAAAGCCTGTTGCTTCTCAATGATTTATAAAATTGTGTCATTACCTGAATGAATAAAAAAATGGGGAAAAGAGGTTTTCCTTCTGGATGTAACTGATATAGCTTTGTGAAAAACTAGACAAGACAGAAAAAGTACAAAGCAAAAGACAAAAAAAGTACAAAGCATATATAGACATATCAACCAGAAATTGCTGGAGTTTCTTTTAAACCTAAAGCTGGAGATTGAATTTACTTTCTTTTCTCTATGTAAAAACAAATATTACATAGCTAGTGCTCTACTAAGAGGAGTGTATAGAAAATACAATCACACAATGGAGAAAACCGTAATGGACATCCATGTTAGTTGAAAAAAGTAGTTTGATATGTGCAATTTTGCCTTATTAGAAAAACTATAATTGGTAATGATTATTCTCATTGTAACTAGATTTGTACTTAAATTTGTATTATTTTATTTCAAATGCTTCATCATCACTGTCCAGGCTTTAGCTATCATAGGCCAAGAACTACTTCTTCTTAGAATGGAGAAATGGGCCAAAGTGTTTCCCCACTTTTAGTGTAATACTTTTTTGTTTTATTTAAGTAAAAAGAGTGGAATATACCAGAGATGATCTCATGCACTCGAAAGTAGAAAGGTTATCACCGGATACTGAGGAGAGAAGGGGCAGGCAGGCCTGGGGGAAATGTATGAGCACTAAATTTGTGTCACAAGTGGGAGTTCTGAAGTACTGCTGCACAGTAATGAGACTAAAGATAACTAGGGAAAGGACTTCGAATACTATCCATGTGAAGAAATGAGAAATGTTCGATGAGATAGATATGTTTACCCTGATTTAAACTGCTACACCTCTTATGAGTTGCTGACAGCAATGTAAAATGATACAGTCATTTTGGAAAAATTTTAGCCCATCTCTTACAAAATTAACATTCACTACCATGAATTCTATGCTTAGGTATTTACCCTGATTGAAACATATGTCCACACAAAGCCCTGTATGTAAATATTTAGCAATTTTATTTATTTTTATCCCAAATTGGAGAATAACCTAACTGTTCATCAGCAGGTGAATTGTAAAAATATAAATATTTGGCTTATCCAGAGATAGGAATATTACTCAGCAAAAGATATGAAGAAATTGACACATAAAACGACTTAGTCTCAAAAGTATGCTAAATAAAAGAAATCAAGCATGAAAGCATAGTATGTTTTTCCTGAATAGGTAAAATTAACACACAGTGACAGAAACCAGTTGATTGGTGTGTTAACTGTTGCCAAAGGAGAGGATGGGACTCACTGAAAAACTGTGATATAATATTCCACTTTTGACTGTGTGATGTTTTTGTTGTTGTTAAAATTCATCCACTTAAGATTGTTTCACTTTTTTACATAAATGTTACCTCAGTTCAAATTACTAAAAATTTTCAATGTCATTTATATACAGCACAAGGATAAAATTAAATATTTTATAGCAAGTTCAAATTATGCCCAATGTTAGTAAAATATTGTACAGTTTATTTTCCTGACATATGTTATTTGAAAAAACTCTGGAGTTCCTCCAAATATAACTTCACTTCTAGATCTTCTTGATGAAGAAGTCTGGAGGTCCCATTTGGTTACTTCCTTCTGGAATGTTTGTTCTACTTCATAAGGGGTGGAGAAGCTAAAATGAAATGAAAACCAAGATAAAATGTAGTATATATTTGACTTTCATCTCTGATATCAGTTATTTACAAAAACATATATAAATACAAAAGAGGCAATGATTTTTTTCACAAAGTTGATAATTTGGTAATACAGAATTAAGCCTTTTACATAAAAGAAAACCAAGAAATGGATGAGCACATGGGTGAGTAAATTTGTTTAGAATAAATATGGACTGAATTTTTATTTTTAAATTTAAAGGTTAAAAGACGTCAGCTTATGCTTGTGATAATTCTGCAAATATTCCTTAAATTTTAAATTTAAAATGGTAGAATTAGAACTAAAACACATAATCATCTAAAACTCTAGAGAAGGCAAAAGCACACATAACATAACCCAAGCAGAAAAAAAAGGGGGTAGGGAAAGTGGGAGAGGTAGGGGAAAGGTAAGAAGGGAAAAGGTAATAAGGAGAGAGAAAAAATATGAGAAAAGGAAAAAAATGGAAGTGAAGTCTTTGTAAATAAGGGATGGGTAGAGGGGGTGAAGGGAGGGCAGGGGTATGGGGAAAAATAAGAACCAATATCCATCATTTACAAGATCCCAATGATAAAGGTAACTGTATTGTATATCTAAAATATACCAAAGAAGCTATGGAAAAAAAAAAGAAAGCTGAGAAGGAAATACAGAAACATGTAGGACAGAAAGAATAAAGCAAGCTGAATAAAAATGAAGCAACAAGTGACACTGAGTTATATTCCCCAATTACCATCTAGAGTACATAATATAGCCAGGGCCACATTTTAAATTAAGAAGTAACTGATTTATTTCTTCTTCAGTATTCCAACTCAGAAAAATGTAAATATTAAAGGAGAGATTATATTTATTCAAAAACATTAAAAAATGAAGAGGAGGAAAGGAAAGACAGAAGGAAGAGGGGAAGACCACAAACCACAGCTTATCTACACAGTCTCTAAGGACGTGGGTCTAATTTTCTCAGGCAAATCCCAACTACATTGGAAGATTTTCCTTTTTCTGTTAGGAGAATCCAGGCAGAAAGTGTCACACATGGTCAGATTTCAGTATCCTTTTCATACCAGAATTGTGTAGTTCATTACATAGTTAAAAAGAAATATTTTCACCCATTTGTGGAAGAAGAGGGCAGAAGTTTTGAAAATCAGAATGTACACAAGTATTCCCGGCAGTATTTAAAGAATTTTCTAATGATAAAAATATATTTTAAATCTCTGCTTGCTATGCTATGAGAAAGATACAAAGTAAATACCAGGCACCATCATTTCCTCTAACAGCTTTACATTTTTCTTTTCTTTTTCTTTGTGTTGCCGGGAATCGAACTTGGGTCCTTGCGCTTGCGAGGCAGGTCACCGAACCGCTGAGCTAAATCCCCGGCCCTACATTTTTCTTATTGAGATGGACTGATCACCTATGTAAAACAAGCAAGTATACAGGGGAAAACATAAGGCAGTAATATAAATATAGATAGGGAGTCGACAGCATAGACTGCTCTCTTTAGGATAGCTTAATGGAAGCGGAATTCTTGGGATCTGGCCAGTGAGGATAAGGGGGTCTCCTAAGAGTAGAAGAATTAGAAAAAAACAAAAGAAATCATATAATCAGGAAGCATCAACTGGGAAAGGGTCTCAGAGAACAAGATAGTATTCAGGGTTCAAGGCTTGGACTAAATTCTAGACAGACTGTGGGCCAGCCAGGTAAATTTTAGCAAATCTTCACTGCAGGATGTGTGTATAGGAGATTGTAGGTATAGAGATAAAATGTGCATTGTAATAGTCACTTTTTTTTTTTTCGTACCAGGAATTGAACTTGGGTGCTTGTGCTTGCAAGGCAGATGGCTGATCCACTGAACTAAATCCCTGGTCAGTAGTCACATTTTTATTACTCTAATAAATACCTGAGATTATTGATTAATACAGAAGCACAATTTATTTTGACTCCTGATTTGAAGAGTTTTGTCCAAAATCCATCAAGTTGGTTGCTTTTGGACTTGTAGTGAGGCAGCACATCACAGCAAGGAATGTGTTGTACAACAGAGCTACCTAACTCATGGCTTGGGAATCATAGAGAGAGAGGAAGGGCCAGAGGTCCCATCAAGGTTACACCTCAAAGACCAGAAGAACTCTTTTTAGGCTCCACCTCTTAAAGTTTCCCCCAACTATCAATAGCAGCACAAGCCCAGACCAAAGCTCTTAACAAATAAGACTTGGGGAGTCCCATCCAATCTATAGGATGCATCTTGGAATTAGTCATTTTGTACAACGTTGTATCAATTGACAAAAGTATCTCAGTACCTATAGTTTTTAGCTAGATTAAACAGGAACTTTTATATGCAAATATGCAGATTTCAATGACTTTAAGGATTATTGCATCAACAATAACTGCATTGCATTGCACAGAAATAACATCAGTGTTTGGGAGAAACAGAAAGGAGTTCTGAACAAAATTTATAAAATGCTGCTGCTGATCTATGAACTATGAAATGATTTTATAAATTTAGTGAACCATAAGGAGGGAGTTATAATACTGGCTTGACAGGAACATTCTGATGTAGATTGTTTTAAAATCTGTCTCAGCTGTAAACAAGTATTCTTTTATCCTGGCCCTTTTTGCATAAATTTATCTCCCAGAAGGTTCTCACAATTGGAAATCCATTAAAACAAAAGGTTGAATGGTCCTTGACCACAAAAATTTTGCCTTGAAATAAAATACCATTCTTGTAGGCTATCACCAACAAACCAATGAGCCTGGTCATATCTCTAATGTTCTAATCATCTTAAATTAATTTTCTACCATGCCAAATTAGGAAAACCTCAATACATATTTCATATAATTGTGTGTAGTTTAAGGGAATATGCATCCGTGTGCTTTTATACATTTATATCATAAATATTAATGAACTTTTTGAAGTAGAAACAACTGTAGCTGCTTTCTCAATAAGGTATGTTTCAGTAATTTCTCTCCTTTTTTCCATTAGATTTATTGGTACATTTTAGGTATACAGTACAGTTACATTCATCATTGGGATCTTGAACTTTTACATGATGTATCTTGGTTCTTATTTTCTCACCATTCCCCTGCCTTCTCTTCACCCACTTCCACTCTTAACTATTAACAAAGACTTTGTTTCCATTTATTCCTTTTCTCAAATTTCCCCTTTTAAGAAGAGGAGGACTTGCCTTGCCAAAGACAAAGTAACTCAGATGTTCAAAGCTTCAGATTTAATCTAAAATTAAAAGTACATGGTATTTGCATGTCTAGAATCATATCCCTTCCCCAGAATGCTTGCAATTGAAACTAAGAATAATCTCAAGGTACGTCTGCCGGATGCTAAACAACTGAAATGCTTTGCCAGTGATATTGAATAAAAACTTCAGAAATGAAATGCAAAGCTCTTTAAAGATATTGGCAAAGTCTTGACTGGAAATGAAATTTTCTCCCAGAATTTAGAAGTCTAAATATGATGATGCCTAGGCACATCATGGAAGCTAACATCATTCTGCTTAAATGTTAAAGAATCATCTTTAAAAATAAACCAGATAATTCAAGGTTTCTTGAGTATTCCCAAAGTGAACTTTAATAGAAAGTATTTGATTTACATACTTATATGTACTATAATCATCATTTCTTTGAGTTGGCATTTTTCCTGTTATTATTTGTTGAGTAAAATCATATAATAATTTGGTGCCTGAAAATCTCATTTTATACAGTTCAACAGGAATTACTCGAATCTGCCTTCTAAGATTTGATTAAGAAATCTAAGCTGAAGCTGATATAAGTACGTTTATGATTTATTTGTTTTAATTTGAACTGTTTGGATATATTTTCTATAATGAATACAATTGATGTTAACTGAGATGTGAACATATGGAAAAGAGAAGCACCTGGATATGTTAGATCAGTTTTGGAAAAACAAGATTTTGAGAAGCTTCTTTGCCAAAATTGTATCTCCAAACATTTTTGAAAATGATTTATTAGGGGACTGAAGAAAATATATTGCCACAGTGGGGCAAATACTTCAGCGATATAAAGATCTCAAGATAAAATGTGACTTTTCTGAATGGCAAATTGTGTGATATATTATTCCCACTGGAAAGAATTTATTAGGCAATTTATGTCTTATGAAGTACATACAAATACCTCATGTTTGAAGAAGCACTTATTACTTCTATGTAAACAAGAATGATTGAATGCTGAAAATGCTGTGAGACATTTGCTGTATAAACTAGAGAATTTAAGAATAAATTATTTTATATTGAGTTATTAACTATATGACACACAATATAGTGGGAATCTACAAGTCTTTTGTATAAAGTTATTTTCGAAGGCAGTGCCCATAGGGCACAGAGAGGAAGATAATCAGGAAACATCAGAAATCTAATAGAAAATACAAACTTCAATGCCTCCTTTAGTGTCCCTCCCACATACTTATAAATTTATAATAGGTAATACATATCCTGTATGTATGCCTGTTATGTGCCAGGCAGCTTTTCAACAGGCCACAAGTTTTATTTATTGCCAAATTTTGAGACAAGTATTTTTATCCATGACTGATGTATAACGAAAACAAGAGACAGAGGGATTAACTAATTTATCTGATTACAAATCCAGTAAGCAAAAATGCTGGATACGAACTTGTCCATTTAGAGTCCAGAGCATATCTTTTAAGCAATGGCTGACATTTCCTTTGCATATACTCAGAACCCAAGAATATAGAGGTTAATAGAAGCCATTATCCCAAATTTTAGAAATATGTTTAAAAAAATAATTTAAAATCAAGTTTAATATAGCTTGATTAAAAGTGTTTGGAGAGGGCCAGGAATTTAGCTCAGTGGTTCCACCCACCTGCCTTGCAAGCACAAGAACACAAGTTCGATCCCCGGTACCCCCCCCAAAAAAAAAAAAGTTAAGAGAAAGTAATTTGCTCCTGTTGCTTTGCTTTTTGTATCGTAAAGGTGAAGAGAGACACAGTGGAATTATATATTGGGGTTGAGACTCAGGCCTGAGAATTTATGTCTTACCCTTTTCTCACAGGATTCGTGTGACTGACATGCCTGCAGTGGGACTAAGATGTATTTGGGCCACCAGAAATAAATCTTTTGGAAATTCGTTTTCTAATATTTTAGAAAAATCAGTATTTACTTACATATTTCATGTCACATAGAATGGTAAGAGGACAAAATAATGAGTCTACTCTAAAGATTAATAAAAGCACCAAATAAACACAAAATTCAGAGCTATTTAAAACAGATGAGGGGGCTACGTTTAATGTGTTTGCTTTATTTCTCCCTTCCTCCTACTTGTGGAATTTACTTCGCATTTCCATCTTCCTTCAAGAAAGGCTCCAGCTGCTTGCGGCTAGTAAATGAGACAGCAGCATTACTTACTCATATTGTCAGTAAATCCCATACCCTTCTTTGTCATCTCTTCATTTTTGAAATTTTTGGCATCTCCTCCTGTTAATATTTCAAGTGTTAACAATGTCCCAAACAATACCACTATCCACAAGACTAATTGTTTCATTCCCTGTGCTCTTTCATATCCTTTTCTCTACCAACGTTTCTGCCGTTCCAAACTCTTTGTTTTGCCATCATTTGTGTAGCTGCATCTTGGAACCTGTCTTTAATATCCGTCTGAATCTACTTTAGTTATGGCTCAATTACAATGGAATACATGTGCACTTCCTACTCTACACCTTCCCTTCATCCTACTTTTGTCTACTTCTGTTTCATTTCCTCTCAATTGAAACTGGGCTATCAGTGATAATCCTTTTTTTAATATTCTAAAGTTTTTTGATCTTTGATGTAAGCATGTGTGTGTGTGTGTGTGTATAATTTTTTTTTTCAAAAAAGAAGTTTGCGAAAACTTCTGGAAAAAATTTGCTTAATTGCTTCTTCCATGAGTGGAAAAAAACAAAACAAAGCAAAACAAAAAAACCCACATACACCCAAACCAGGCATACTGATCACTTTACAAAATGAGGGCAAACAACCCAGGGGGATCTCAGTGTTGCTTACCAATGTTATTCTGTTTTCTTACTGTTATTGGTTTCGTTCTCTTTTTTTTTTTTTTTTTTGCAGCTGT
>NW_022900926.1:46973764-46991404 GCF_012274545.1 Fukomys damarensis
TCTTTTTTTTTTTTTTTTGCCACTTCTCATAGCTAACAACAGTTGTTTATAAAGTTTTGTACTTTAAATAAGAAGTTTTGATCCTCTCACCCTGTCCTCATCTCTCTCATTTTGGGCATAACATTTTCTCTTTTTAGATTTTTTTCCTTTTAGCAGAATTCTGTTATGTTATAAAGAAATTAGATAGTACTTGAAAAGAAAACTTTCGGAGTTGTGAAGCCAAATCGCACAACAGTTTGTGTCTACGCTGATCTATTACCCTCCAATTAAAAAAAAAAAAAGACAACTTTGATAACCTGTGTTCTTTATCTTTTTTTCCTAACTAGGGACTACTGGAGTCTCTAATTTTTCTACTTATCTATATATCTCTTATAACTCATTTTAACATTATCAGCCCTAAAAATTACTTTAGTCAAGATCATAAAAAATCTTTCTCTCAATTAACTCATCTGCCTCTTCTTTCCTTCATTTAATTATGAACCTCTGCGATTTGAGTGCTACCATGAACTCTTAACTGCATGAACTCTGCCTGGGTAAAAGAAATGGATATTTTATCTGTCCTTATGTCACCTGATTTATTAGCAGAATTGCACATGATTGACCATTAAATCATAAGTTTCTGAAGAAGAGAGACTCCAAGTTTATATTACTACAACCTATCCCAATGTCTGGCACAAAAGAGACCAACAGAGTTTATTGAAAATAAATATTAAGGTAACTATTTTATAATTCTGTTATGCTGAAACAAATAAGAAAAAGAACAGGCTTCTGGTTTCTGGTGTAACATGCAGAGCTTGAAGTTTTCACTCTTATTTTCACAATAAGAAAAATCTAGAAAAAATAAAAATAAATAGCTCATTTTATACCCATGAAATAATTAAAGTTGCATGATGAATTGCGAATCTTAAAAAAAAAAGAAATATAACTCGCTGGGACCAGAAGAAGTCCCTCCTGGAGCCAGTAGCTGGCGGGAACGGTTAAAAGGCAAGTTGACTAATTGCTGGAGAGTGAGAAGGGTATAGCTTGGGAGTTGGAAAAAACACCAAAGATCACATCCTTTGGTGAATTTTATCCTCAAAACTCCTACCTTGTCAGGATGAAGATTAGAAAAAGTCCTTTATGCTTCCAGAAAGAGGAGAAAAGTAAAGTACTTGAAATATAACCAGAGGATATTGTTCTCCTTAACATAAACGTGATAGCAAAGAAAATAATATTTATCAAATCTTAACCAACTCTTTTATCAGAGCCTGACTGATTGAGAGCAAGGAGAATACCCAAAGCAAGCCTTCTATAACCTTCAACATGGGCAAAGGAACTTGTTGTGGCTTCTAGCCTTCCAGTCTCACCTAAGGTGGGGTAAAGTTAAAAAGTGTGGAGGTCACAACCCAGGGGCACAGGATGCCATGACTAAGACTTTTCCATATGATTATAGCCTGCTTTCTTCCCCCACCTCTTCCAACCAAATCAATGTATCCTTCTACAAAATTATATAACCTTACAGTTCAATGAAACTGCAAGTCTGAGACTCTCCTAAAGAGTGTCTTAGAGAAACCCAAAGACAACAATGAAGACAAAAACAAGGGAACTGGCACAAGAGCTCCAGCAAACAATCAGAATATCCTGACTCTCGGTCAGAAAAACATGAAACTTCACGTTTAAGGTACATTGACATCACTTTTTATTTTAACTGATACATCATGATATGGTCATGAGGAAAAATCAGAAGGAGTGCAAAAGGAAACGTAATCACAGAGTGGGAAACAAGCACATTTAAATATGATAAACTAATATTTTAAATAGCTATAATATACTCAACATTAATATGCTTAATAAAAATGAAAATCACATAAGGATAAACATGCAAAATAAGCAGAGATAAACTTTTAAAAAATTCATTACATTTATTTGTACATTTTAGCTATACAATTCGATGATATTCATCATTGGGAATTTGCACTTTTTCACGATGTAGCTTTGTTCTTATCTTTTCCCCATTTCTCTGCCCTCCTTCAATTCCTCCACCCCTCCCTATTTACAGTTTGTTTTTGCTTTTCTCTTTTTCATATTTTTTCTTTTCCCTTCTTTCCTTTACCTCACCCTTTCTACTTCCCTATTTCTTTAGAACTTTTCTTCTTATTTCACACTATCTATTAAACATTTTTATCCTTATTTACATTTATTTACACACGTGTGTCCTATTTCTTTCATTTAAGAGTATGGCTTCAATGTGCATCCTTTCATCTATAAATGTCTCTAATTTCTCATTCTTTATGGGTAAGTAGTACTTCATTAAAAAAAAAAAAACAACAAAAAAAGCACATCTTCTTTTTCCATTCAGCAGTTGATGGTCATTTGGGCTGTTTCCAAGTTTCAGCTATCACACTCTGTGCCTCTATAAACATGGGTGCACATGTATTGCTATGGTATTATTTTTTTAAATCTTTTGGGATGATCCCCAGCAGGGGAGTATCTGGGTCAAATGGGACCTCCAATCCTAGTTCTTTGAGGTAACTCCATACTGATTTCCACAGTGGTTGCACCAGTCTACACTCCCACCAACAATGGAGAAGGATTCCTTTCTCCCCACAGCCTTCCCAGCGTTTGTTATTGACTGATTTCTTGATAGCAGCCATTCTTTCTGGGGGTGAGGTGGAATCTCAGTGTTATTTTTATTTGCATCTCTCTAATGACTGGGAATGTTGAACATTTTTTTCATGTTTATTTGCTGTTTCTACTTTTTTGTCTCAGAAATGTCTGTTCATTTCAGGTGCCCATTTTTGAATTGGGTCTTTAAATTTTGGAGGTTTGATTTTTTAAAGTTTTTTATATATTCTAAGTAGTAGACTTTTGAAGAATAGCTGATAAAATTTTTTTTGCACACTGTAGGTGGTTTCTTCATTCTGTTGGTAGTATCTCTTGCTGTAAAGAAGCTTTTTATTAAGATGAAATCCTAATTGTTGATTTTTTGTGCCAGTTCACATGCAACTGAGGTTTTGTTCATGAAGTCTTTTCCTATACCAATGTTTTCAAGAGTTCTACCTAACCTCTTTTCCATGTACTTCAGTGTTTCTGTTTTAATAACTAGATCTTTAATTTATTTCACTTTTAATTTAGTGCATGGTGAGAGACATAGGTCTGCTTTTAATCTTTGGTACCCTGAAACCCAATTTTTCAAGCACCACTTACTAAAGGTGCTATTTCTGCCCCAAATGAGAGTGTTTGGCTCCTTTGTCAAAGATGAGGTGGCTGAGTGTGTCTGCAGTTGTTTGGGCATCTTCTAATTTATTCCCTGGGTCTATGTTTGCCAGTACCATGTTGTTTTTATCAGAGTAGCTTTGTAGTATTGTTTCAAGTTGGGGATTGTGATGCCCACTCCCTTGTCTTTGTTGCCTACAATTGCTTTTGCTATTCTAGATCTCTTATTGTTCCAAAAGAATTTTTGGATTGTTTTCTCAAGTTTTCTGAAGTATTCTATTGGATTTCAATTGTGATTGCATTGGATCTATAAAGCAGTTTTGAAAGTATGACCATTTTCACTATTTTGGTTATTCGTACACAGGAGCAAGGGATGTCTTTCCATTTTCTAATATCCTTTTTGATCTTTTTTTCAAAGTGTTATAGTTTTCATAGTAGAGGTCTTTTATTTCTTTTCCTAAGTTGATTTTTGGATGCTATTGAGTAAGAAGTTGTTTCTCCAGTTCCTCTGTTGGTGAATCTATTGTTCAAGTACAAGAAGGCTGTTAATTTTTGTGCGTTGCCCATGTATCTCTACTGAATTTGCTTATTAAGTTTAGAAGACTATTAGTGGAATTATTGGGGTCTTCTTTATTGAGTATCATGTCATTTGCAAATAATGACAATTTAGCTTAATTCCCTATGTTTATTCCTCTTATATCTTTCTCTTGGCTAATTGTGGTGGTTAATGTTTCCAAAACTATATTTAACAGGAGTGGTGATAGTGGACATCCTTATCTTGTTCCTGATTTTTGCATGAAGGATTTCAGTTTTTGATCATTTTATATGATATTGGCTGTTCATTTTTCATAGATGGCTTTTATCAGATTGAGGTAGAGAAGGTCAATTGCAACTTTCTGTCTGTTTTTTTTTTTCTGAATAGATGTTGGATTTTGTCAAGCACTTTTTCTGCATCTATTGAGATGATCATAAGCTTTTTATCTTTGGCTCTGTTAATATAGTGTGTTACATTTATTGATTTGCATATGTTGAACCATCAATGCATCCCTGGGATGAATCCCAGTTAGTCAGGTGTATCATCTTCTTGATGACGTGCATTCTGTTTGTTGGTATTTTGTTGAGGAATTTTTATCTATGTTAATTAGTGAGATTGGTGTCCAGTTTTCTTTTTCTTTTGGATCTTTCTCTGCATTGGAGATCAAGGTAATGCTGGCTTCTAGGAATGCATTTAGGAGTATTGCTTCCCTTTCAATTTAATTGTAGAGTTTAAATAGTAGTGGTGAGAGTTCTTCTCTAAATGTCTTGTAGATCTCAGCAGTGGAGTTATCAGAACCTGGGCTTTTCTTTTTTCTTTTTGGTACTGGGGATCGAACTTGGGTCCTTGCACTTGCGAGGCAGGCCACCAAACCACTGAGCTAAATCCCCGGCTGGGCTTTTCTTCATTGGTGAGTTTTTAATTACTTTTTCAATTTTGTTGATTGATATTTGAATGTTTGTGTCTTCTTTCAACTTTGTTAATTCATATGTATCTGGAAATCTGTCCATTTGTTTTGTGTTTTCCATCTTATTGGCATATAGGTTCTCAAAGTAGTTATTGATGATCCTCTGGATTTCTGAAGGCTCTGTTGTGATTTCACCCTTTTCATTCCTAATTGCATGGATTTGATCCTTTTCCTTCCTTTTTTTTGGATAAGGCTGGCTAAGGGTTTGTCAATTTTCTTTATTTTTTTTTAAAAGAACCAACTCTGCTGTATTGATTTTTCATATTAGTCTCATTTGCATTGATTTCTGCTCTTATCTTTATAATGTCCTACCTTGTATGAGTATTAGATTTGTTTTGCTATTGTACTTCTAGAAAATTGAGGCTCAGCATTAGGTTGTTAATTTGAGCTCACTCTGTTTTCCTAATACGAGTATTCACTGCTATAAATTTCCTTCATTAGACTACTTTCATTGTATTTGATAGATTCCAATGTGTCATACTTACATTGCTATTTAATTATGGAAACTGTGTAATTTCTTCTTTAATTTTCTCTGTGACCCACTGGTTGTTCTGGAGAGTGTTGTTCAATTTCCATGTGTTTATGAAGTTCTTCTGGTTACTCTTGATATTGATCTATAATTTCATCACACTATAGTCTGATAACACACAGGAGATAACTTCAATTGCTTTGCATTTACTAAAACATATTCTATGTGTAAGTATGTGGTCAGTTTTGGAGAATAGCCCATGTGCAGTTGAAAAGAATGCGTATTCTGATTTTGTGAGGTGGAGCACTGTAAACATTTGTGAAGTCCATTTGTTCAAGAGTTTGAGTTCTTGTGTTTTGTTGTTGATTTTTTCTCTCACTTACGTATTTGTCATAGTGGGGTATTGTATTAGTGCTTATTTGATTTATCATGTCCATTAATATTTGTTTTATAGAGTTGGGTGCACTACTATTTGATGCTTATATATTAATGATTGTCATCTCTTCCTCCTGGATTGTTCCCTTTACAAGTATATAGTGGTCTTCTTTTTCTCTCTTAATTAGTGTTAGCTTGACATCCATTTTATCTGCAAATAGGATAGCTACTCCTGCCTTTTTTCGGATTCTTGTCATGTAGAGTATTGTTTTCCATTATTTAACTTTCAGTCTGAGTTTTTTTTAATTATGCATGTTTCTTTCATGCAGCATATTGTTGGATCTTGCTCTTTAACCCATTGTGCCAGTCTATTTCTTTTCATTGGTGAAGAGAGACCATTAACAATGATGGTTATCAATGATATTTATTGACTTATTCTTGTCATGACCTTTTACTGTTGTTGGATTCTCCCAGTTTGCATTTAATTTCTTGTTTTGCCTGATGAATTCATTCTGTTGTTATTTGTAGCATGGTAACCCCATTTTCTTTTCTTAGACTATTGTTTAAAACATTTTGGAGTGCTGATTTTGTATTCATGAAGTTCCTCAGGTATTCTTTGTTGTGAAAGTATCTTATTTCTCCATCAATTTTGAAAAGTAGAAACCTCTGGGCTGGAGGTTATTTTCTTTTAGGGCTTGAAATATTTCAGTCCAACCTTTTTTTGACTTGAGGGTTTGTGTTGAGAAGTCTTCTGTGATTCTGATTGACTTTCCTTTGTATGTGATTTGTTTCTTTTCTTTAAGGACTTGTAGTATTTTGTTCTTCCATTTGTTTTCTGGAATCTTGACTCTTATAACCCTAGGTGTAGATATTTTTGTTCATGGCTAGTTGCAGTCCTACAAGTCTCATGTATGTGTAAGTAAAATTCTTTTCCCCAGACAGTTTTCTGCCATTACTTTCTGTGAACACTTTTTAAATGTTATTTTTACTATTTCCTGTTTCCTCATTGACTCAGCTCAGTCTTATGTTACTCTTCATTGCATCATCTAGAAGCTGCTGCACTGATTTCTCTTGGTCCTTTCTATTTTTAAGAAATTTTTTCTGTATCACTAATCACACTTCTGTCTTCTATATCTGAAATTCTGTCCTCAGATTCACTCATTCTCCTGGATAAACTCTCAATAGAGTTTTTATTCTGGATATCTGTTTGAATCTTTCTTATGGATTCTGTTTCTTTCCTATGCTGGGATTCCATCGTGTTTATGAGCTCTAGTTTTTATCTGTGCCTACTCTAGAGTTATTGATCTTGTTTTCCACTATGGTTACCATCTCTGCTGTCATCTGAGAAATTATTTCTTACCTTATTAGTTTCACATCCTCCTTCATTGACAGCTCAAGGAGTTCAGGTGGTTGAGCTTCAGATTGTTCCTTCTTGTTGTCCTTTTAAATTGCCTTTGGTGATCTCTATGTCTGGTTTTGAGTCTTATCACATTCAAGGCATGTCTCTGTTGTCTCCAGCAGACAGTGTGGGTAGCGTACAGATCTGTGTTGAAGGATCTCAGAGATTCAGCCATAGTACACTGAAGTTCAGACTGGTCTCTGTCTGGGAGGATGGAATTGAGCTTCCTGACCTCCTTCAGGTTTGAACTCTGCACAGTGGTACTGAAAGTTTGCTCTTCCCTTCCCCCTTAACAAGTCTGGCTCTGGTAGGAGGTGTTGATGCCAACAACTCACTGACTACTGCAGTCTGTTGTATCTTTATTGACATGATCCTTTGCTCTCCCGGTGGGCTTCAACTCAACAAGCCTCAGAGAGGCCTTCTCTGTACTGCTTATCATTGCACCAATGCCTGGGCTCAGAATGATGGTCTTTCTGGATCCCCCTGCTATGCTGCTGTCCAAAGGGACCTCTGGTTGGGGCGTACATACCATTTCTGATGGTGTCCAGGCAGACCTCTGGTTGGAGCCTGTGTACTTGTGCAGCTGTTGTCTGGGCAGTCTTCTGGCTGGGACCTTCATGCATTTACCAGTGGTGTCTGGGTGGGTCTCTTGAGATGAACGGAAATACAATGGAAAATAAAAAAATATAATGACAGTCCCTTTTTTGAATTTTATCCAATTAAAGTCAAATTATATATAGTATATGGTATTATAGCCAATGACATATTTTCAACATCCATAATAACATGCAAAACCTACTAATTAAATAATAGGGAAAGTTTGAATGGGTTATGGTATATTCCTGTAATAAACTAACACTACTTAATAGCACTCTCTGAATCTCCAGCATGATGTAATAATGGTCAATAGGTATACTTTCCAGAATTGTAAATGCAAGATATATTTGGCTAATAAACAGTGGAAATGTATATAGTGTGGCCAAGGAACTAAATCTTAAACTAAATTTAATTGAAATTACTTAAAATTAAAATTTACATAGATGTTTATCTCCAATATTATTTTAGCGTGCACAGATATAGAATATTACTTGACTTTAAAAGTGAATTTGACACCCAGAGAGTTATTTAGTTTAAAATTATAATTCCTTTGTCAAAAATGAGGTAGGTGAGTACATCTGGAGTTGTTTCTGTATCTTCCAGTCTATTCCATTGATCCTTAGGTCTGTTTCTTTGCCAGCACCTTGCTGTTTTTATCACAGTGGCTTTGTAGTATAGATTTAAATTGGGAATTGTTATACCCACTGCCATGTCTCTGTTGCCTAGGATGGCTATTGCTATTCCAGATCTATTCTGGTTCCAAACAAATTTTTGGATTATTTTTTCTAGTTCTCTGAAGTATACTGTTGGAATTTCAATTGGCATTGCACTGAACCTGTGTAGCAGTTTTGTTAGTATGGCCATTTTCACTGTGTTGATTCTTCCTACCCAGGAGCAGGGGATATCTTTCCTGAAATGTGTACAATTTGATCCCATATTTTTTTTGTTGTAAAAATCAGGTGACAATTCTCAATGAATATAAGTGTGTGTGAATGTGTGTTTACAATCTCTAAGTAAGAAAGTTGAATTCAAACTTTTATCAATTCTGGCCTGTGAGTTTTAAACAAAGGTGGAAAGAGTTACTTCTGGATCAATGGTATTTAATCACTGACTTGAAAGCTGCCAAGGCTATTTTTCCTCTATCCTGTCAATTAGTAAATTTCAAGAAACCAATTACTCCATCAATTTGGAGTTTTAAATGAATGTTTAGATATCAGAAAAAGTGATGTGAGTGAGAAATCTTTTTCCTATAAGCCATTTGATTGTGAGTTTGTTTTAATGGTCACTAAGATGCTTTATATGGAGAGTCATTACTTAGTTTCACAAATGGTAAAACAATATAACAAGATTATGTTAGATTTATGAAAGAATAAGTAAGAAAAGAAAAATAATAATATATGCATGAATGTGGATAGGAAGATTGTAAGTTAAATTTATCATTTCTTTTATAGCCAAAGGATATCTAAGTGCCTTAGAGTTTACAAATCAACAAATCAAGACAAAGTTTATTTGGAAAGATTCATTTTCTATAACTAAATTTAAACCTAGAAGTGATTAAAATATTTCACTATCAAGATCGGCATGGTGATGCACACCTGTAATCCCAGCACTCGGGAGGCTGAGGCAGGAGGATTGCTGTGAGTTCGAGACCAGCGTGGGCTACATAGTGAGTTCCAGATCAGTCTCAACTACATAGTGAGACCGTTTCTCAAACCCCACCCCACAAATTTTTTTTTCACTATCTGAAGTGAGATTGCAGAAGGAAAGGATGAATTTATGAAGTAGTTACTATATGAGAATTTCCTTCCTAAATAAAAATAATAGAAACATGACCAGTTATGTTTCCTCAGTCTTTGTTTCCTTCTCTGGTTCCTCTTGGATTTACCCACGAGGTTCTCCCCCGGAATACTCAAAGCTTGATCACTGTCTTACTACCCAATGGCAGCAAAAGAGAAAAGTAAATGGCCCAGCTGGACTTGTAATGTAGTGGCCCAGTGCTAAAACCACACCCTTAAACTTATTCCTCACATCATTTTGTGCCAATGACACATGTAGTCCAGTAACCGTAGACAACACTAGCATGAGTTGGCTGTAGTTTATTACTTTCCTTTACCAAAACATTGAAGTGTTTTCCCAGTGTTCCCTGGTAATTTTTACCTAAAAAAAAAAAAAAAATTATCCTGCCTTTTTTTTAACCTTAAAAAATACTGCCTTTATTTTTTTGGCATGAATTTTTTCTACTTGGTTTGATACAACTCTACCTTCTTCCCTTATTTGAGTCTCTTGCACAAATTTTAGGGCAAGATCTGTGAAGGGATTCATGAAAAGTATTGTTGAATTGTTAGTTTGATTGGCGTCAGAACTTTTCACTTTTTTGTTCTTTATCTGAATGCCATCTACCCTACTGCCAAATAATTACGGATAAAAGGCTGAAGTTATAGCTGGATGCTGCGTGTAGTCACCTGGCTGGCTCCTATAGATCTGGCAGCTTTCCTTCTCTTGTTGCAGGGGTCTCTCTCAGGTATAGTTTCCAATTACTGACATTTCTTACTAAGCTGTGAGTTATATATGACAATATAATATATGATTTTTTGGCAAAACTTTTATGTGTCAATTATTAATCTTATGTGTACTTTAAATGTTAACGTTGAACAAAGTAAAAAAAACAAGCACAAAATTAACACATTGCATACAAATTATGAGTCTGTTTTTGATTAAATCTTTTTTTTTTTTTTTTTTTTTTTTTTTTTATTGAGTTTATTGGTACATTTAGGGATACAGTACAGTTACATTCATTGTTGGGATCATGTACCTTTACATGGCAAGTCTTGATTCTCATTTTTTCCCCTTACCTCTGCCCTCCCTTCACCCCCTCCTCCCCTCCCCATCTACAAACACTTTATTTTCATCTTTTCATTCTCTCACATGTTTTTCTTTTCCCTTTTTGTTCTTCCCCTACGTATCACACCTTCCCTACACCTTTAGCTCCTTTCCTCCCATTTCTAAATGTCAGTAATCTTATTAGAATCTTATGCATTGTTGCAGAATATTCACACCAGGGAAACTATTTGGTATTTACACATGTGGGACTTATTTATTTCACTTAGGAGTATATCTTCAATATGTATCCATTTTCCTATGAATGAATCTATTCTCTCGCTCTTTATGGCTGAGTAATATTCCATTTTATAGAAAAACCACAACTTCGTTATCCAGTTTCCAACGGATGGGCAAATAGGTTGTTTCCAAGATTTAGCTATTACAAACTGTGCCGCTATAAACATGGGTGCGCATACTTCTCTGTGATATGATTCTTTTAGTTCTCTTGGAAAGATACCCAACAGAGGGATGGCTGGGTCAAATGGCACCTCCAGTCCAAGCTCTTTGAGGTATCTCCATATTGATTTCCATAGTGGTTGCACTAGTCTGCACTCCCACCAACAATGGAGGAGGGTTCCTTTCTCCCCACAACCCCGCCAACATTTGTTATTGTGTGATTTCTTGATAGCAGCCATTCTTTGTGGGGTGAGGTGGAATCTCAGTGTTGTTTTCATCTGCATCTCTCGAATGACCAGTGATGTGGAACATTTTTTCATATATTTTCTTGCTGCTTTTACTTCTTTGTATGAGAAATGTCTGTTCATTTCGGATGCCCATTTTTGGATCGGGTCTTTATATTTGGGGGGACTGATTGTTTTGAGTTCTTTATATATCCTTGATAATAGTCCTTTGTCTGAGGTACAGCTGGTAAAAATTTTTTCCCACATTGTAGCCTGGCCCTTGTTTTGATTAAATCTTTGTGTCTGCCTCATGTCTTAAGTGGTAAACACCACTAATACAGTTACAGTGCATACTTCTTAATGTTTTTTTAGAAACCATTATAATATTACTAAGTGCATGTGTGCATTTGCAATGTGTCAATTTCTCTATCTCCTTATCATTGCTAAGCATTAAATGTTTTATATTTGAATGTTTGATAGATGAAAAGGAGTAATTTATTCCCAATTAAAATTTTCCTATTTGATACGAGATTGAATTTTGTACCATCAATTATAAGTTTAAATCTTTGTCATTTTGTACTTGTATATCTTATTTATATTTAAAAAGTTCCTTATATCTTATTCTGATTATTTTATCATATATACTTATACATATATACTCTCCAGAGTAATTTTCAAATTCTATTCTTAAATATGTTGATAACTTAAAAATATATCAGTTTCAGCTGAGTATGTTGTTGCACATCTGTAATCCTGGCACTCTAAGAGGCTGAAGCAAGACAATTGTAAGTTAGAGCCAACCCTGGACAAATTAGAGAATTAGCAAGACCCAATCTCAAAAAAAAAAAAAAAAAAATTACAAACTCCAGGGATGTAACTCAGTACCATCAAAACCACAATAACAATAAAAAACTTCACTCAATTACATTTTCTTTAATGCCTTTTCCTTTCAAGTTTTAAAAAAATTGTCCTAGTATTAAGGTTAGGTGTGATGTATTTATATGTCAAAACTGATTAGTTTTTTATATTACTATATAAAATAGAACATAAATATATTAAAGTTGTATTAGAGCAATTATTTTAGTTTTTAAAGTGACATGATAACAAAAAGATATTGATTTAAGATAAATTTAAAGTCTTCCTGTAAATTAGATCTCTTTTTTTGTACAAGGGATCGAGCTTGTGAGGCAGGCACTCTGCCAGTCAGCTAAATCCCTGGCTTGTGCAATAAATCTTAATTATATGTGAAGCTAAACTTCTCTTGAAGCTCAAATATATATTTCAGAAGAAAAGATTTCAAACCAATAGGAACAGATATTTCCCCTTTAATCTGAAGTCACCGTGTGGCTGGCACATGCATAGGCACAAGGTAATTTAAGACAAAAGCTGCATTTTATATTTTGAATTTCCTTTTGAACAGATGTGGACTTTTCTGCTGCACACACACGGATGTGTTTATCTTATCAGACTCTCCTTCCATGAGCTACTCTTTCTACATTCCCACACTTCAGAATTTCTCCAGCTCTGCTGCAGGGCTGGAGCACAGAAGCTGTCCAGCAGCTTCCAGAAGAAGCAAGTGACCTCCTCTCTGGGATTCCTGGTAGAGGGTTCTGCCAAAAACAGTGCACTGTGCTGTGCCAGAAGTGGGTGAAGTGCAGAGGCAATCTCTTAGAAAAGAAAGAGTAGTGGGAAATATTGCTTCAATTGGTCATTTTGGACTTTAATAAAGGATGCAGGCCTGAGGGATAAAAGAGAAAGAGGTGTTCACAACTTTGAGAAAGCATGTAGAAGTTTTATTTTTTTAAATGCAATTTTTAGAAGTATTCATGCAAGGTCTCAATTTTAGAGAACTTTTCCTCTGAGGGCACTAACTAAAAAAAAGATATTTGTCTACATTGTTGTTCTCTTTGTTCCTTTCCCTCTTCTCTGCCTCTCCTTTCTCTCTTTCTCCCTCCTTCTCTTCCTTTCCTTCCTTGGAAGCTGTTAAGAACCTCGTGTGCTAAATTCCGCCTTACATCTCAAATCAGAGGAAAATAAATCTGAACTAAAAGTAAGCTGATGTTAGAGCAGCAGCAATAATCTTCTTCCCTGTTTTGTACAAATTTATCTTCAGTTCCAGGAACTGCATTTTGGTCAGGTGATTTTAGGCCTCTTTAGCTGTATGTTTTTGTAGATGTGGGAACACTGAAATGTTTGTGCACTTGACCTCTACTATAGCTTGTCTATTCCAAAATTCATGCTGTGATTTAATTGCTATGTTGATGATATTAAAAGTTTCTAAAAGAAAAAAAAAACATAAAAACAAAGGCCGGGATTTAGCTCAGTGGTTCCAGGGCCTGCCTCACAAATTCAAGGACCCAAGTTTGATCCCTGGTACAAAAAAAAGAGTTTCTCCCTTTATGAGGTGATTAGGTCATGGAGCACTTGTCACATGAATGAAAGTAAAGCTATTTTCTTTTCCTCCCTGACCCCTTATTCTTCTCATTCTTGTTTCCTCCACAGTGTTCATGTATACTGTGGAAAATGAAGACATCCTCGGTACTTGTTTTTACATATTTCAGGGACGAAAGAAGACATCCAATATACACAAAGCTCCAAGTATCAGTGTCTGTTTTGCTCACTTGTAACTCCCTAGGTCTTTGCATTCATGTGAGATCATTATTAAAATGTCCATGTGTTTGAAATGACGTTTGTTCTTTTAGACATTTTTATATCTCAAGTCCACTTCAGGAAAAGGATTTGGCAAGTCTTTTTGTTGAGCTGAGTACATCTGCACAGAGCTGTGTAAAGTGTTTTCTGTTTTTATTCCAGAGAGACAGGGTAAGGACAGGCGATGTGACAGTCAGCAGATGGGAAAGATAAAGATTTGTTGGACTAACACTTGTCATTATTTGTGTGCTTATGACAGTGATCTAGCTTCTTCATGTGACCCAATTTTCTTATGACACCACAGAAATAATGATGCCAAATAACTTCACATGACTACTAATACCTAAAATCTTAATTATCATGAAAACTAAAATTTTGCAAAGCATCGATGCTGTAAAGAGTGCATTGCATGCATTTAAAATGCTGACATTCATTTTATTCATGTTGCTAGCTTTGTAGTTTCAAGAGGAGAAAGCGTTTTATGAAACTGCTGAGAACCACAGAGATGTGTGTTGTGCTAGTGTATAATCTTCCCCCTCCTTTCTCACTCTGTAGCATTTCCCATCCAAATAGATGTTCCCATACTTTCCAGTTGTACATACTTTCTTCACTCCATCCCATGTGCATACTTTTTCTATAGAGATAAAGGATAGTGGATTGATTATATGCCCTTTCCAGTGAGAGAATCAGAATATGTCACATTGTCTTTTAAAGCAGACCAAGTTAAGGGTAGAACCCGGCTCATCAAAGGACTAAGTGAAAAGATTTTACTCCTTCACAACCTTCTTTTCCAACTCTAATGACATGAATATGTCTACAATTCTCTATGAATTGACAAAGGCCAATCCCTTCTTTTAAAAATTGTTAATCTGTATAGATGAGAACTAACTCTAATCTTAAAGATAAATGAATCCGATGCTGGCAAAATAAATGGGGAGTAGTGGAGGGAAGGGAAAAAATAAAGAATTGAAATGTGTTATACACAAGTAGCAATGCTCTACAGTGGATGGAATAATTATGTACTGCCAATCTGTATTAGTAACAATTAAAAAAAACTTAAAAGATATTATTTATTTTAAAATTAAAATATTTTAAATTTAAACACTTTAAAATTAATTTTAATTAACAACCTTTATATGTATTTATTGTGTGCCCATGTTTTTTTTTTGTACTAGGAATTGAACTCAGGACCTTATGCTGGTGAGGCAGGCAGTGGCACCACTGAACTAAATCCCAGCCCCCATGTTTTTTGATATACACATATGTTGCAGAATAGCTAAGTCAAGCATTAAAATATTCATTACGACTACAGTCTTCTTTTTTTGTGGTGAGAAAACTTAAAATATACTGTCAGCAATTTTCAAATATACCATAAATTGTTATTATTCCAGTTGCCATGATGGACAATAGATCCTTATAATTTGTGACTCTTGTCTTAATGAAAGTGTTGTGTCCTTTAAACAAAATCTTCCTAAGTTGCAAAATCACTTATTTTTGTTACAGATTTTTTGTGGATACAGGGAGAAGGAAAAGAGGATATAAGAAGAGAAATTTAAATCCATTCATGTTTCCTAATGTATCTGGGGACATGCAGTCTACTGCAGATAGAATTCTAGAAGCTTTACCAAGACCAGTGGCTAGAAGAAAAGATGTGCACATAAATAATGACTCTGGACAAAAGTATCTACTGCTTATGCCTAAGAAACTCCAAGATCTGATCTTTAGTGATTTTTAAATAACTGCTGAAGTAAAGGAGATGCCACAGAACACCAAAGCAAGTTCTTATCTTTTCACCAATTACCTAAATTGAAGGAATGACAAATCATTATGCTATAATTTATTATAGATGCCCAAAATTAATAGTGTACAGTTACATGATAAATATTATCAATCTAACCAGTGTCATTTGGATCTGATGACTTAGGTATTCAGCAACACCCTGGTTAGTAAATATAAAAGTATACATATAAAAATTAACAAAAATATATATTGAGAAATATGTGTCTCCATTGATACAGAGCATACAGAATATAATCATTAGATGCTAAGTCTTTGGCACCCACACTTCCTGGTATCAGTTTTGTCTCCACCATATTCTACCTGTGTAACCTTAGAAGGGTTAACTTAAACACTTTATCTTTAACTTCTCTGAATATATATATTCTCACAAGGATAGTATGAAGTATGAGGATTAAGTAATTCAATGTAAATGAAGCTGTTGGAACATTTCCCAGCCTAAACAGATATGTGTTTTACTAATAACAAATTAGAAACAAAATATACATTAGTATAGATTCCATAGTTAAGAGCAAGGACATTCTCCCTTTTCTGCCTTTAAATGTCAGTGCTCTACTCTCTCTATTTTTTACTTGCCCATTGGTCTCCTGAGTTTTTGAGACTGGTCTCAGAGTGAGATTGTATCATAAGTTACCTTGGTTCGCGGGCTTTTGAAATTTGCCTGAGCTATGTTTTCAGCTTTCTTGGTTGTCTAGCTTTTTAGGTGGTCTAGTGAGGAGTTTCTAGGCATACATATTCAAGTGAGCTAACTCTTTTAATAAATCTATTTTTATTATCTCTCTTGTATATGTCATATCAGTTTTGTTGCCTTGAAGAACCCTTCTTGAAACAAATTTTGA
Source organism: Fukomys damarensis (assembly GCF_012274545.1). Taxonomy (NCBI): domain Eukaryota; kingdom Metazoa; phylum Chordata; class Mammalia; order Rodentia; family Bathyergidae; genus Fukomys; species Fukomys damarensis. Next base: position 46,990,087 of record NW_022900926.1, read on the forward strand.
GTCAAGAGTGTCATTGCCCTATAAAAGCAATTGCTTTGTATCTCCTTGTAGTTAGCTGCTCTGTAATTAGACAATATTCAAAACAATAATGTTTGGGAAATGCTTGTTAAATGTGAAATGAGGGATTTTCAACTATTGAGTTAAAAATATACATATAACAGATTGGTACTCTAATTGCAATAAAAGTAATAGATATATTAAAGCTTTGAAATGCAATTTAGTAAATTTTTCAAAACTTAAAAAGCAAAAAAGTAGAAACAGCAAATAGGCATATGAAAAAAATGGTCCAAAGTCACCAGTTATTCCAGAGATGCAAAAGAAAAGAATGCTGAGATTCTACCTCACCCCATAAAGAATGGCTGCTATCAACTAATCAACCAATAACAACTGCTGTAGGGTTGTGGGGAAAAAGGAACCCTTATCCACTGTTGGTGGGAGTGCAGACGGGTGCAACCACTGTGGTAATCAGTATGGAGTGACCTTAAAAAAACTAGGATTATGGGTCCCATTTGACCCAGCTATTTCCCTGCAGAGGGTCTTCCCAAAGGATAAAAACAATCATACCACAGTGATATATATGCACTTATGTTTATGGCAGTATAGTTTGTAATAGCTAAAACTTGAAAACAACCCAATTGCCCATCAACTGCTAACTGGATAAAGAAGATATTGTTTTTTATAAAACAGAGTACTAGTCATAAAGAATGAAAAATTAGAAATATTTATAGCTAAATGGATGCACATTGAAACCATACTCAAGTGAAATAAGACAAAAGTGTAAATACTGAATAGTTTCTCTGGTGTGAGAAACTGAAAATGTAAATAAGAATCAAAATATATAATAGATATTGTGAAATAGGAAGAAAAGGTACAAAGAGGAAGAGGAATTGGGAGATATATGGGGAAAGGAAAGAAGGGAAAGGAATAAATATGATAAAAGGAAAACAATGGAAATAGAGTTTTTATCAATAAGGAGGGGTGGAGCATTTGAAGGGTGGGCAGGGGAATGGGGAAAAATAAGAACTAAGGTATATCAAGTGAAGGAACAAATTCCCAGTGATGAACATGTCATTACATTGTATACCTAAAATGTACCAATAAACTTAATGAAAAAGTTTAAAAGCTTATATATGTGTAATATTCAACTACTAATAATTTTTAATGGAAAAATAGTTTTAAAATGAAATGCTGAGTACAATAATGTATTTAGTCACCAGTATTTATTACAGAAGTAAAATGAAGTCAAAAACTATGAAAAAGCAGAAAGCATAATATAATTTATTAGAGTATTCTAGGATTATCAGAAACAATATATATA
>NW_022900926.1:46991509-46992898 GCF_012274545.1 Fukomys damarensis
CTAATTATTATTATTTTTTTTTGGTACTGGAGATCCAACTCGGGTCCTTGCGCTTGTAAGGCAGGCCACCGAACCGCTGAGCTAAATCCCCAGCCAAGACACAATATATCTTAAGTACATGTTGCAACATGGAAATATATAAGAAAATATAATTCAAAACACTTGACATGTATATTTAATTTCACAGAAATGTAGTCGATATCATTTTTTACTGCTATTATAATATTCTTGGTTATAATAAACTAAGCATTTGTTTTAGATTGAAAGAGTTAACTTACACAGCCCTCATACCTTCAGTTCTTTATTCCACAAAGTTACCTAAAAAATAATTTATTTTGCCACGCGAATAATTTTTGTATGATTTCCCTAAAAAGAGAATGAGTAAGAGGAGGAAAACTACAGCATGGGAAGAAGTCTACGAGTACAACATTAATCTACACTGATCTTCCCCAAATGAATTAAGTTGCAATAAGAATACTAAAAATTCCTATCGCTAGTGAAGAGTAGCATTTTGCTTTTGGAATAATTTCACATTGCTCTTCTAAAGAATTTTGCAGATAGGTCTTGTTGAAGACACTAGTCCAGACAAGAAATGAAGGCTGCCTGGCCAACATCAGGTTTTGATCAGGCAGGGCATCTCTTTAGAAGTGATTCTTGCAGTGTCATTGCAGCTATTGAAACAGTGAGCACGACAGGGTATATTTCATAATTATTGAATTTGCTAAGACATTTTCACTTCTAATATAAAGTTCATCTTGAAAACTTTGAGTTTCATTTGGGTTTCTAACGTGCCTTTTTAGAAGCTTCATTTTAAATCACATATATACATGTATCTTTATTTTATGTTATTGAATCTTAATATTATGGGAAATATTACTAATTAAATGGTATTTCCTCCAAAGTATGACTTACTGGGGATCAGGACAATGGGATAGAAAAAGAATAATGGCTAAAAGATTTCTAAATTTCTGAGTCATATATAAACCTGTAGAAATCTCTTTGCTATATAAATATACACATTCTCCCTTTGCTGGATATATTATTCTAAGAAATTTCAAGGATCCTCCTAAAGAACATAATCTCTATTTTTCTTTCTTTCTTTTTTTTGGGGGGAGGGTTACTGGGGATCGAACTCTAATCTCTATTTTTCAAAGAGGTTTGGTAATCTTACTTCTTGAAGCCATGCAATTTAGTATGTGGTTAAATAAAAAGGATGAATTAACCACTGGAGCAGTCTAGAATTTCATTGGATTATATATCTTATATATAATTTACATTTTCTTTGATTTAGTTTTTGCTTAATTCCACATGGTATATTTTTTTAAAAAAATGGATTTTCAAACTGTATGAAGACATAACAAGAGCAAGTGTAGAAATATTATTAAATAA
>NW_022900926.1:46993165-47007175 GCF_012274545.1 Fukomys damarensis
CATATATATATATATAATGTTCCACTTGTAGAAAAAATATTTTTCACTACCTTGATATACTAGGCAGTATTTCAAAATTAAACACTGGCAGAACCATATGATGATTGTCAGTTTCCTAAATCACCTACCTTGTCACTATATTTTTAATTTCTGATATTCAGCTCAGAATTCTAATAGGAAAAAATAAGAAGTGCAAACCACTGAGGTTTTCTCTTCACCAGTTGCTCTTACTGTGCCACTGAAACATGTGCAAACATTTCTTTCCTGCTGAAGTGTTGCCTGATTGGAATGGGCATTACACACTGTCTCTTGTTCCAGGGTCATTAAAACATGAGATCAAATGGAAGCCAAGATGGCTGCTGACACAGTATTACATAGTGGAAGTCAATAAAAACCATTAGACCAAAACATTTCAAAAATAAAAACAAGTTATAAAACTACCTAAAAGGAAAAATGATATAACAATTAAATAATTTTTCTGATTACTACTTAAGAAGCATGGTCAGATCTATAAATACATTCACTTTTGTACCTTCTACTGTCTCTGAATGCTGTTATACTACAGTAGGAGAACTGAGTAATGGCAAAAGGTGGAACATGCCCTCAAATTCTCAAATATTTACCACGTAACCCTCTACAATTCTTGGACCAGTTGTTAAGAATTCTTAAAGTGTTGCACTTGCTGTTTAATCTTGTTTCAAATAGAGGATATACTTATTACTTTAACAAGGCACAAATGTATTCTTTTTGTTTTTGTCTAAAAATAGGAAAAATTACGTGTTAAATAATAAATGAAATTACATGCATATGTTTATGCATACTCTGGCTGAAATTAAAACTATCTGGCTAAAATGTCATTCTTTGGGAAAGATAACATACTATTTTCCAGAATAAATATTCCCACTTTTTACTCTATATGCTTAAAAACTCATTGATGTTGTAAAACTTGTAAAATTAGTGATGTACAATTTGTGTGTAGCCCCTATTTTTAAATGTGTATATAGTTTTACATGGTTAAATTAAGCTAGATAACAAGTATCTTGCCTCACATATACTACTTATTTTTCTTCTGATGACAACATTAAAAATAGCAATTTTCAAGAATATAATACATTGTAATAAGGAAGGGAGGTGGGGGTGAAGGGAGGGCAAAGGTAAGGGAAAAAATGAGAACCAAGACAAAGGTACAAGATCCCAACAATGAATGTGACTGTACTGTATCCCAAAAATGTACCAATAAACTCAATGAGAAAATAAATCTATACATTGTTATTAACTGTATTTACCATGTTGTACAATAGACTATTTGAATTTATTTCTCCTATATTTATATTCTTTGGCTAACGCAACCCCTCCTCCTCTCCCTATCCATTCTCCTAGCCTCCGACTTCCAAGTCTCTGCTAATCATCATTCTTTTCTTTTTTTGGATCTACATTCGAGATCATGCAGTATTTGTCTTTCTATGGCTGGCTTACTTCTCTTAGCATTATGACTTCCAAGTTTATTCTTGTTGCAAATAGCAAAATTTCCTCTGTTTAGAATTCTGAATTGTATTACAGTGTGTGTGTGTGTGTGTGTGTGTGTGTGACATTCTTTATTCATTCTTTTGTCAGTGGATGCTTAGGTTGATTCCTGCTCTTGCATATCATGATTCAGGATGAAATGAACATGGAAGTACAGCTATCTCTTTGACATACTGACTCCATTTCATACTGATGTATCCCCAGTAGTGGGGCTGCTGTATGACTTGAGAGTTCTGTTTTTCAAAAAATTTAGATGAATTGTCATACTATTTTCCTTAACAGCTTTTCTAATTTACATTCCCACCAACAGTGTAAAAGGCTCCCTTTCTCCAGAATCTAGCCCCAAATTGTTATCTTTTGCTATTTTATAATCATTCTTATTGGTAATAACATATTGTGTTGTTAATTTGTATTTTTCTGATGATAGCAACGCTGAGCTCTTTTTCAAAAATACTTGTTTGCAATTGGTATGTTTTCATTTGAGGGCTAGTGTCCATTTAAAAATTAGATTGTTTTCTTACTCTTTTTTTTTCAGCTTTAATTGAGTTTATTGGTACATTTTAGGGATACAGTACAGTCACATTCATTGTTGGGATCTTGTAGCTCTACATGACAAGTCTTGATTCTCATTTTTTCCCCTTACCTCTGCCCTCCCTTCACCCCCTCCTCCCCTCCCCATCTACAAACACTTTATTTTCATCTTTTCATTCTCTCACATTTTTTTCTTTTCCCTTTTTACTCTTCCCCTAACCATCCCACCTTCCCTACACCTTTAGCTCCTTTCTTCCCATTTCTAAATGTCAGTAATCTTATTAGAATCTTATGCATTGTTGCAGATTATTCACACCAGGGAAACTATTTGGTATTTACACATGTGTGACTTATTTATTTCACTTAGAAGTATATCTTCAATATGTATCCATTTTCCTATGAATGAATCTATTTTCTCGTTCTTTATGGCTGAGTAATATTCCATTTTATAGAAAAACCACAACTTCTTTATCCAGTTTCCAACGGATGGGCAAATAGGCTGTTTCCAAGATTTAGCTATTACAAACTGTGCCGCTATAAATATGGGTGCACATACTTCTCTGTGATATGATTGTTTTAGTTCTCTTGGAAAGATAGCCAGCAGAGGGATGGCTGGGTCAAATGGAACCTCCAGTCCAAGCTCTTTGAGGTATCTCCATATTGATTTCCATAGTGGTTGCACTAGTCTGCACTCCCACCAACAATGGAGAAGGGTTCCTTTCTCCCCACAACCCCGCCAACATTTGTTATTGTGTGATTTCTTGATAGCAGCCATTCTTTGTGGGGTGAGGTGGAATCTCAGTGTTGTTTTCATCTGCATCTCTCGAATGACCAGTGATGTGGAACATTTTTTCATATATTTTCTTGCTGCTTTTACTTCTTTGTATGAGAAATGTCTGTTCATTTCGGATGCCCATTTTTGGATCGGGTCTTTATATTTGGGGGGACTGATTGTTTTGAGTTCTTTATATATCCTTGATAATAGTCCTTTGTCTGAGGTACAGCTGGTAAAAATTTTTTCCCACATTGTAGATTGTCTCTTAGTTCTGCTAATGGTTTCTTTTGAAGTACAGAAGCTTTTTAGTAAGATGAGATCCCAGTTGTTGATTCTTTCTGCTAGTTCCCGTGCTACTGAGGATTTGTTCATAAAGTCTTTTCCTATACCAATGTCTTCCAGAGTTCTGCCTAACTTACTTTCCAGCAAGTTTAATGTTTCTGTTTTAATATTTAGATCTTTAATCCATTTGGATTTTAATTTAGTGCATGGCAAAAGATAAGGGTCTAATTTTAATCTGTGGCAGGTTGACATCCAGTTTTTCCAACACCATTTATCAAAGAGGCTATCTTTCCTCCACTGAGGATGGTCAGCTCCTTTGTCAAAGATGAGGTAGCTGAGTACATCTGCATTTATTTGTGTGTCTTCCAGTCTGTTCCACTGATCGTCAGGCCTATTTCTTTGCCAGTACCATGCTGTTTTTAATCACAGTGGCTTTGTAGTATAGTTTCAAATTGGGAATTGTTACACCTGGTGCTAACCCTAAGTCCTAAAAGAAAAGAACCTCCAACCTAGACTGATGTATCCTGTTTTCTTACTCTTGAATTCATTGAGTTCCTAATATATCTTGGATAAAACCCCTTACAGATACAAGGTTAAAAAATTCTATATTCTCTCATTTTTAGGTTGTTTCTTCACTTTGATAGTTGTTTCCTTTGTTGTGTTTAAGATTTCTAGTATGATTCAGTTCAACTTGTTTCTTTTTGCTTTTGTTGCCTATGCTTTCAGTGCCCCAACCAAAAAATATCATTGACTTGGCTTATTATCATGGAGTTTCCTTCTGTTTTCTTCTAGTATTTTTAGTTTCAATTTATGTGTATCAATCTTTCATTCATTTTTAGTTTTTGACTAAGGTGTTACATAAAGGTTCAGTTTCTTTCCTCTGCATATGAATATTTAATCTTCCCAATAGTTTTTTTTTAAATTTGTTTGTTTTTAAGAAATTACTATTTCTCCCCTGTGAATTATTGGTGACTTTGCTGAAAATAAATTGGTCATAACTATGTAGATTTATTTCTGGGCTGTCCTTTCTTTTACATTGGTCTATATGTTTGTTTTTGTATTGAAATCATGTTGTTTTAGTTACTAGAGTTTTCAGCATATTTTGAAGACATACAGTATGATGCATCCTGGTTTCTTATTTTTGCTCAAGTTTCCTTAGGCTATTTGGTATCATTTGTGGTGGCTCTATATCAACTTTAGAATTTTTCTTTCCATATCTGTAAAAAATATAATTTAGATAGTAATAGAGATTACACTAAATCTAAAGATCACTTTGAATGATATGAACTTTTATGTCATTATTTTTTTTAACTTTTTATTTATTTATTTATTATTTTTTTTTAAGCAGAGAGCTAACTTGGGACCTTGGGCTTCCCAGGCAGGCAGAAATACCAATGAGCTAAATCCTTGAATCTTTCCTAATCATTTTTGTGTAAGTAGAATAGTTACTTTGGAGTGAGAAAATTGAAAGGGAGGTTCAGCTTACATGGTCAATAGAGAGAATTTGTTCTCTTACCCAGAAATGTCCTTGAGAAGCTCTTAAGATTCAGAAAATGGAGAAGTAGAAGAGAAAGTTTCTGGACTTTCCATGTGAAACAAATTCTATTCCATCAATGTCCTTCATATTAAAGTATTTTACAATGTAACAATGTCAGAGTATGCAATATTGAATTAGTATTCTTTGTAATTTTATATATTGATAATAATGTAATTTATTTACTGAGCTGCCATTCAGGTTGTATAAAATTTGTACTTTTGTGATACAGAATTCAGTGATGCTTAGCATATTCGCAAAGTTGCGTAATTGTCAATATTGTCTGAATCTTGAACATTCTTATTATCCAAAAAGGAAGCACATACAAAATTATTAGTCACTCCAATAGTTCACTCCTCCATTTCACAGACACCAATAGACACTAATCTAATCTATGTTTCTATGGACTTTTCTCCCTTGAGCCTTTCATATAAATAAAATCACACAGAATGTGTCCTTTTATGTCTAGCTTATTTCATAGAATAAAATGTTTATAAAGTCCATCCTTGGACTTTACCCCAGTTTATATTAGTCCTTCATTCCTTTTAATTGATGAATAGTATTCTACTGTGTGGATATACAACATTTTATGTTTTCATTCATCTTTTGGTGGGAATTTGATTTACTTCCACTTTTGGCAACTGTGAGTGTTGCTACTATTAATGTTCAAGGTTTTTTTGTGTGGGCATATATCGTTAGTTTGTGTGTGTGTACCAATTCCAATTTGAAGTGGAATTGTTGGATAGTGTGGTATTTCCGTATTTCATCTTTTGAGGAATTCTGAGGCTATTTTCAAAGTGGGTGAAATGCTTTATACTACTTCCAGAATTGTAACCCAGTTCAAAGTTTTCTCAGCCACCTTTCCCTAGTTGAGCCTAAAGTTACATTTATGCGTGTAAATACATGTATGTATGTGAAAGATGGGGTGTAAAAGAGAATAAAAACAGGAACTTGGTGGTTGAAGGACACATTCTGAAAATTAGGTGTGGAAATATATTTTAGCTATGAGTTTTTACCTTCTGCTTATTATTAAAAACCATTTTATCTTTTTTGTTTGTTTGTTTTGTACGGGAAATCGAATTCAGGATGTTGTGCTTGTGAGGCAGTCATAGGGCCACTGAGCTAAATCTCCTGCCCCATAGCTTCTCATGTTCTTATGATTCCAAATTTTATTTAGTTTCCAATAATCATTTAATTTTTTTCTTTTTAAAAAAGGACATTTAATTCTGGCTATAAAAATAATACCCATGATTTTTTGACAGTTCAAAAGACACAAACATGTATATTCAAAAGTTTAATATCTCCTGAAGACACAGGCTTTACATCTTAAGAAGACACTGTCAGCAAACACACATTAGTCAGGACTTCATGCAGCTCACACAGGTAAAGAGGAGAAGGGAAAGATTAATTCTGGGCCTAAAATATTTGTGCGTTTTCTCTTGGGCACAGTTGTCTTTGTGAGTTTCAAGGACATGTTGATTTATTTGTAATGATTACTTGTTTCATACACATTCTGGCCTCAAGTTTTATTGAAATGGTATATTTTTAATACAACTTCATGATCTTTTTTTTAAAATTCTTTATTGGTATGTTTTAGGTATACATTTACATTCATCATTAGGAGCCTGTAGCTTTACATGATGAATCTTGGTTCTTATTTTTTCCCCATTCCCCTGCCCTTCCTTCAAACCCTCCACTCCTCCCTATTTACAAAGACTTTGTTTCCATTTTATCCTTTTCTCATACTTATTCCTTTTCCTTCTTTCCTTTCCCCTACCCCTCCCACTTCCCCTACCCCTTTGGATCTTTTCATCCTATTTCACATTATCAATTATTCAGTTTAATCCCTATTTACACTTTCAGTTATCTATTTTTTTTAAATTCCTAGTCCATTGATGCCAGCCAGGTTTTTCATTGTGGGTGTACACTTCTTTTCTTTTTTGAATCATTTTAATACCATTCATCTGATATTTAGAGAGTAAAGGTAGGTGTATTTTTTTCTCACTACCTTGCTAGTGTTGTCTTTTACAGGCTTGCAAGAATTGACTATAAAAACTTCATGCTGGTTGTTAATTATAGTCATTATTACATAATATAGTATATAATCATGAAGTTAAATAAATTATGCTAAAATAAAGGTAATAGATAATGAAAATTTATTGGTTCCTACTTTACAGTTATCTGCGATCTTGAGGTCACTGATGTGTGTTGTGCCTGTATCTCTTAAGTATTGTATAATGTGTTACAATACACTTCTCAAGTTCAGCTTGATGTCATATTGATAGCTTGAAATTGGTCACAGTGGAAATAATTACACTGTAAAGATCATGCAATGCTATAAAGCAGGGATTTTACACCCACAAGTACCAGTATACCATTCTTTCTCTCTGATGTTTTCAACTAGATCTTAACTACTGACCTGATGTAACAATGAAACTACTGAATATTTTAGAGGAAAAAGATCACATTTATTGACATGAACACAGACACACACATAATCTGGAGGAGAACACTCATATTTTTATTTTACATATTTTATCAGCATAACAGTAATAAAGTCAATTTCAATTACCCTGCTAATCATGTATTAATATATTATGGCATTTATTTTTGATATATTTTCAAATAGACCTATCATAGGAAAAGAAGTTCTAACTAGGAGAGTAATATCACAATGAATACATTATACTTGATCTTAGCCAAAAGGCCGAGAAGCGATACAATGAATACATTATAATAACTATTACTTAATAAAATAGAATACGAGTTAAAATTAACCAACATTTCTTGATTATCATAATAATTATCTTGAGGACTAAGTAATAATAAGAATGTATGTAAATGAATATATACACACATAGGTTGTTATAAAATCTCTATTCTTTATATATAAATACAACTTATTAAATAAAATACAGAAAACTTATTTGTCTTGAAATCACCGTGGTAACTCAAAGTATGAGAGAATTGCTATTGGTAGTTTTGACATCTGCTTGGTCAGATGGCAAGGATTAAACTCTAATATTTCTGGGACTTTCTGTGGGTTTATGCTGTTACCAGTTTCTTCTATAATGACAATTTGACTGAACTAACCCTAGTAGAATACATGATTTCTGCATCATTATATTTAAACAAATGAGAACCAAGACTTGCCATGTAAAGGTACAAGATACCAATAATGAATATAACTGTACTCTAAGCCTAAAATGTACCAATAAACCCAATGAGGAAAAAGAAATATTTAGAGTGATAATGTAAGGAAATTCATTATAAAAAGAAATACATAGAGACATACATATCAATCATGCACACACACAATGACAGAAGCCTTAGAAATGAAATGAGCTCTGCAGTTATCCTCTGTTATCTGTGTTCTTATGAACATTGAATGTAATTTATTTGAAGTCAATTCATGTATAAAGCAGAGCTGATTGTAAAGGTAGTCTGTAGTCTTTTGTTTTATAATTAAACTTAATATGTTTTAGGATGATCTGCCCTTTCCTGCTAAACCATTTATCTTCTAATTATTCTATTTATTTCATCTGATTCTTTAATATAATTTATATTGGCGCATATTTAAAATATGCATTATATTGGTTTTAACAATATCTTTGATATTACAAAGAATATAGTGAAAATTTTAAATGTTTCTTTCTAGAAATCTAAACAATAGATTTATATGTCCTTATTTGTTCAACACATGAAGCAACTGTTTTAGCTCATCTTCAAGGAATCATCTCTTCAACCTCCTACTGTAGTTGTAAGTTTCTGAGTCAAAGCATGAAGACATACAGTCAGTTTTGAAATTTCTTACTTTATCATTTAACACCTTTTTAGGCTGCCTACTTGGAAGATCTCTTCTGTATTTGTAAATATCAAAATTGATTGAAGTCTTAAATATAAAATCCCAATACTAGAAGAAAATATGTGAAAATTACCTCAGCATTGGAATGGGCAAGGATATATTAGACAGGACCTTAAAACACAGAAAATAAAAGTAAAAATACACAAATGAGATTGCATCAAACTGAGAAGCTTCTACAAAGCAATACAATGAAGATAAAACTCGCAGAATGGCAGAACATGTTTCAGAACTATATATCTGACAAAAGTATGGTATCCAGAATATATAAGGAACTCCTAAAACTCAACTGCAAAAAATATTCAATACCCAATTTATCAAATGGGCAATTTATTTAAAAAAATATTTCTCAGGAGAAGAAATATAAATAGCTAAGAGGCATGTGAATAAAAACATCAAACATAACTAGTCATCACAGAAATTCAACAAAAACTACAATTAGATATCACTTCACCTCAATGTGACCGGCTATTATTAAAGAATAAAAATTAAAAAACCTACATTTAGAAAGGTGAGAATTTGAAGGAAATGTAACCCATACACACTACAAGGTAGAAGTGTAAATGAGTGTAGCCATTATGAAAAAATATGGAGTGTCTTTTACAAATTAAAAATAGATCTGCTATATAATCCAGCTGTTATCTTAAGGTGCATACTAAAAAGAAATGAAAGTTATATGCTGGGGAGACATCTATCACACTATTCATAATAGCCAAGAAATATAAAAAAAAATCTCAGTGTCCATCCATTGATGAATGAATAAATAAAATTTGTTGCACATGTAATGGAATACTACTCAGATGTAAAAGAGAATCTAATATTATTAGCAACAACATGGATAGCTTGGATGTCATTATATTAAATGAAATAAGAAGATATAGAAAGAAAAATTCTGAAAGATATCAATTATATAAGAAATTAAAAATGATGATCTCATATAAGTTCAGAGTTGAATGGCAAGATTGGGAAATTGAAGCTGGAGGAGGGAGCTTGATTAATGGGCACTAAATTATAGTTAGCAGTAAAAGTTTGATATTCCACTGTACAGTAACGCGACTACAGAAAATAATACACTTTGTATTTTTAAAATCTTGGAAAAGGGACATAGGATAATTTTACCATGAAGAATTTGTAAATACTTGAAGATATAGATATGTTTGCAGTATCATGCATTATACACGATGCTACATACACATATCTTCAAACACCATGTTTCCTCACTGTTATGTACCTGCTTTTCCCCATTTTATCCCCCACTATTTTTATGTTATTATGTATAAGTTAGAATGAATTCAGGTTAAGGAAGAATACTTTTCAAATAGTATAAACTTAATAAATAAATATTATCCTTTTATCAGCAATGTCCATGAAGTGACCAGATAAATGAGAAAGTGAACAAAATGGACTGAAAGTTTGAGTATGGCGTGTGGTACAGGTTACAAAACAAATTCTGAAATAGTACATTTCCCACCAGGTACAGAGCATTCCTCGTACAAGAATTCACACCTGTTGAATCCCTATCATTAAAACTATTAATTCCCAAACTAGTCAATTAAAAAAAGCATTGACTGCATATTAAACAAAAACGCTGCTCTTGGTGCTGAGAACACAGTGCCTGACTTCATGGACACTAAGGTCCGTGACAGTTCTTTGGTGCCCTATTTCAAGCAGGGTTTCACAAATATTTTCCATATTCTGTACTAACAAAGCACTAATATTATAAATATATGATTATTGTTAGTACTATTAAGTTCTCTCTATATAGATTTACCATCTATTTACCTTAAGAATTTTTAAAGGAAGAATTATCTCTTGCTATGGAATATTTTGAGTTTATGCTTGTCCAAAAATGGTTTGGACTGACTTTTGAATTCAAGGAGTTAGAAGATATTTTCCCATTATTTTTGAAATTTACTGTATGTCTACTGGCAAAACTACTTGTTTGTGTTCACTTGAATTTAGACTTTGTTTTAATTTTTTGTCTACTGGAGAGATCAAAAATGAAAAGATACCTTACAATGTGTTTAGGAATGGGTTAATTTAAAATCAACCCACTTAGTCTCTTAATCTCTTGACTCAGGACTTTTTTAATTCTGGAAAATTTTAAGCTAAGACTTCATTAATATTCCTTCATTTATTCTTCTGGAACTTATTAATTGAAAAATATTCCTTAACATTCAAAAGTATCTTTGTTCTTTTATGCTGCATTCTGAGAAAATTTGCTTCCATTAATTAAATCTACTTCACTCAGATTATAGACTTGTCTCTCAGTTGAATGTTATTTTTTAAAGCAAAGTTCGATGAATATTTCCACCTGCTCTTTTTTTTCACTTTCCCCCTTACTTTCAAAGTTTCTTATTGATTTTTTGTAAATACTTAAAAAATCTTATCTCTTTGAATAAATTAAATATAATTATCTTAGTGATTTTTCTATTTAGGTTTTCTTTATACTTGAATTCTTCAATTGTTTAATTGTTTTGAATACTAGCTTCATTTAAGTGGAGGAATTATGAATTTCAAACTTTCTCTCTTTATGCTATTCACTAGGCCCACACATTAGTCTTTGTAGAGTTCATCCAGGGTTCCTATCCTACAATGATAATGAGGCTATTGCAGTTCTAGTCAACCTTCGATATTTGTCCAGCTGTTGGTCAGTATTAGTCAGTGTCATATCCTCTTTCCCTCTTTGGGTACAAAGCTTTCTAACATAGTGAATATAATCGATGTATTGATGGATGCTTGCTCTGTTTTTTGTGCTGTATTTTTCTTGATGGTTGTTTTGGAGCATTCACACAGCCCTTAAATTTTTTGCTCTTTACATTTTAACTCACTTTACTATGTATTTATAGCAAAGAGGGCTCACTATGAGTCTAGGGCAAATATTTTCTTCATTAGACATTGTTATATATTTGTTAATATTAAATAAATATTAATGGTACCCAAAACAATATATAATACATGTATATAATCATAAATGAGTGCATAGGATTGTCTAAAACACTAAAATCTCTGATTATTTTCAAATTTTGTTGTTCTCAGAACCCATATCCTTTCTCTTCCACTGAAGTATGCATGTTGACAGTTTGAGATCTAGTGCACTTTTATTCTTCTATTTTATGTACTTTTGTCCATTATACATTGTATCATTATATATATGAGGAATAATAGCATTTTCTGTGAACTTCCTCATTGTAGTAGAAAAATATGATTTAATATTTGCTATTTCCCATTTACAATGTTATGTTTACAATGTTTCTAGTTTTTTTCCTCATTGAAACAATATAACTTGGATGTTTTATATAATTCACTTGAGGACTGAAATAGTTGGAATTTCTGGGCACTTTCAGATTCCAAATATTGTCACATTGTTTCCCAAGAAAAGGTTCATTTTTCATGACCAGAGTTTCCATAGTACTTACATCCTTCAGGGTGGTGGTTTTTAAAACTTGCCAAAACTGCTGGGCAAAAAGTATTTCATAATAATTTTAATATACATTTCACTAATTATCAGTTAAGCTGGTAGATACCAATGCAGCACAAAATATTTTTATATATTTCGGCCACTTATACTCTTTTCCCATATTTTCTCCTTTCACAAGAGAAAATATTATTTTCTTTCTTAAATTTAAAAATTTTTACCATTATGTGTTTACAGCACATGGGTACATGTTCAAAACACATCTCAATTCTTTTTCCTTCTCCCTTCTCCCCTTTATTCCAGCATCAAATTCATTTCTTTATCTCATAAATCCTTATAAAGCTGCCATACATGTAGATTAACAAGCAGATTAATAGACTACAAAGCATATGAAATACATAAGACAATTATACTAAAGTTTGCTTAACTTTTGATTTCTTCTAACAATTCTAATTACTTCTTATCTATTACATATTTCTAATATTTGTAGGTCTCATATATTAGTTTTATTCATAGCCTGGTAGATTTTGTCAGTGTTGTTCACATTTTTGTCCAATGCAGTCTTTTACCTTTTGACAAGCACTTGTCCATCCTCATTCTCACACCTGGCAGCCATCATTGTGATATCTGCTTCTGAAATTAGCTTTTTTAGATTTCACATGGGCATCCTCATAAAATATACACTTT
This sequence comes from Fukomys damarensis, assembly GCF_012274545.1. Taxonomy (NCBI): domain Eukaryota; kingdom Metazoa; phylum Chordata; class Mammalia; order Rodentia; family Bathyergidae; genus Fukomys; species Fukomys damarensis. Next base: position 47,005,779 of record NW_022900926.1, read on the forward strand.
TTTGTGTGCTTGGCTTATTTCTTTTAGTATAATGCCCTTTGTGTTAATTCATGTTGTTGCAAATTGCAGGATTACCTCTTACTTAAAGTCTAAATTATATTCTGCTATACATACAGATATGATAACTTATGTATCTGTTAGTGTTAATTTGATATAATCCTATCAGTCTGCCTTTATTTTTGTTGACTATGTTTTGATTTCAAATTCAAAAAAATCATTGCTCAGACAAATTCATGGAGAATTCTCACTATATTTTTTTCTAGTACTTTATAATGGCAGGTGTTAAGTTATTAATTAATTCTGAGTGTCTAGAGTATACAGTATGATATAAGGTCCAATTTCATTCTTCATGGGAATATCCAGTTGTCCCCATGGTGTTTATTGAAGAAACTAATATTAATTTGGTGCACTTTGCCTACTTGTCAAAAATGCAAACGACTAGTCATATGTGGGTTTATTGCTAGCCTTTACACTCCGTTTCATTGGTTTATGTATCTAGTTTTGTGTTAGTACCAAACTGTTTTGATTACTATGTTCTTTTACTGTATTTTGAAATCAGATACTGTGATCATTTATTCATTTATTTTGGGTCAAAGTTGCTTTGGATATTCAGGATATTTTGTAGTCCTACATAAATTTTAGAATTTTTAAATTTTCAAACAAAATCATTGGAAGTCACATAAAAACTTCATAGAATCTGTTAGTCATTTTGGGTACTAGGAATATTTTAGTAATATTCTTTCCAATTCATGAACATGGAATATTTCTTCCATTTATTTTTATTTAATTATTTATTTCATTAGAGCTTTTTAGTTTTCAGTGGGCAGAGATTTATCTCCTTTGTTAAATTTATTCCTCAATATTTCAGTTTTTATAGCTCTTATAATTGAAATTTTTCTTGGTTTCTTTTTCAAATAGTTGTTTTCTTTTGTTTTTGTTTTTGTTTTTTTGGTACCAGGTATTGAAGTCAGAACCTTGCACTTCAGGGGCAGGTGGTGGCACCACAGAGTTAAATCCCCAGCCCTAGTTCAGAAATATTACTAATTTGTTAATATTAATATTTCATTTTGCAACTTTACTGAATTAATTTATAAGTTCTATCAATGTTTTGGTTGGTGTCAGTAGGGATTTTTATGTATGATTATGTAGCAAAGATAATTTTATTTGCTTTTCAAATTCTGATTATTTATTAATTTCCTTGCCTAATATCTCTCGCAAAGACCTCCAATATGTTATTAAATAAAACTGGCAGAAATAGGCATCCTTTTCTTATTCTGATCTTAAAGAAAGTTTTCCAGGGCCTGGGATTTACTTCAGTGTTTCCACCACCTGCCTCTAACAAGCACAAGGACCTGAGTTCAATTCACGGTACAAAAAAAAAAAAAAAAAATTTTCCA
>NW_022900926.1:47007303-47014598 GCF_012274545.1 Fukomys damarensis
AAAAAAAAAAAAAAAAAAGTTTTCCAATTATCTTAAAAATAAGTCCTCTTGTTTAGTGCAATTTACTACTGAAGATTTGTGTATGTTTATTCTACACCAAGTTTCCTTGTTTACTTTATATTAACTTTTACAACTTTTAAACTCATGACTTTTTTCATGTAAATATCATATAGTTGCAGATAATGCCAGTTTAACTTCATTTTTGCTCTCACTTGTACTTGATTTATTTTGCCATATTGCAAGCACTAAAACTATTATAATGTTGAATATTCATGGTGGTAGCTGTACTCTTTAATTTGTTTTTTATATGAACAAATATTTTAACATGTATTTATATATTAACCTTGTATAAGGTAAGCAGATTTCTTTTTATTGTTTATTATATATTTAAAAATATTTTGTACCCTTTTGTCACATTGAGATAAGAATAAATTTATCTGATTAACTCTGCTGACATATAGATGATGAGATTTAAAACAGGCTAATGATTAAGGGAAAAGCAAGAAAGAATGTCCTAGACACAATGAAGTGCTGTTGACTACTTAACTTCCAGACCCTGTGAGACCATTGTTATGGTAAGAAAATTAGAAACTGCTAGTGAAAATGTTAGAACTATTGACCTCAGGAAGAACTACATTTCTGAGGGAAGCAGAATGTGAAGAGAACATTCTGGAAAGAATGGGAGGAAAAACAAGGTTTCCCCAGTGGTGGTCGGTGTGTTCAGCAGGGCACAGTAGAAGGAATTTAAGAGAGAAGGGACGTACTAAGGGAATGCCAATTTCCCTCTGGATCTGTTTCTTGAAAAACGTGCTAAAAGTTTGACGAGATTAGTGTCAGTACTGGGCAGACTGTGATTAGTGTGAAGTTAGGGGCTAGACAAAGGAGGACAAAATGGGTGAGGTCACTTTGTAAAGTGTCAGTGGTGGTGAGGAGATGGGTTTAATTAGCCCCATTGTAGGGAAGGCCTGGTCCTGTTTGCGTATGACGGAAGTAGGAAGTCCAAACAGGAGCCCTCTACTTTATGTGTGATCTTCACTAAGAAAGGGGAATAAGTTTACCGGCTGTATACTCACTCCTGGCATTATATTCAATCCAGGAAGGTGCAATTACAGACTTCTGGGAAAATCAGTTGCTACTCAGAATATATGGGCTTTTGAAAATGAGTATAGAAAGCTGAAGTAAATAGAAATCCATTAATTCTCTTAGTCTTTATAGTTTTAACAACAGACCACTATAGTGTTTGGCATGCGTGGAAGAGAACCACTTTGGAGGACCTAATGGATAAGGGTACAGATAGGAACAGCTGTACTGTGGTATTATATCTTTCTTTCTGTACTGGAATTGAGGTTTTACAGAGATTCAGAACTGAATTCATGGAAGAAGATAAATTCATGGTCATGAACTTTTTCTATAATGGAAGATTCAGATGCATAGGTGGAATATACAGACTTTTCTAGAAACTGAAAGAGAATTCTCCTGTAAAAAAACGAATGAGAAAGCACAAATTTGAAGCTCTGGCTCTTTTTCTCTATTTTTAATAGAGTCCTGGTGTGAGCAAAGGAAATCTTATGGAAATGTATGTTGCGTTTGATTCTTCTCTGTATCCTCACCATTATTCTATTGTTTGGTAAGTCCTTTCCCAGCTTGAAATATACTTTATAATAACTACAGGAAGTCTGAACACCATTCTGTAATTAACTGAAATACTAAACCATGCAAAGACACATTGAGTTTTGTTTTAAATATTCCTTTATTAGGTATACAACAAAGCTTTTATTGTGATGAATTCTACAGCAGAGAGTTATGAGCTATAGTAAATGTTGCATCTATTGGAAGCAAAGTATTAGCTTTTTTTTTCTATATTTAATCTTTTGTGTTTTTGGAAGCATATAGTAATTTTCTGTAAGATTTATAAAGAATATCTTTTTGGGTGCTATCTCCTATGAATACAATTTACAATGTAATTATCTTTGAGTATAACTACAGCATCATAATCAAATACATTTCTTTGTACTTTGTACAGAATAATGAACTAATTGAGCAATTAAATAATTTATCCCAGGATATATAATGAAAAGTTGTGGAACAGAGATTTGAATCCACTAATCAAGCCTAGGAGCTCAAGTTCTTCACCAATCTATTACTCATGCTACAGCCAAATTAATGTTTACAAGTTACTTATGATGTGCCTTTTAATTTTAGGCTGTGCAGGTATGTTCTTTATAACCAATTAGAAACTTTTTGTTCATTTTATATATAAAGGCTTAGGGTAAGTAGATTATTACATAAAGCTTCCTTAAGCCAAAGTAAAGCAAAAGCATAAAGCAGAAGTAATCCCACTTTATAGGTAGTATATATATATATATCAGACAGTCTGGGAGTCAAAGGAAGTCAAGACAGCAGATTCTGCAGTGTTAGTTCAGTTCGAATGTTTCTGCAAATATCCAGTTTGTAATAAGTATATTGCTTCCAAATATAATGTCTGAAGTTTTATGATTTTTTTGTTTGCTTGTTTTTTTTTTGTTTTGTACCGGGATCGAACTCGGGTCCTTGCACTCGTAAAGCAGATGGCAGAACCACTGAGGAAAATACCCGGCTATTTTATTATTTTTTAAAACAGTTACATAACTGAGGCATATATATTTGATCAATTGGATTGATTAACAATGCCTTAAATTCAAAATAATTCTTTGGTAGTTTTATGTGATAGTCTAATGTTAAAATAAAATGCCTAATATACATGAAGCACCAGAATAGTCCCTGTTTTCTCCATTAGTTTATGCTAGTGAACACTGTACTATTCCTTACAATTTGAGGGTAATGAATTAGTCCTGCAGATTTTGAAGGTTTGTGGATTCATGTCCTTTTGGAAGCCTTTTTTTTTTTTTTGTCCTGGCATTTTAAAGCTGGCAACTTTTTGATGGCAACTGTTTTCTCCATCTGTCCCATATATTTAGAACCATGGTGAAGAATATATTTCATTTTCATACTATGCAAGTAGGCCTTTCCTTTTGTCTGTTTCCAATGTGATTTCTCTGAGAAGTCTTCTATACTTTGTGCTTTTGTGACTGCCAGATAGGATAAACTGTCCAAAGAATCTTAAAGAAGCTCAAAATTTAGATAAGTAAAATCTGAAATATGGTGTTTTGGCATTAGGAAGGGTGTGTTAGGTTATGCTCTGGTGATAAATATACCTTATATATTTAGTGGCTTCACAAATGCAGGTGGAATTTTTGCCTAATAGCAAAGCCCTACCTAATATGCAAAAGCAGGAAAGTAGAAACTGACAGGGGACAACTGGATAGGGTTGAACACTAGTAATTTTTACGTAGCTGCCAGCTATTCTTTGTTGAAAATGTTTATCTGTCCAATATCTTATCCCTTTTAAAATCACAGGTTACATAATCTGATTTATCACCCAGATGAGTAATGTAGATTTGGATTGTTTTGTAATTTGCTTAAGACAGAATAAGATTTGCAACTTTTGAGGGAATTAATTTGTCCAAGGTTTTGGCTGTTATATTTAACAATCTATTATTGTAATATTGTAATCTGAAGAACTAATATTACATCATTTCTTTTCTGGGGGGGGTATCGGGGATTGAACTCGGGCCGTTGTGCTTGCGAGGCAGGCGCTGGAACCACTGAGCTAAATCCCCGGCCCCTACATCATTTCTCAATCAACAGATAGCTAGAAAAAAATTTTAGAGAGAGTTAGGGGAAATTTCTAGACAAAAAAACAGGAAAGGATACCTAGCACTTTCTAACATTTGAAGTACTTCAGGAGATTTATGGGCCTCTGAATAAGCCGTGAGTCCCTGTGTGAGTTATTTAACTACCTCAGACCCTTGCCCTTAAGTTGAGTGGGGAAGTGACATGGCAGAGTTTTCATATTAAGGGAGTAAATCCATGTAAATAAATTAAAATATTTCCTGGGTTTTATGAACATCTCAGTGCTGTGTGGAACTCTGAAAGTGATGATGCCATCTAAGTCGTATCTGAGCCAAATCCAGGTGCATACATCATTAGTTATAAACAGATTTCCTACATACTAAAGGTTTTCCATAAGGAAATGTTTAAATCCCTCTGGAAGCCACTAAATGAAAGCATGCTAACACATATTATTCCATGAGTCTTTTTAATGTCTTTGGTAGTTCTGTGACATTAATAAAATTCTTTCCATGGATTTTTTATTTTCCACATAAATACAAAGATTTATAATCTATGTTTATCAGTTTACAACCTCTAAGCATTATACATAATAAAACATGCCAATGAAATGTGATTGCTGTAAGCCTGGGAATAATTGGGGAACAAGACTTGTTATAAAACTGTCACTATCAATATTTGAACTTTTTGGTAGATTGAATTACTGCTCCCTCCTACTCTATTTCAAATTAATGTTGAAGCCCTAACCCACAGTGTCTTATAATATACTCTTCTGTGAAAATAGTTACTTGACATAAAATTAATTAAGATGAGGTCGAAAGAGAATACAGTGGACATCAATTCCGATCAAATTCATATGACTAGAGTCATCATACGAGTAGGGCATTTAAGCACAGAGACATATGCTGTAGCGGGAAAAGATGATATTAAGATAATGGAGGAGAGTTAAGTAAAGCCATAATACACTCAGACTTTTGTTTTCAGAAGGAACCGATTCTATCAGCACTTTGAAATTGCAATTCTAGCCTGCAGAATGGTGTGTCAGTGAATTTCTGTTGGATAAACCATCTGTTTTGTAGCACTTTGTTATGACTGTCCTAGTCAATGAACATATGTTGCAACATATTTTAATATTGCATTTTAAGCCTTTTATAAGATTACTAATATTTATTACATTCCAAGCACTTTATATCTTACACTACCAAGTATCATTTGAGATAACTCCTATTTTAGTTACAGAACTTGCCCCCAAACAAATATTAAAATAAATGACTCATAACCCAATTAAATAATTTATATTACTAAAACTTTAACTTTTTATAAGAGGAGTTTCTCATCTTCAAGTGTCTAAGACCCTGAAAACTATTCTTAGTAGTTCTGTCCCAGAAGTTTGGAGGTGAAGATGTGCCTAATTTTGTTCTTCTTGTTGCATTAATGACTGGTACATATTAATTGCTAATCTACAATCTAGATGAAGATTTTATCAGAAAAGAGAATTTTGTAAAGACAATAGATTTTTTTTTCATGCACTTGCCATTGGTAAGTAAATAAACTAAATCTGTATATGTTTATATATTATTATATTACATATTATTTATGTATTATATGTGTTATTTGTATATTATTATATATCATGGTATTACATAAAGTAATTCACATTTCTATGTAAATATTAATGGTCTTTAAACATATATGGCATGTGACCTTTAAATAAGAGAAGTAGGAAGAATGCTAGTATGGCAAATAGGTGCTTCTTCTCAGATGTATAATAGCATCTTGACACCTAAGAATTGTGTGTCTATATTTAATAGAGGTTCTCTTTCTCACCTCTTCATTCCAGTGATTTCTGATGTATCTAAGCAAATTTCGGTGGAGCTTATTGAAGTGCTATGAATTTTATTGAGGTAGTTTATTGAAGCAGTAGTTTATTGAATTTTATTGAAGCCATTTATTGAAGTACAATTAATCCATAAAGTTCTTCAGCCGTACCTCTATAGCGTCAAAGATGTATTTGAATTTTAAAAAAAAATCACTAAGCTTCTAAACTTTAAACCCAAAATATTTATTTTTAGTTTGCTTCTTTCTCCTCTCTTTCACTCTTCTTCCATTTCTAGGGCAGCAGAGAACACTTGCTGTCATATAATATCCTCCTAGGAGCAATTTAGTGTGTATCTAACAGGGAGGAAAATGTGTGGACTCTAAATCAGATCCTTTACTATACTCTGGAGATGCTACTGAAAAGTTCACGAGGCCAGAGTACACAAAGCAGAGATCAAACCTGAGGGCACATCTCTCATCATTAACTTTGTAGTTACCAGTTTGAATCTTTTCTTTTTTAGCTGGGACATAGATTTTCCCAATTTTGTACTCTGTTGGAATTTTATTAATATAAAATTTGTTCTATTTATACAGCACACATTTATGAAGTAGAAGCTTAATAGTAATTATTGTTCTTGGCAACCTCTTTCATCTGCTGTTATTAGTTTAATGTCTTCTGTACTCTGTCATAAAAACACCTATGTATCCATTTTGGTCTTGTATATAGCAGCTTTGGCTTGTTGAAATTAGGATATTTTATTTCAATTAATTTTTGATGTCCTACTATAGAATATATGCTATAATGCTTCTTGAAACTCTGGAGTTTTGATAACACCATCTCCAGTGATTTTATTTAATGTTCTCAGGCTTTTTGTCTTTTTGCTCAAATTCTTGTTAGAAGCACTTATAATGAAGGTTGTGTCTGAAGTTTGGACTAGCTGTCCTTGTAATGTATATCACTGTGATTGCCTTTCATTCATTCTTTTTAAGCTTTAAGAAAAGATTGATTTCTATTTTCCATTTTATAAATTCAATATCATAATTATAAAACAGCTGTCATATCTAATGTCTACCATAAATCACTATGTTTTATAATAAGCTGCACCTCAGAAAACTGTTCATGGTAGTCAAAGATGTAAGCCATGGAACTTGACTTTGTGGTGCCTTCCTAAGGAGTATATCACCAAAGCATCACTCTGTCTTGGAATTCTACTGGGGAAGTTTGATTACCCTCAGGTTAAATTCCTCTCTTTGAATACACCTAACCTCTGAGAAGAAATATATACTGGCTATACTAATTAGATGTTGGAAAGTTTTCAAATGTAATGAAAACACTGTTCCTTCTAACTTGAGCCAGTTTCCTCATTAATACCTGCTCTGAGTGTCCTATGGGATTCAATTATTATTGGAAGAAATGTTCATTAGTTACTTTGGTTGGTAGTAGAAGATCCAGCACAGAGATCAACGTATAATAGACTCTCAATAAACATTATTGCTTTCTTTATCCTGTTTATTTAAATAATTTGGAACCTTCCTATACACGTTTTCAGTCATTATCTCTTCAATTCATAGTTCTGAAGTTCTGATTTCCATGAAGAATAAAATTCTGACATCTCTCCATTTCCATTTTGGTAGTCTATCTTCTTGGATCTTAAAATGAGTGTGTGTCCATGTGTGTTTGTGCATAAATCTTTCTCTCTGTATCATATGCTTATTATTGCTATATCATTTCCCCCTTGTAGAGAAATCATGAATTATACTTTCATTTTTGGTCTAATAAGCTTGCAATTTTATCCTTTGTATTTATA
>NW_022900926.1:47014872-47034127 GCF_012274545.1 Fukomys damarensis
ACTGTATATATTTGTGTGCCTATGTGTTTATATATGTAAATTCTTTTTTCTTAATAATTCCTATTTAACTTCCCTTTAATTTTTCAACAGGGTTCCAGTTCTGTGTTTTAATTTATCCTTGAGCATATCTTCTTGTAACCTTCTACTCACTTCAACTCTCCATGCTTAAGCATTTTCTCTGCACTTGGTATTACTGTAACTATTCTACTATTATATTTGATATACAATATACTTTTAGGCTGCCAAATTCAAAATTGTCTCTGTAGACTCAATCTCCACCACTGACAGTGGACTATGAGTTTTCATTATTCTTTTCTTTTTTATGTTGTTTCACATTTTTGTTCATTTATTTTTATTATTACCTGTTTGTAGTACTTAATGATTATATTTATCTTAGGGACTTGGAACATAAACATAGCACATCTTGATTAATTTTTTTATTCATTACCTTCCCATCCCTCCCATCTCTTGCCAACTCTTTGTCCTTTCCAGTTTGCAAAAGCTCTATTTCCATTTTCTCCCCTGCAATGCTTTTTTTTTCCTCCTTCCCTGTTCCCTCCCCTCCTTCACTCTCCCGCCATTTGTTTCTTTTGTTGGTGGGAATGGAAACTAATAAAACAACTACGGGAATCAGTATGGAGATTCTTTAAAAAACTAAAGGTAGACGTTCCTTTTGACCCAGTTATTCTCTTGAATTTTTTTCCCAAAAGAATTAAGATCATCCTTTACAGTGATAGACCTGTATCTATATTACAGCAATACAATTTATCAGAGCTAAGAAAACGTGTTACTTATACACTATGGGGTGCCACTGTGCCATCAAGAATTATAAACTTGTTGCATTCTTGGTGGATGGATGAACCTTGAGACCATAATATTAAGTGAAGTAAAACCCAAAATATAAATGAAGAGCAAAGTAAAAGACAGAGGAAAAGAAATAGGGAGATCTTTCTCACGCTCATTGTCACCACTATTTCTGTCCACAAGATTTAAAATAGCCACTATTGTTCTGACCTTTTACTTCTTTTTTAAAATTTTAAACTCTTCTGATTTATTGCTGGTATTTCTAGCCCAAGAACTTTAACATGTAAACTCTTCAGTCATTTATATTTAATGTTTTCTCAATGTCTCACTGCAAAATACAAATACTAAACCTTACAGTAAATTTCCTGCAATCTGCCCTTGGATTCCCCTTTGAATATCACTTCTTCTTAATTTGTGCTGTGTTTAACTCCGATTCAAATCCCACAACCTGACTGGGTGTGGCACTGCATCTGTGTAATCTTAGTTCTTGGGAGTTCAACGCAGAAGGAGCATGAGCTCCAGTCCAGCCTGGTCTCTGTAGCAAAGCTAGCCTACAGTGTAAATTGAGATGCTTCCTCAAACCCACCCCCAAGTATCCCATAACCTGAACTGATTCTCTACGCTTAAAGATTAAAACGTGTGCACATTATTTATCTACTTATCATAGTAAGAAATGTCTCTCTACATTCATTGATATTTCAGGCTGAGAAAATTCAACTCCTCTAGAGACTAGTGTACATGGTAAAAGGAAGGTATATTACATTTTTAATATATTACATATATACCAAAAAGGCTGGTATATTACATTTTTCTATGATAGAGCTAAACTTATTTTCTTATATATTGAATTTTTAAAGATTGTTCCCTATGTTCAATGATCTTTGTTACAACACTGGAGTCTCCTTTGGATAATTATTGTAACATTAAAAACTGGTAATTATCCTTAGGTTCTAACTTTAATTAAAAAGATAATCATGTTTAACTTTAGGTGGTACATGAAGTTCCTAATTAATATGTTATGAAATTACACTCATGATGACGAGGAATCAATCTCATATGTGACATGTAAAATCTTAATGTAATTTACACACCCAAATTTAATTTTTTTCTGTGACAAAACATTAGGATGAATGGGACAATTGAGAAAACTGAGTTGTAGAAATGTTTTTTACATTGCATAAATAATGCCAAAGTCAAGACTTGATTCTAACCATGGAGGCCAATTTTCTTTTAATATAAATTGTTGGCAATTGTACTTTTCCAAAGAAGAAAGGAAAAAATGGAAGTACTCTACGATGAGAACATATGCTGACCACCAGCATCTACGCCACTGCCTCAGTTCAGAATTAATGCATAAACAAACTCACCTGAAGACATTTAATGTTTGAATGCATTACATAGAAGATCCTATAGACTCTAGCATCAGACAGTTGAGTTCAAAGCCTCCACCTTGTACTCCCTTTAGGAGCTTATAGCATCTTTGTAAGCCATATCGACATTGACATTATCCATAACTCTGAAGACTTTTAGTTTATCGAGAATATGCATAACAATAACAACAATAATTTGTGCAAGCTCTACTCAGATTCTATACTAGATAAGCCTCTTTCAATCTGTAAAATAATCTTATTTCACGTCTTTCATATAATTAATACAATTAATATTTGCATTACTTAATATTGATGAATTTAACTCATGCATTTTTTGCTATGATATACCTTGTCTTCTTTATTGAAACCATCATTTCAATAGGACGATTATCAGAACTGATCAGCAGTACTTTGAAAACCATAAATAATGGAGTCATTTATTATCATTCTCTGAATAAGACCTCATGAAAAAATATTTTTTAATTTTTCTGGAATTTGATTAATAAATTTGTTCTGCTATGAATCATTCTTTTAATGTCATAAATAAGAAATTTGTGCCTAATTCAAAGTACAAAGGTTTCTCTGCGTTATTCTTTCAATGTTTGGAATTTATTTTTTTACCATGGGCAATTCAGTATTAACAATACTATTAACATTAAAACTCATTTTGCATGCAACTGTTTAATTATTATGATATTATTTGTTTATAATAATAATCTTTGCTCAATGACCTTTTTAGTCTTTGTCAAAAAGTTTTTGTATAAACATAGGAACTTATTTTTAAATTTTCTTCTGTTTCATCCATTTGTGGATCTTAGTATTAATACTACATTGCATCTATTCTTCTTTACAAACTTTTGAGCTTTGTTATAAAATGAAACTGAATAAGACGAAAATGATTTAACTCTTTTTTCCTATTATTTGCTAGGAAGATCCAGAGAAGCTATTAGTCTAGGGCTAATTATTCTCCAATACTGAGGCAAGTTTGTTGTATGTACTCTGTACAATTATCAATGAAGACTGAGGTTTTCTAATCCAGCTAGTGGGAACAGATAAGTACTATTTCTATTCCAGTTTGAGTGTTGACCTATGTAGATTTTATCTTTTTAGATGGTTTTTGCTGTCTTGGATAGCTTCATTACACAGATTTCCTCATTAGTTCTCACTATATCCTCCAGATAGACCCTTTCCCAAACTCCAGAGTTCTCTTTCTTTAACTCTCTTTCATCTCAGGAACTATTTCCTGTGAAATCTAGTTGCCTTTTTATGCACTGAATTTCAGTTTTGCCTTCTCTTAAAATTCTTGCCTCACTTGTTTTCTAATTCTCAGATATCAGTATACTTCATCGCTTGATCTATAGTATCATAGAAATCCTTTTACATATATTTTATTCATTTTTGGTTAATTCAGATCTGGTCTCATACTTAAGTGGAAGTCTAAGGTAGCCTTTCAGTTGGCAAATATATTCCAAACTGAATATTAATTAAAGATAATAAAAAGATACATTGGCATCCCTTAGTCTGAAATTTATTCATACATAGAAAATAGCAGGGATATTGCTAACTAAAGAAATGATGGCAAATGAATATTTCTTAGAAACCTTAAAAAATATTACAGTTTCATATTCTTGGCCTGAAAGAAATCAGGGTGGAGTAAATGAGAATTGGGAAACAGTTTAATGATGAAAATCCTAATATATTTAGTCTGCTTTTCCTTTTTGTCTGGTTTTCATGCTAATCTCAACTTGCATAAAATTCCAGATCTACTTGGAGTGGAAAGGTTCTTTCTCCCTTTAATTCCTGATATGGGTGGGAAATAGGGGAGGTGGACCTAGTAAAGATGAGTTGAAATCATAAAAAATGATGTAGTTCAGACTGACTGCTGGAACATATCATTGATTTTTGAAAATTATTTATGAAATTAACTTAAAGCTATTTTATATTGAGGAATGTTTAAATTCCAACAAGACTAATACAATGCAGTGTCACATTGTCCGGATGGAAGGGAAAGTACTGTGACCATCTGACATTTGGGTGCAGAATGCCCTGAATGGACCAATAAGGATTCTATAGTAAAGTTGGCAACATATTCGCAATCACTGAAGAACATCTTAAATTGTTCTTTTTCTAAGACAAACATGTGCTATAGCCATAAAATAAATAGGACTGATTGTGTGGAGGCTATTAATATTCATCTTTTTATCTTTCAAAGTGTGTTTTTCCACATGTCTTCTATTTATACCACGTTTTTGTTCATTGCTGAGAAACTGTAATTATGAATAAATACTTGACACTTTCCTTTGTTATTCTTAATTATATTTTTTTCAGATCGTTTCCTTAGTACAAATTTGCAGTGCACAATGTTTACACTCCTTGTGGTGATTTGGTACATGTACGTAACACATCTTATTTCCATTTTCATCCCCTTTTCTTTCTTTGTCTCCTCACCTCACCTGTCTCTTGATCCCTTTCCTTTTTATACATTTTTATTTATAACTTTGGGTAAGGTAAAATGGACCTCTAACTTTCATACTTGAAATATAAAAACTTTAGCTTCAAATCATATCAGAATCATAGCAAAGATTTACCTTTTCAGTGATGAGGGCAAGACAGGGGAAATGAGGGCCCTCAAATATCAACCTAGACCTTGGCCTATGTGAAGATGGCCGGCTGCATGTGCTGCTATCCAAGTCTTTCCCTCCTGCTGAATCTGTGTTTTGAATTATTTTTTCCTGTGGATGTGTTAGCTACTTTTTCCAAATTGAAACTTATTTTATTTTCCCTGCTAGAACCCATTTTATATTTCCAACATTTCCCACTGTTAGTATCATCTGCAGAATGCATTACGACCCTGTTTACTCCCTTGCTGAGGTCTCTGAGATACAGCTTGGAGTTAAGTTGTGCATTCACTTTCCACCACAGAAACTTCAGACCTATGCTGGCCCACATAAGTCAGCATTTTAAAATTTCTGTAAGAAACAGGTTTTCACTAGAACAAAACTGAAATGGACAATGGGAAAGATAATAACAATATGTTTCTTTTTATTGAGTTTATTTTTTATGCTTGGGAATAAAGCAATCAACAAACATTTATTATTACTCAGTACGTGTCCAGACCTTTTTAGCAGCATGAGGAACATAAAGAGGGGAAACCTTTGGCACTCTCCTTTGAGAAAAATGCAGTTTAATTTAGGAAAGTTTATATGCACAGATTCTCTCTCTCTTTCTCTCTGACCATGAATCATGATGTGTAGATAACTGACTTGTGAGATGTAGGATGGACTTGCCTAGAGAGTAGAAAATTATCCACATGATTGTAAAGTTCAGGAAAATTTTTGCTGAGGTGGAAAATCTTGTCTTTCAAGCATGTATTTAGAAATTCATGCTGTCTTGCTCCAGGTATTTATCAAGAATCTTCTTATCAGAGGTTTTCCCAAGGGAAAAGGAGAAACTCAAATCATGCCATCACCAAACTTTCCACTGACAAAAAACAAAGAATATCACAGAAAAGTGTGATGGGAATTTTCAAAATGTTTTGTTCTAGTTCTTTTTCATACTAAATGTCAGAAAAGCAAGTTGTGGTCTTCATTGGTTTCAATACACAGAGTTTGTATTTTAATCATTCACTATGTCTTGAGTGCTGAGCCTATGTAAGGAATTGTTTTAGATATTATACAAACACTGAGAATGAAAATTGTACCCTGAGTTAAAGATTTTAGTTTAATATGGAGAAATGCAGAAAAAAGTGCAAAGTAGAAAGTTATCCCTGCCTTTTTACCTAGTTTACATTTCAATAAGCAGCATTTGTCTAGGAATACATTTGAAAAATCCTGGTGGAAAGGAGCCTTTATTGAAAAGTATTCATAAGAAGTGAGGCCACATTGGAAGCTAGGGAACTTCTACAACTAGGGCTAGTACTTCTCTGAGCAGGAGAACAAAAGCAGCAATGAAAGATGTTTATTTTTCTATTGCAAACAGAATCATATTCAGTATTTGGAAAAGTTTAATAGCAGCATTTACAGGTGTCACAGCTTCTAGATTTGCATCTTATTCTATACTGTGCCATCCTTTCATTAACAGTTTTAACTTGCAGAATCCCATTTAATATTCCCAGTATTTCCTGAAATACCTATCATTTTCCATACTTCATATAAAGAAGTAATTTGAGTCTTAGAAAAAATAAGGCCTAGCCGACCCAACCAGTAGGCAGCTAAGCATTAACTCGGTCTCGGATATCTCTAAGACCAAGGTCAAAATTTAAGAAGTAGAAGGTTTGGGAGAACAAAGAGTTCTGGCTTTCCACAGTTCCAAGTAGCTCTTAAGCTCAGGTGAACATTAGAAATGCCATGGAGTTTATTTGTCTCCCTGAACAACCATGCAAGCTGTTGGTTCCAGACTACGCTGCTTCAGTGTATGCTCCCAGAACTGACGCTTATTAGAACTCAGCTGAATGCATATTTCAGGTAAGGTGGGCGTAGGTATTCTTTGATAAGCTATTATTCAATATCCATTCCTTCATCCACATGAGCTGATCATGTGGTAAGGATTTCTGTGTATGGATCTTGGATATTAGAATTTCTAGAGGCTCCCAAGTAACCCTACCCGCCAGCCAAGGTTGAGAACAAATGTCCTTAGGTGTTCCCCAAAGGAGAAAAGAGCAAATATTAGAATGAGCTCACAAAAAATTATATATGTATGTTCAGAATTCATACATAGCCTCATGAGTAATCTCAGAGAAGTGATACATTGCCTATTGCCATGAGTTTTCTTACAGTACGTAGAATCTATACCATTTGAAGGTTGTGACCTTTACAAAACCCGTCCAAGATGTTAATGGACAGATTTCTTTCATATCAGGACTTCAATATTTATCTATTGTACAAGTTGTTAACAATACTTTTTACTGAAGAAAGAGAATAACCACTCGTAATGAGTCTGGGAACCATGGAAGACCTAAAAGCAGCTGAGTATCTATACTTTGGAAAAGAACCCTATATTTTGGCAGTCTGATGTAAGTGAATCCGAAACTCCTTGCCATGGTCATCCCATTGCATGGTTTTCCAATGCCCTTACTCACTACATACCTCAGAGACACACATCACATTAGTTCAAAATTATGAGAGATGTTACATGAGAAAGATACCTGCGTTGAATATTATTAATGATCCGTAGATACGATGCAATTTTCATTAGACCCAAGCCTCTTAATTTTATGAAAAATTCCTGCTTTCACCAATTTATAGGCAGAGGAGATCTGCCCAAATGTATCCAGGAATACATATCTAGGAAATGGGGGAGCATGTAGAAATTTTTCCACATTTGAATTAGTAATTTTTAAGTTTTCCCCAACTTATTTTCTGAAAATTTGCTTAGTGGCTGAGAAATCTCATGAATGGATTGAGGTGAGGAATGAGGGATCATTACTAAAAATGTATTATCAAATTATGTGAAATATGAAAATACCTTTACAAATCTCATGTAAAGGTTAAAAATACTTTTAAAACAGTCTTGTTTTTATGGAGGCTATATATTTTCCTAAATGTTGGAAATAAATTTAACATTTTTAAAGATGCCAATTAGCCTGTTTCCGTGAATTATGAATTTTTAGATATTTTTTCTTTACAATTGGAATAGATTCATGCAGTATTATTTTAGACTAGCTAAATCTAATACCTTATTGCTCTCCAAGTTTCATACCACAGATTTCAGGAACAGAGACCAATGAAATGTTTATCCCACATTCCAGCAGGCAAAGGAGCAAGCATTTTTTCCTGTGGCTGGTAGAGAGCATGTTTCTTAATAAGAAAATGATGGTTGGAACACTATAACACATAAAGTCATTTCTTTTTCTGTGTTTCACATGTCGCTATTATTATTTGATAGACTGCCTTCACATACTTATACATCTGATGATCATCATTCAAATTAGAAATCTTCATTTACCTTCTCCACCAATAAACTTAGCGCTTTGCTTCCCATTTCTGATCAAAGATATTGTTCAAAGGGAATGGAAAAAGCTTGAGCAAATGAAATCAGAAATAAAAATGGAGACATTACACCTGACACAGTAGAAATATAACCACAAGAGACTATTGTGATCAGATAGACCAAAAATGGACAACCTAGAAGAAGTGATTGTTTCTAGACACAAACAATTTACTAAGGCAGATTTATAAACAAAGAAAATATTTGTTCTTTTTTCCTCATTGAGTTTATTGGTACATTTTAGGTATACAGTACAGTTGCATTCATTATTGGGATCTTGTACCTTTACACCTCCTCCCCTCCCCCTTTACAAACACTTCATTTCCATTTTTTCATATTCTCATTTCTTTCCTTTTCCCTTATTACCTTCCCCCTACCCTTCCCACTTTGTCTACACCTTTAGCCCTTTCTTCCCATTGCACATTGTCTATTATATCATTAGGATCTTATGTACTATTATAGTTTTTCACAACAGAGAAACTATTCAGTATTCACACATGTGTGGCTTATTTATTTCACTTAGGAGTATATCCCCAATATGCATCCATTTTCCTATGAATGAATATAATTTCTCATTCTTTATGGCTGAGTAATATTTCATTTTATAGAAAAAACACATCTTCTTTATCCAGTTTCCAACTGATGGGCAAATGGGCTGTTTCCAAGTTTTAGCTATTACAAACTGTGTCACTATAAACATAGGTGCGCATATATCTCTGTTATATGATTCTTTTAATTCTTTTGGAAAAATAACCAGCAGAGGGATGGCTGGGTCAAATGGAACCTCTAGGCCCAGCTCAAGAAAGAAAATATTGAATAAACTGCTTATTAGGAAGAAGACTAATCAGTATTAGAGTTTCCCATTAAAAAAAATCTAGGAGCTGACAAATTCCCTGCTGAATTCCATCAAATGTTTAAAGAAAAACTAATATAAATTCACCATGATTTAAAAAAAAAAACATAGATGAGGAATACTTCTAAACTTATTTTATAAAATCATAATTACCAAATATCAAAGTCAAACAAGGATCTAACAAAAAAATCTGGAAACCACCATATCTGATGAGCATAAATGCAAAATTCCTTAACAAAATACTAACAAGTTGAATTCAACAACGTATTAGATGGATCATTTTCCTTGATCAAGTGGGGTTTGTTCCTGATGCAGAGATGGATGAATATTTGCAAATAAATATATATGACACATCATATTAAAAGGACAAAGACAAATACTAAAAGAGAATTATTACTACTTGTTCTCTCTTAAAAGGAGAAGAGAAAACAGTTGAACTCATAGAGTCACAGGATAGCATTGTGATTAAGTGTAAGGGAATGGGAAGAATGGGACGTGACATCAGAGGGGGGAAAGTCCTACGTAGCAGTAATACTCATACACATGACTTTAAAAGAAACTGTTGCATATTGTGGTTCTTATAGCTAACAGTTGATTATTATATATTTCTATGTCACTAGAGTGTGGATCTCAATTTTTCTCACTACCCAATATGTCAAGTGTTGAAGTGATGGATGGTTTGATTGGCTCAATTTTGTTATTCCACATTGCATTAAAAAGCATACCATTTTGTATCCTACTAATAATTCACTATTTGTCAATTTATAGAGACAAAAAGAAAAGGGATATAGGGTATAGGAATGAGAGAACTAATCACAAATGAAAGTTCCTTTAGGGAAATGAAAAGATGTCACGCAATTGCTTTTTTTTTGTTGTTGGTTTTTTGAGACAGGGTCTCACTATGTAGTTGAGACTGACCTGGAACTCACTATGTAGCCCAGGCTGGTCTTGAAGTCACAGCAATCCTCTTGCCTCAACCTCCCAAGTTCTGGGATTATAGGCATGTGCCACCACATGCAGCAACACAATTTAATTCTTTTCAGGGTTTTGATATCAATGTGTGCGACATCAACTTGCCAAATGTTAATGTTGTTTTATTTACAAAATGTAGCACCTCAAAAGTAGAACAATCATTTTTCTTGCTATTGTTCCTTTATCATTCAGCCTACCATTTCTTCACACATGGAATTCAGCATTGCTTTGCTACAAACTAAGGAGATTCAGACGTAAAGGAGGGGAAAGTGGATGCAGCAGAGATATGCACATATGTTCCCTTTTCCCTTTCATTCATTGCTGGCTTCATTTTCTGTAGTTGACTTCTCCTAAGCATGTTGGCTTTATTCCTCTAAAAGTACCACTAGTTCATATTCATTTATATTTAAAAGGGGTACATGGCAGTGAAGATGACTAGTAAAGACCTTTCATAGATAACTGAAATTCTAGCTTGCACTGGAGTGGATGGATATAGATTCTAGAAATAAGAGTGTGGTATACACAGAGTTGAAAGTATTTTAGTTGTCAGTAAAACATTGCAGAATTAAGATGCAAATAAATAGTGTGTTGTAATCATAGGAATACTGGACTAGGTGACAAAGTACGTCAGAGATAATCCCAACATCACTATTTTACATTAGAGACATGTTATTCGCTGGACTCTGTTTCCCCAGGTCTTGGTTTACTTCTAGCACTAACTCTGAATGTGACTGTATTTTCAGATTGAACCTTTAAAGACTCGATTAAGGTTCAAAGAGGTTAAAAATATGGGCCTATAACTCAATAGGACTGATGTCCTTATCAGAGAAGAGATGCCGTAAATGTGTGTGTTCTGAGGAAATCCATGTGAGAATGAGGCAAGAAGCTGGCCATCTGCAAACCAAGGAGAGAAGGATCTGTAGGAACTAAATATTCTGGAATTTGGTGTTGGATTTACAGCCTCCAAAACTGTGAGAATATAAAATTCTGTTGTTCAATCCACTTAATCTGTGATACTTTATAGGATTAACCTTAACAATCAAATATAGGGACTTTAAGAAAATAATCCAAACATTATATCATGGCTTCTCTCTGAAGCATATTGTCCTAATATTCTCTGATAACTCTTTGTTTCTCATTCTTGACTGCTTGTTCAGGTAATATTTCTTAAAGGAGTTTGGCAGAGATTTTCCCTGGATCTTGGTGCAGTTCTAGTGATCTTTCACTCTGGTCTTCATCACCAGTCACTTGCTGATAACCTAGATTTTCTTTGAGCCTTAGACTTATATATCTCATTTCTTATTTGAGATCCCTACCTCAGTATTTTTCAGTTTCCTTGTACTGATAATATTCAAAACCAAGCTTATTATTTTCTTCATGTTTATTTGTTTGGTATTTCCCATTTCATCACGATTACTATTCACTCAGTTGTGTAATAAACTAGCCTGATGGCCATTTTTATTTTCTCACTCAATCCTCAAAACCAACCAGTAACAAATATTTAAAATACATGGTTTGATAAGGGTCCAAAATACCAATGATAAATGTAACCTTACTGTATACTTAAAAAGTACCAATAAACTAAATAAGATTAAAAAATAAATAAAATACATGTTTTGAAATTTTGTAATTATCTTCATCTCCAAAGTCTTCAAACTCATGATGGCCCTCTTAAACCATTTTATGGCCTGCTATAGATTTCTAAATAAATTCCACAGATTATTCTTAGTCCCTCAAATTTCTACACAGTATAGCAAGAGTGATTTTTCTAAACTGTACATTTTGTTCTCCCATTAGGACAAAAAAATTCAGTGTATTTTGTTTTCAGGCTGAAGACATAATTTCTTTATATGCCTCAAAAATTTTTGTTTCTGTTCAACTATGTAAGTCCTGCATTTTTTCCTCCATACATATTTTGTTTTGCTTGCCTTATGCTCCAACACAATTTTTTTTCAGATCTTCTTTCTTACTTAACTCTTGACTATCCTATTGATTTTATTTCTTTGTGTGGAATACCTGTTCTTTTTAATGCTGGATAATTATTTTTGAAACTTCAATTAATAAGGCCATATTTTTTTCATTAACTGTTGCTTTTCCCAGCTCTTGGCCTATGAGGGCATTTGATACTGCTGTATATCTCCATGACGTCTATGCTTTGCTTATCATAGCTTTCAACATCTTTCCCAGTATTTTATCAGTTGCTGTAGAGGTAAATTACCATTATATTTCAGTTTCTTTATGTCTCACACAATTATTCTAGGCAACTATTAATAAAAGAATGAATAAAAGAGTGAAATGCCCTGAACTCTTAAAGTAGAAACAGGAGAGACAGTGCAACTTGTCCCAGTGGAAATCTGTTATGAAAAAAATGATACGAAACATCCAAAAACATGAAACAATAGCATGTCATGAAAAATAGGCTAATAGTAAATAAATATGGCTTTTAGCTAAACAAAAAGGTGCAAATTCTATTTAGCTCAAGTGAGATTTAATTGCTGAAATGTTTATGAAAGATCTTGAACTTTAAACTTGTAAATATCTCATCATCTAAAGGAATCCTACTGTTTTTCAAATGGGCTTATAAACCTGTGCATAGACATATTCATAATCTATTCAATTTTATGTATTCGTGAAATTCAGCAGATATACTAAAAAGTGAAAAATTTTAACATATTGGTCATTTGGGGATTTTAACTTGTAAATCTGCAGTTTGGTTTTAAAAGTACTAAAGTTGGAATTTTATTATATTTTCAAAAAGTTTGTATTTTTTGAGCTCCAAAAACTCCTTGCAAAATTCACTTAGTATTCCTTGATTCTTACATTCTTGAAAATCTTCCCAAAGGCATGACTTTCAGATTCCATTCTAACATTATCTTTTGCAAATTTTACAAAATATTTTTATAGTATCTGGACATTTCTATGTTCTTGAAGCTTTTTTCTGCATAGGCTTGCATTATTTAATAAATAATTAATTATATCTAGGAAAAGTCTTGAAGGTTTCTGTAAGAAACCCATCTTCTAGTTAAATGGTTCATCAATCTTAGCTTTTCCGGGAACTCAGCACTCTATTTTCTAAGGAAATTATTTTCAAGTTGAAAAGTTTTTGTTTTATTATTGCAAATTTCTCTGGGTTACTAACATCTACTTAACTATTCTAGCACTTTTATTTATAGCAAAAAATTGCCATCCATAAGACAATGTTATCATGTGAATAAAATAACATTCAAGTAACATTATAATTAAAAGAATGTGTTTGAGTGTGTTACTATAGCTCTCTTCTACTGTGTCATTTTCCCCATCAATTAATACAATCTATTAATGAGCTATTTGAATTTTTCTTTCTTATTTATATTTATTCTCTTTTAATATCAGCATAATGCTGCTTTATGTAGATAAGATCTTCTGACCAATCTTCTATGTTTTCGGCTGAAGACCTCAGTTCTCAGATGCTTCCTGGCTGCTGTTGCTCTCTCCTACCTGGGTTCCTGGGTTCTTTGTTATCCCCCCCTCGCCTTTCTCTGTCTCTCTTTCTTCTTCTGTTAAGTGTTTCTCAAAAGTGACTTTGACTCTAAAACCAAGTACTACATTATATAATGAGAATGGCAATAATAACAAAATTCTAAGTTCTCTTCAATTGGATACCTTACATACAATGAGGAAATCACAGATTTAGACAACTTCATAGCTTTCTCTCCATCTCTTAGCTCTTGAATATTAGTGCTGGGACAAAAATATGTGGGCTGTTTCAGCTAAGAGGCCAGATCCCATGCCAAATATGGGGTTCCAATTTCAAATATAGGTTCAAATAAACTACTGCTGTTTTGTAGTTGGAGAACTCCTATTTTGTCACTAGTCTTTGACTAGTTTCTTTCTTCCTTCCTCTCTCTCTCTCTCTCTCTCTCTCTCTCTCTCTCTCTCCCTCTCTCTCAACAACTTCTTGCTCTGTGATTTAGGCCTAACTAGAACTCACTATGTATCCCAGACTGGCTATGAACTCACAACAATGCTCTTGTCTCATACTCCTGAGTGCCTGGATGACTAGTCTTTGAACTAGACTTTGAACCCAAGTGAGAATTTTTCACTTTTATTCAATCTTATATTCTTTATCATAAATAGTGACATAGTTTTGTATCATAATTTTGTTGTTCAAATGGGTACATACAGTTTTAATCTGAATGAAATGTGAAACATTATCTAATTTTGTGACAGACCAGCAGCTAATAGTCAGATAATCTGTAAGATACTCATGTACTAATGCCTAAAAAAGTTTGTGTCTTGGCACAAATCTACCCCAAGATTCTACAATTTTAGACAATTTTCAGCATTATATAAGAGTTTTTAGCTGTCAAGCTTCCTTATCTGAATAAATTTCATTATACTTGATTTATTACCTTAATCAAGCAGAAAATTAATATGACTCACTATTTTAAATAGATTACTTTCTGTCTAAATGTTTCACTCTTTACACATTATGTTCATCTTTTTGTTTGTGGAAGAATTTAATAATTTCTTTTTTAAACTGAAGTTCTAAACTCTTACACTTCAAGTGCATTTCAAATTCATTAACTCTCCCTGCTGTGTTTAATCCCTGCTTACATTTTTAGCATCACCTTTTCCTGTCTGTACTTTTCTCCGAATATTTTAGCCACAATGGTCAACTTCCTTGAGAGATCTAAAAAAACAAGATATTTATTCATTATGTATTTATTTTTTTCTTTGCCTATATATCTATATAAAATTTTTATACTTCAAAGCTTTTCATATCATTATATTTAGTTAGGAATTTCCCTTTCGATGAAAGCCCACCCCTCCTGATGGTTTTTGCCTCTCATCTAGCAAGTTCTAACTTGTGAGAGATTTAGATAATTACTGCCCAACGAAAAGTATCCT
The DNA here is from genome assembly GCF_012274545.1 of Fukomys damarensis. NCBI lineage: Eukaryota > Metazoa > Chordata > Mammalia > Rodentia > Bathyergidae > Fukomys > Fukomys damarensis. The sequence continues at coordinate 47,029,747 of NW_022900926.1, forward strand.
CCTTTCTCAGCCATAGTTTTTTTAAAGGGAAAATGTGCATTTTCCATGCTATTTACATGAACTTATTAGGTGTAAATTTACACTATTTACATTTACACTAATTATGGGTAACAGGTAGGAAAATAAAAACCTATGTAGTTTTCAAAGGGGAATACTTTCAACATTCCTCTTTAGATGGAACTTTGAAGGATGATAGATTTTTAAAAATTAAGTTTTTTGCACACAATAGAATCTGGATAAATGAAGGAACTTCCCTTTTTGCCAGGTTAAGGACTTCCAAAATGACTGTCAAATTTCCATCATTGCAATGTTTGTCAGATTTCTGGTTACTGGGCAAAAATATTTGACACTCACAACTGAAAAAAGTAGAGTTTCAATGTGGCTCATAATTTAAGAGGATTAAATCCATAGTCAGCACCAACGTAGAAACATCATAGGAGAAAGGTGTGGTAAAGGAAAAATGCTTAGTTCATGATGGCTGGGGAGCAAATCAAAGGAACAGTGCCAAAGAAGAAAAGGCAAGACACCAGATACAGACCCCAAGGCCATAGCTGAGTGACTTACACAAGCACAGCTAGACATGTACTCCACAAATCCCTGTGATGTATCCTTAAGCAAATCAAATCAATGGCACCTGCACCTTAATTTTCACATCCCAACCTTTGATAATACTTTTTCTTAATCTATATTTAATCTCTAAAGAAAAACTATTATCAAATAATAATTTATAATTCTGCCTAAAATCATATTATCCTTTGTACGACTGGAAATACAAAAATAATTTCCCTAAAGTTTTAAGTTTTAGCATTTTCAAAAGTCACTTCTGAGACTAAAGGCAAACTCAGATTTAAACTCAGTAAAAATAAAAAAAACAAGTTACTTAGTCCCAGTGTATGACAGAGGATAAACATTCCCATTCCAAAGGGAGGAATAGGTATATTGAAAAGTATAGAACCAGAGTAAATCTAAAGCCCAGCAGAGAAAATATTGTGCCCTATAGCTCCATGTTTAGCTCATCACCGGAGAGATGTGAGTTCCAGAGTGCTTCCAGAGTGCTTATGTACCCCAACCATATAGCCTTGTTGGTTACATCCCAAAGGCCTTTTTTATGAGCTGGCTCTACTCACAGCCTGCAACTGTTTTCATCAGATGTTCCTCATTCCTGACTTATCTGACTTCCTGTGGTCTTCTTTCCTTTTCTTTGCCTTCATTTCCAAACCTTCATGTATTGCCCTCTCATGGTCTCCTTGCTGGATTGAGAGCCTTCCTTTGAAATATAGACAGAAACTTCTCTGACATTACAACTCTTATGTTCTGCATGGTAGTAAAAACATCATCATATGGATGATGCAAAGGTCTGTTGTCAGCAAGGACAGTGAATAGGCTCGCTTAAACAATGGTTACAATGGTCTCAGAATACTTGGATAGCTGAATATAGTGAAATGATTTCTGCAAAACCCTTTTCCTAGGTGGCTTGGCTTTTCTCTCATAAGCGTTTCCTAGAGCACTCTTCTCTGTGAAATATTTATACTTTTGCACTGTTGAGCCTTGGATGGGTATGGTCTTGATGATTCCTGAAATGTCTCCAAGGTATTTTTCTTATCTTTGTATAAAGCAGGTGGTTTCTTTTTAGTGGTGCTAATCTTTTCAGCAGTCATACTTCTTTTGGCCCCAGCTTTACACATAGTTTCTTCTTTGCCAAGATTTAGGTTTTTCAACATTTTCTGCTCTGTTTGTTACCCCCAATGCTTACTATTAATCTGCCTAAAAGCAGCCACCAGTGCTCATGACAGAAACTGAATGTTGAATTGCCTTTGAATTTCCTCCACCGTATCAATTAGTTCACCACTCTTAATTTCAATCTTCTGCAAAGTCTCAAGACATGGTTAAAACGTAAATAATGTTTTTGTCTTAGGTTAAAACACATGGCCTCTATTCTAATTCCAATGGAGCTCTTGTTCCCAAACAAAATCTCCCGATTTTGCTGGTGAGCCTGCTCTTTGTTATTTGTATTACTAGTGGCATTCTAGTTTCCCATGGTTTGATCCAAATTTTCTATCAAGCTCTACTTACAGAATTATAGACTTCTGCAGCCAGCATCTCCAAACTCTTCTTGTAAACCACTTTTAAAATTCTCTATACTGTGTAGTTAGGAACAGTCACAGCAACAACCCCACCCTTGGTACCAATTTTGTATTGGCTTTCCTATCACTGAGTGTAGTAAATAATTCCCACAGATTAAAGAAAGAAATGTTTAATTTGGCTATGCTTTCAAGGGATTCAGTCTTTGGCTGGCTGGCTACAAGACAGAAATATAATAGAAGGGAATGGCAGAACAAAGTTGCTTATGGTGACCAGGAAGTGCAGAAGAATGTGTTAAAGTGGAACTTCCAAAGGACCCGAAATAAATAAAAACATTCATGCCTCCGTGACACATTCAAACACACCTAGAAGTATACTCTACCAATCTTTTGAACAGGTCCCAAAATGAATCAAGTTGACACTCCACTTTAGCCAGCACAATTGCTAGAAATGTATGATTGTATGTATCTTATATTAATCAACAATTTAAATGGTGGTTTTATTGCTGTTTTTCTTCCTTTGTAATATGAGAATGTGGAATTGTAAGATGAAAACAATTGAGCTTTTAATGCATAAACTATCAATTATGAACACTAACCTCTATACATGATGAAGGAAACCTTGCTATCTTGGATTTTATGTGGAATGTGGTGAAAAGTCAGACTTTGAGTAGCCTCTTTGGGGATGGGATACAAAGTAATATTTAGTAGTAAGACAGAAAATCTATGGAAGAAATGAATATTAACAAAAATACTTGTTTCTTCTTTCATATTATTGTATTTCTCATGAGCAGCATAAAGCAAATTTTCCCATACCCTCTTGCATCTAGCTGTATTTCTGTGACCAGTTCTGTCTAATGCAACATGAAAAGAAGATACTTGAGCCATTTCCAAAACTAGACCATTACATTTTCTTGTGATACCTCCCCTTATTTTCACTGTAGTTATCTAGAATGGAATAACCTTTCTGAATGATTTTAGAAGCCATATATTAGAAGTACCAAAGCATTTTTTCAACTTAGTTATGAAAGACAACGTGGACACGGGCTATTATTTGGACAAACTCACTTGACCTTTATGAGAGCTTGAACTAGGTTGCTATTGTCTTAGAGTGATTAAACATGTATGAGTCTATTTGTTAAATATTATTTTCTCAGAAGGAATTTCTATCCATGTGACATTTATCTCAATGCTTACAGATAAAAGATGATCAGTAAATTTGTGAATGAGATAATGAACATATTTTTGTTTTCTTGATAGTAGGGACAAACAGGATTTCACAGATGCAGAGCAAGAACAGTGATAATCCCTGCCCATATCCATAATTTAAAAAATAAATTATCTGAATTCCATTTTCAGCAAAATATTTCCTTTCTCAAAAATTTACTGATTAGAGTGTATTGTTGTGTTTAGATATAATATACATCAAAGCACCTATTTATGTAAACTATCAGTTCAAGATTTTTCTCTCAAACTTAATGTTATCTCAGTTATCATATTTTTTCTAATTTTCTTTCTTCTGCAAATTGGAAGCTTTCTTCTTAAAACTGTCTTTCACACACATACACACACACACACACACACACACACACACCGTACACAAAACTAATGGAGAAGTACAATTCCTGGAATTAGCAGGACAAAAATCCTTCTGGAATTATTAACTCATTCCTTTACTCTCTGAAGAGAATTAATGTGGTCTTAAACTAGTGACGATGTTATAGTCTTTCGTTTAATATGATAAACATTGAACAGTGCTGAACTTATGACTGCAACAATTTATTACTTGAATTTATTAATATGAAAAAAATTCTAGGCTCTCTTCTATGTTCATTTATTTGGCTCAAGCAGACAATTAACAGGCCATGGACATTGGAAAGCATTTTTCTTTTTATCTGTAGAAATGGGTTTGTTTCAATGAGTTTCTAGATTCTAAATCCTTAGCTCTTTTATTTCAGAGCCTTCCTATGGATCAAAGACAAAGGAAATTAAAAATATAATAAATTATTAAGTAATGACTCAATATAACTTGGCAATTTATTATATGCATTTTATTCAGTAAAAGCACTACTTTCAACAAATCTATTTTAAGTCACATTCAAATGATCATATCCTTATCAACAGAATTGAAATGATCAAAGTTGACTATATGACCATATACTTATAATTCACAGTTTGAACTTTAAACTTGTAAATATCTCATCATCTAAAGGAATCTTACTGTTTTTCAAATGGGCTTATAAACCTGTGCATAGATATATTCATAATCTATTCAAAAAATGATTGTTGAATGAATATAT
>NW_022900926.1:47034243-47083143 GCF_012274545.1 Fukomys damarensis
CAATTTTGATAGACCTGAAAAGACTAATGAAGTTATGGATTTATGTGAGAATTTACTAAATGTGCATATCCCAAATTTTATCCCTAGAAAAAATTTTGGTGAAGTTCTATGCATCATTTAACATATAGTAGGCAACTAATTCATCTTGGATTGCTTCAGACAAACTGTGATGAGTTTAACATTCTCCTTAGCTTGACTAAACTTTAGATTTTTTAAATGATTTTTTCCATACTATAGGCTTTTATATCCTTTTGGGAGGGAGATATTTACTTTAAAAGATTTTCTTATTGTAAATTTTTTCTCTTCTCTTTTTGAATATAACTCTTCTACATCCTCTTAATAGTTTTCTGATCCAGGAATATGTTACCTTTTTAAAGGTCCTGCAGCCATAGCTTTTTTGTGTAATTATCAAGAAAGGTAGGATCTTTAACTTCAGCATCTGTGGGAGTATGACCTTAATTTTAAAAAAATAAGTAGACTTAATTGATTGGCCAATGTACAATTTAACATTCTTCACTACACATCTATGACCTCTCCTGAAAATACAAAAATCTAGCTGAAATTTGTTTTGGCAGAGTTGAGTTTGATTTCTCTCTATTGCATTCATTTGGAATAAAGTCTTCCTTGTTTTCTTAACCCTATGTAATGAATTTTCTTCTTTGACACATCTTTACTAGAAATAACACTGTGAATTCTCAGTTCCAGACATACTGAGACAATAAAGCTTATTTTCTTAAAGATTTCGTTAGGTTTTATTTACATGGTTTTTCTACAGTCATCTAAATCACATATAGATGGTTCTGGAGTGTGCTGATCTCAGAAGAGGAGGAGTTTCCAAATTATGCCACAATATGTTATAGTTTGCACATTATTCTTTCTGCTGGAGAGAGTAATGCTTATAAATATTTGTCTGATAAATGAATGGAGACAATTAAATAGGGTTGAAAGCACCTTGATGTCCTAGCAGCATTTGCCATCACTGTTAAATCAATGCAGACTATGTGATGATCCTTGTTCTTTTACTCATTCATTTATTTATTCATTAATTTATTCAGTATACATTAAACAAATTAATATTAGACTTCCATTGTCAGATTAACAGATACATACTTTCTTTTTAGCAGTTAACAGACTAATAGTAGTAATAGCTGTGAATCAAAAACAATAGGGCCAGTAACAACACATACATTTTCACTCTCACGCACAGTTTACAAGTTGGAAAGTTTCAGGGATAAAATTTAGTTATTTTCAAAGAGCATACAGTAGATGCTGAGTATAAAGTAGGATTGTCTATTTTTATTCTTTACAACTTTTAAAAGCCCCCAAAACTTTTAGAAGACTCAGTGTGTATTTTCTGCTGTGATTTTGCAAACACTGCTCTGAATGTCATGAGGTGGTCCACCATATTTCTGTCAACATACAAAAATCATCAAGAGGACAGGATATATAACTATTGATGTTTTTGCATTATTTACTATAGGAAACTATTTGGCATACGTTGGACACAATTTTTAGTGTAAGCAATTTTAAAGAATTATTTTAAACATTAAATAATTCAAATTTATATCTTAGCATCTGAAAATGAGTCTTTGGGAGAGGTTGTCTTGTGAATTAGTGGACTTCACATGGTCAGACAAATGGAAATGTTGCTGCCGACATCAGTTTTTCCTATTGTTTTGGGAAAGAAGGGGTATTTCCTACTCCAAATAATACAAAAGAAAGGATGATATCATCATATCTAGGGTCTGTGCATGAGCAATGAAACACAGGCTTCTTCTATACCTTTATTTTAGCATGAAAACACACTAACAAAGTATTAAGTGCTGTCTTTGTATATATTGTTTATAGATATATTAAGTGCTTTTTCTATTAGGATGGTTTTTCCCATCTGTGTTTCACAGTTCTCCTACTCTATTGTTTATTACTCAGCAGTCTCTTTTCAGACTTCAAATTCACTGAGATTCTTACAATGTTATTAGATGAAGTTATACTGGAAATCTGTGACCTACTTCATATTTCAGCAGGGCATGTGGTTCCCAAAAGCAAAATTCATACACTTAATGGTTAAGTGATACAAGCACAATTTATGGATAACAAAATTCTACTTGTTTTTGATTAGGAATATTTTCATTCCAAACATCAACACAAATCAGTATGATAAACAAACAAATTTATTGACTTTTAGAACTCAGCAGTCCAGACAGGTAAAGTATACTCTTTGTCACCATAAAAGAAAACTAGGTTTCTAATGTTTTGCTTTGCCTTTCATGGCACGAGTGGTCTTTGTTAGCAGTACATGCTGGCCCTAGATCTTCTCTTATGATGATTGCAATTCTGTACCTAATCTCATGTCACAAATTCATTCTGAGGGGGAAACAAAAGGGTACTTTTCAGTCATTTTGGAACTGAACTAGGTTATGTTTCAGTTTTCAATTAGAATACAATGCCATCCAATGAATTGAGTGGGCTAGAGTAAGTCTATCCGTACCCATTCAAACAGTATTGTTACTATACTGTGAAGATATGTAAATTCCTTCCTCAGAAAGTCAGGCTACATTTGACAGAAGAAAGAAATGCATACTTCACACAGTAAAATTTGGAAGTAACCACTAAAAATCAGATTTTTATGTAAAGATTAGTTAGCCATGAAGTAGACTTTTCCATTGTGGCTCTCAGATGTCGAAATAACAATATTGTGATGTTTCTTCTCTTTATTATTCACTTACTGCTTTCCAGAAAGTACTGAAGGGCTATTGTGTTAGATTTGCCACACTCCTTATTTTAATCCTGCTTTTTCTCTCTTCCACTCAAGTCCCTAAAATCTCCGGCTTTACCACTTATCTTAGGCATATCAAAATTCTCTTATTTGATGTACTGTCACAGCCTTATTTTACAGTCTACTGTTTTATTAAAGCTGGACTCTGTGTCATTTGCAACATCAACAACTATAGCAGCAACAAACTGCTTTTTTCTTTTCTTATAGATGTGTTTCTTAAACACAACTGTCTATTCTTTTCTTCCTGAAAGAAAGGAGAAAGTATTTTTGTCAAGGCTCGGAGAAAAGTTTCCTTTTTATTAGACTGAGCTGAATTATTACGCAAAATGATAAAAGAAAATGGCAGCATTACTTTGAAGTTAACATTATTTTCTGCTACAATAATATCTTACATTTTTGTTAAGAAGATGTTCACAGAGAAGATAAGTTGTTATTTACAAATTCCTCTTACCTCTTCTTCCCAAATTTATTATCTTCATGCAAGTTAATTAAGGAGTAAAATAATAGTAGTAGTAAACATGCATACAGCACCTGCCAAGTGTCTGAAAATACTGAACCTGGTAATAATTTGTTTCATTGTCAAAAGAACTCTGTGGGATAGGTAACATTGCTGTCTACATTTTAATGGTGTTCCATTTGAGACTTTCATGAGTTTCCAGTTAGCCCAATTTTCTGTCACTGCGCCATCATTTCTATGAGTCTGTGCTAGAGGTTTATTATTCTGTGATGATCATCTAAGTTATATTTAAAAAGTTTGGTGAGCCAGTAGGAAATAAACAGAATTAATCTTTCACTAGGTCTTGCTTTGGATAACATGTTAATGATAGATAATTTCAGTTAGAAAAGAGAAATAATTTCAGAAAGATCTATTTTGCAACATTGTGACTATAGTTAGTAACCATGTGTTGGATACTTGAAAATTGCTCTGAGATCTTACATATTCTTACTTAAATATCTTTAACATTCTTAAATATTCCTACTACAAAAGACACTAAGTATGAGGATATATGCATACACGCTGCACATACATTTCCCACAGTCCCCGAGACACGTATATGCTTCATCTAATCATTCAAAATGAATATAAATGTAAAACCATCACATTTTACACCATAAATATATATTATTTTTATAATACAAACATATAAATTAAAAAATAAATCTTATGAACATATATAACCAACAAGAGAAAAAAGTAAAAGCAAATAAGCCACTCTATATGCTATTTACATTTTTCTGTTAGAAGGAATATAAAATAATTCTCAACTATTCCATATTTTAAAATCTCAGGAAAATACAAGCGGGTTTAGAAGTCAAGTACCAAGATTTATTAATTTAATGGAAGTAACAACATTTATTTGGCATAGAAAATACTAAAGAGATATGTAAAATAAAATTCATGGTATTTTTCAATAATTCTATAATTAATTTCTAGTATATGATTAAATAAACTATAAATTTTAAATGTAATTGTTTAAATTATGATTATATTTCCTCCCGTTGTTAAAGTCTATTGAACAGTCATGCTTTCTGAAGTTTTTAGTATTTTTATATTGTAGAAATAAATTGTTGTGTACTGATAATGCAAAAATTAAGTTGCATCACTAACATTGCCGATGGTTGGATTTATTCTATACTTGATAACTTTCAAAACTCTGAAATTTAAAAGTTGCTGCCACCTCATTTTATATTATCTTTAGATTTGTGAAATCCATAGGTTAACTAATCTACTGAACTTCTTCTTTATTTAATTTCTTTATTGAGCTTCTTTATTGAATTACTTTTTTAAAAATTAACTTTATTGGTACATTTTAGGTATATATTATGATCACATTCATCATTGCGAATTTGTACCTGTACATGATAGATCTTAGTTCTTGTGTTTTTCAGTTCCACTTCCCATCCTTCTACTCCTCCACCCCACCCTATTTATAAAAGCATTTCTTCTTTTTCATTCTTTTATCATATTTTCTTTCTTTTTCCTCTCCCCTACTCCCCCACTTTTAAGAATAAATTTTATCTAAGTAATTGATTGTATCTATATACTCATAAGTGCAAATGATATCACTCTTTTGTTCATTGAAATCACCTATACTCCGTAGAAATAGTTCTGTGCTCTGAAATGATTATACTATCAGTAAATAATAACTGTTTAATCAATCTAAGAGCTGGAAGTAATCCTTAAATTTTATTTATATGTTAAACACTAATCCTTACTTCTCATCCTCAAGGCTTTGATGTGATCATAATTCACTCAATGCTCTGTCTTTATTGTTTTATCTGGGTCTAATAACTGTGACAGAAAACCTTACATGGCTAGAAATAAAAAGAGAACACTCGGTAGATTCTATAAGTTCATAATGGCTTGCTTCTCTTCCTATACAGCTGGAAATCTATAATTAATAACTGAGCTAGTCCCTTGTATCTTGCACTCATAAGTGTATCAGCTAATATAGCATATTATTATATTTGTGAGTATTTCATGTTAGGAATATGGCACCTGTGAAGGTCAGCTAGAGTTATTTCCCCAGTGGTACTGTTGTCTCCTTTCTAGTTATTTTAACCTTATATTTTAACCCAGCAGACCCTCTGATGAGTCTCCCATTGCCTGGTTGATTACAGAACACTCTCATCAATAAAAGGGGCAATAGAAATTGAAAGTCATGACTCAGGGGACAAGTTGCATGATTTTAAGTCATTGATTTCTCTCTTTTTTTGAAAAGATGAGTAATTAAGAGAAAACAATGGAAAAGAATTATGTCATATTTAATATCTTGAAATTCAAATTTTAAGATAGAAATATAAATTTACATGTGTGGTTATAGAGTCTGTATTTTGTTTGATATGCCAACAGTGTATTCAGCATTATGTAGGGTAAAAGAAACATAGTGGACTTCTCTGTATGCTTACTTTTGCTGCACTTTCTAAAAAGTTTTCCAAGTTATATATAGAATAGCAAATACAGTGTTTCCTTCTCTAAATTTATGAGACATTCTTTTATTATTAGCGAAATGCATGCTACTATACTTGATTAATCAAATACTTATATAACATTTACATTGATTAAAATTTTTAGGTTACAAAATGAACGAAGTCATGCCTAGTTGTGCATGCTTGTAATCCCAGAAGGCTAGGAGGCTAAGCCTGTAGGGTAACAAGTTTAAGCCCATCCTGGGCAATATTAGCCAGTAGTGAGACGCTTTACATTCTTATCTAAGAGGTCGGGATAAAGGATATAGCTCAGTGAAGACCCCAGGTTCAATTCCTAGTACTACAATAAACAAACAAATAACTAAAATGAAATACCACCATTATATCTGTGATCTCACTATTTATTATTTGTTGTGTGGCTTTCCCAAACAGAAACATAAGTTCTTAACATTTTTCTCTTGATTCTTCTTTTTATCTACTCATTTTCAACTAAGTACATATCATTAACAAACATCATTCCACAAAATATAAAATAATATAAAATATTTATCTCCTGGCATTGAGATTTTATGATTATTTTGTTTTATGTATTTCTCATTCTCAACTGGATGCCCACTAGAATATTTTGAATTTTATTTTGTTTAACTGATTATTTTTTATATATTTGTTGAGTATTTCTTCTTTAGACTTACATATTGAATCATCATAACAAGGGCAGATATCTGACAATGGATGTTTTTATAAAAGTTCTGAAGTTGATTGTTTGAATACATTCAGAGCTGACAACTACTGCCTATACTTAGCATTAAATATTTCATGCTTAATGCATGAATAAACATGCTTCCTTGCTGCTTTCTTACATCAACTATTACATACATTATTAATTCTGTCCTTTTTTTCTGTTCTCCTACAGTATACAACTTTAGAGTTTTACTTGGTGTATTCTTCTTTCTTAAATTTTATGATATCTGTGAAGGAATACCTTTCGAGTTTTTTTTTTTTTTTTCACTATAGTGCGGATACATTTCAGGGACTCACATTCATTAGGCAAGTGCTCCTACTATTGTATTAATTCCTATGAGAGTTTCTATAGATAAAAACCAACTCTACAAAATTTTTCACCAAATAAAATTAATAAAGTAAGGTAATTCATTTAATAATTTAGTATGTGTTTTATAGGGTGATTCATGTAAAATCATTTAGGTGTATAAATATTATGTGATTCAGACATAACAAATGTGAAAGAAATAATTCTGATAAATTATTTTCAAATGATTAATATTCTCCTAAATAATAATATGTATCTTTTTATTATGATGAAAAATAGGATATCTGTTTAGAATGTGAACTACAAACTATAAGTATCCATTGTGTCTTAAGAGTATTCTGATCACACAAAAATAATGATATAAGTCCATGTTTTCTTAAATTTAATTTTATACTTACTAGTTTGAAATTTGGGAGTTTCAGGATAATGCCTTATTCTAAGTCGGAGCTGTTGGTCTGCAGAATTGAATTTGAAATTTGATTCTTCTATTGATTAAATTTTATCTTTATGAATAGGATAATAGTAGAAATATGGATCTTAATTTTTTAGGAATTGACTAAAATAGTATTGATTCAATTATCTTGGTTATTTCCTGTCAAATGTTAGACAGTGTTTCAAAAATTGTATCATTACATAATACAGCATTTATCTCTGTCACTGTTAGTTTGAATAAGAGCTCATAATCTTTTTAGGAGACCGAGCTGTGGAAGTGGTGTGTTCATTTGATGTTCAAGGTGATGGAAACTCATGAAATATATTTCAATAATATTTCATAGTATGAGTGACTAACATTTTTCAAGTATTGCACTGCTGAATAAAATAACCTTCATAGGTCATTTGCTAAATAGTACTTGAAATATCCTGGGTTGCAGAGAGTAAAATGGATGACATTAATCAGGTACAACATACCCTGTGGAATCAGTGTGTGACTTTCATTTTCTCATTTATCTTTCTTTGAGTGAAGAATGCAATTACAATTGAACACTGAATTGGAGATTCAGACAGCTAGAATTTTATTATCAGTTTTATCACTGACATACTATGGGCCATTGGGAAAAATTACTTTTATTCTCTGAACATTAGAATTCCCTTCTTTAAAATAAAAACAAATTTTGTGACTTAAACTCAGAATGATATCATATTTGGAAAATATAGGCATATTCAGTATTCTGGAGCATTTGATTTAATAAAATTCGTGCTGTGTTCATAAAGCAAAAAAAAGCAAGTAAGTATATATGTACATAGTAATGATGATAATGCATAAAGAAAAAGCAAATTACATTAGCTAGTGCAATTCTATTTATTCAGCATGCTGTTTTATGTTAACAGCAAGTGAGAGCAAAATCATCTGCCCTCTTTGATAGAACGGCTACAATCCAAATCGTCCCTGTACAAGGGACTCTTGTTCAAAGTTGATGCTTGCAGCACGTGACATCACTCAATGTGTCTATGGTTGTGTGCACTCAAATGTACATTTGTATATGTATGCTGGATGGCAGTAGATCTCCAAACCATGGTTCAAGGTATGTATGTGAAAGAAGGAAGATGTGAGTCTGGCTGTAGGAAACAGAGCAGGATAAAGCAAGGCAAACAAGGGAATGATTGCCCAGAACTATGGCATGATTCCAAACCAGTCTTTAAAGCTAGCAAGAAATTTTGATGAGAACCAAGATTCAGAACAGCAAGAGTGGAAATGAGAGCAAGGCATTTTAGATATAATGTAATGATCACTAAATTGCTAAATCACGGTCACCCTGATTTAGAAGGGTACTTAACAGTCATGTACTTAAATTATTTATCAAATGCTTACATATTTCCTTAGCTTCTCTAAGTCTAGTCTCTGTTTAATTGTTTCTAAATTAATGGAGAACATATAATACCATAAATATGGCACTATTGCTGCAGCCATTCTTATTTTTTATTCATTAAATTTATTGATACATTTTAGGAATACAATATGATGACATTCATCATTGGTAATTTGTATCTTTACATAATATATCTTGGTCCTTATTGTTTTGCACATTTCCCTGCCCTCCTTCAACCCCTACACCCCTCCCTACTTACAAAGACTGTTTCCATTATTTTCCTTTTCTCATATTTATTCCTTTTCCTTCTTTCTTTTCCCCTACCCCTCCATGTTCCCTTCCCATTTGGACTTTTACTTACTATTTCACATTATTTGTTATACATTTTGATCCTTATTTACACTTTCAATTTCTCACACTAGAGAAACTATGCAGTATTTAAACATGTGCGTCCTATTTATTTTACTTGAGTATCACCTCAATGTGCATCCATTTAGCTATAAATGTGTGTAGTTTCTCATCCTTTTTATCTGAGTAGTGCTCCAGGTTATGAAAAAATAAAAGCAAACAAGCAAACACACACACACACACACACACAAACATTTGCTTTATCCATTCTCCAGTTGATGGGCACTTGAGCTGTTCCCAAGTTTTAAACATTTGACCCAGCTGTTCCCCTCCTGGGCATCTTCCCAAAAGAGTTAAAGAATCATACCACAGCAATATATGTGGACACATGTTTATAGTGGCACAATTTCTAATAAGTCATTCTTTATGTACAACTGACATCTACCTTAGATTTTTAACCATTTATGCACGATCTAACTTCTTTGATTGTGAAAATGGTTAAGAGCAGATTAAGACAGTCTTAACCATTTACCAGCCCAATTATTTAAATGCAGGATGGCCCAAAATTGCATATTTTTTCATTAATTTTTATATGATAATATAATGGGAAATATAAAAAATGACAATTTTATTAATTTATTCAATTTATCTAGAGCTGATTCATTGAAATTACACTGCCTGAGTGATGCTTGGAATAATAGGTAAACAAAAGTTCTGCCTGAGTGATGTTCGAGGTAAACAGTTAAATGATTAATTGGTTAAAAAGCCCTCTTTGAAAATCCACTAAAGGAGCTAACTCTGAGATATAAAAATAGTTCAGATTTTTGTTATCCTTAGTTTCATTAATTTTATTCCTGCACTGAAATTTGACAGTTCCCCATACAAACATATAAAAATGATTATACCAGATGTGTGATCTTAAGCTATCCATCATTGGGTTTATAATTTCCTTAAATAAAGATAATATAAGCAAAATTAGTAGCATGTAAACTATTTGGCTACTCATATATAAATTTATTGGTTTATGATGTAGAATTTCCTCGATTTTTTCCTGTAGTATGGCTGATACAGCACATAGTGGATTGAACATGTCACAAAATTTGTTGACTATTTCACATAATTTGGAGAAAAAGTCCTATGGATTCTATTTGCTATCTGTATACAGTATAATAGATAAAAGCAGACATATTGGGGGAGAGTTGAAGTTTGGAGGAACAGACTATCACATATTACATTCCCTATTTTTGTAACCTCAGCCTGAGATAGCTGTCATCATAGCTGCAAAGTGCTGAAGGGAAGCTACAATTCTGGTGGAAATATAGCTCTCCTGTTCATGTGACTCAGAAGACAGAACTCAGGGTAGCTGTGGCCTCTGGAAAGTGAGAAAGAAGTACTAAAAATCAGAAAGCCAGAGAGGGGGAGTCTTCAATTTTATGTAGACTCTCCCTGCATCTCTGATAGACCACAGAAACATATATACATGGAAAAAATTCAGAATAATAAGTTAAGGGAAAAAGAGCTCAAATAAAATCTAAGGTATGACCTACTGAAGGTGAAACAAATTTTTGTTCAACAAATTTAACTGTCTGCTGCAATAAATATATCAGTAACAATGGTTGAACATTGAAATCTGCAACTTTAAGAAGGTTGGTGAAAGTAGAGTAAAAACAAATAAAATGCTTAGGCATAAGAAAGCAAAAGAGAATCTTTATAAAGTCATCAGAATTATTTGAAAGATTTTAGTTTTCACAACAGACACAAAGAAGGCCAGAAGACAATGGACTAAGTCTCAGATGTACAGAAAAATGAAAACCAAGAAAAAGAATTCTAGTATACCAAAAATGTGTTTCAAGAATGAAATTTGAAGAAAGGCACTTTGAGTTTTTAAAAAGGTAAACAATAACAAAACAACAGTAATCTGCACTTAGATGATTTTCTTAATGCTAAACGAAAGTGTTCTCAAGAAGGAAAGAGATCTTAAGAAATAAACCAACATTACCAGAGGAGTTCAGGCATATAAGAAAGATATGAAACTTTAGGTAATGTGTATACACACACACACACACACACACACACACACACACACACACACACATATATATATAGAGAGAGAACATTTTAATTTTAATTTATTTAAACAATAATGGTCCAAAAAATGTTGCACACTGTCCTGAAGTAATGTCTATGACAATTATAAAATAAGGACAGAGGTGGGCAAAAAGGTATACACTATTATAAACCTTCTGTAATTTTTATAAAGCCATCAAGTATTCACATGTGGGACATAAAAAGCAAATATGCTTTTTAATACATAGAGCTACTACTAAAAATAAAGTGTAGTGTTACAGTACAAAAAAACAAGGAGAGAGAATACAAAAAATTTAAAAGGAAGATAAAAATAGACAAAAATAAAAAACAGAATACAATATACACAATTAATAAGTATAATATCTATTTTTAATTATTCAAATTAATAAATATCCAGTCAGACTGATAGAGAAACAAGAAAAGAGAACAATAACTACAAAAGGTGAAGTGAAGAATTTTCTTCTTCTTTTTCAGTAAGCAGTGTTTGTAAACAAACAACGCCTATAAAGGTCTGTGAGATGTACTCCACAAATAATGAATGTATTGCATATAAATTTTAAAATATTAATCAGGAGTGGAGGAGACCCCAAACCAAATACACACACTAACAAATGAGCAGAATTATACCACAAATGAAGTGCATAGCCATAGTGAAAGGGATGGGGAAGGAAGGATCACCCTGAGTCAGAACTTGGAAACAGATATTTGGATTCTGCGTTGTAAGATTAAAGAAAAAATTTGTACACAAGTAATGCAATCAGTGCAATAAATTTATTTCTCATAATCATGTAGATTAACTTATGCATACAGTTTTACAAATAAATACATGCAAAGGAAATCAGATATTTTATTCTCAGAGAAGTTATAAATAAAGAAAAAGGAAGGCTTACATGGATCCTGTAATTTTACATTGCATTCAGAATTATTAGTATTGACTGATTGTTTTTAAAATGATATAAAGGTAGCTATATGCATTAAGGTATAAATCTATGTGTTTACACATGTATTTCTTTAGAAAGACTATAAGTGGTATATTTGACACTCACTGAGGTACTACATATTATTGTTTTCCGATAAAGGAATCAAAGACATGTGATTGATTCCATGGATAAGAAAGGAAAACATACAAGATTTGCATAAGCAAGGTTTTGGTGACAGAAAATAATAAAACGGTAAAAGAGAATGGGAACATGCTAAAAGAACTTAGGAAATACTCTTTAGGAGTTCCCAATCCCCAAATCTAGAACAATGAGAAAATAATATAGCTAATGATGTGTTATTGCATAATTCGTAGAATAAAATAATTCATAAATGCAAACATAAATTAATATATGTAGAGAAAAATTCTCAAAGAATTGCAATTAACAAATGTATAAGGGATTAAGTAAACAGAAAGTTCATATAGAACAATAAGGGTTTTTTTTACCCCAGGAAATAGCCACTGATAGATACTAAAGTTACTAAAAGTTTGAGATAAAATTTTACATTTACATGGTCTCAAAGTATTTTCCAAGATGGCCATTACTTATGTAAAGAAAATAACAGCTTTCAGTGGAAACTCCAACAGATAAAACTTTAACCAAATTAACATAGTTAATGCCACAAATAATAAAAAATATCATACCAGATATTTTTTGATATATTACACTGATATAGTCTAGTTAAAATATATAGCAGCTTAAATTTAACCATGAAATAACATTAGGTAGACACAATGAAAGTCATTCTACAGACTAATGAAGTTGTCTTCAAAATTGTCAAGATTACAAAGCATAAGGAAGACTATTATGTCGTCATTTACTGAGGGAGTCAGGAAAAAACCCACAAATCATGTCTAAAATAGAGTTCAGATCAACCTTCTCTAGCTATCATTCGAGGAAGTCAGCCCACTACCTTGAAGAACCAGTCTAGAAAGTCAACATACTATTTGCAGCAATCAGTCTGCAAAGCTGAACAGTAAATCCTTTAGCAACTGACCCCAAAAGACCAGGATTTAATTAACAATTGACAACTTCTCCAATTTGCCCCCTCATTTTCAACACAGTCCCACATAGAGAAAGACAAACATGCCCCCCTGACTAGCATAGGGTGCCCACTTCTAATTAGTCCACCTAATGCTTCCTACTACCAATAGCCTCCAATCTGAGCACATGATTAAAACTTCCTTATTCTTCTGCCTGGCTTTGATTCTCTGTCAAATGTTAGTGATGGTGGAAGACTCATTTTCTACCTCAACCTCTGTGTCCTTTGATTGTCTGCATTGAGATGATCTACATGAATGTTCACAAAGGAGATCTGCCAAAGAAGTGCAACACAGGGTTTTGGGATCAAGAAATATCACAAATATAAAAGCTGGTAAAATCTAGTAGTCTCTAGTTTACTTAATAATATCTAAATCTGTTACTGTCCTACTTTTATAATTGTAATATAATTACGATACAGAAACACTTAGGGAAGTTTTGTGAAGAATCTTCAGTAATTTTCATTACTATTTTGGCAATTTTTAAAGTTATCTCAAAATGAATGTTAGACAACAAAATATCTTTAAGAAAAAAACAAATGACAGAATATTTACCAGTTGGGGGTAAGCAAAAATTTCTTGAACTAGATGAAAAAATATACACCATACAAAGAAAATCTGTATTAAATTTGACTTTTTTATTAAATTTTGTCTTTAAGGTTAAGACAAAACATGTTAAAAGTTGAGAATAAATATTTGCAATGCTTATATCAGCCAAATAATTTTCATTCAGAAATATACAAGCAATCTACAACTCAACAATAAGAAGATAATTTTATAGAAATATAAAATTATTTTCATTGTTTTCTTTATAAAAGAAGACAAATGGCTATGAGCACCTCAGATGTTTAATAATCGTGAAAATGCAGATAGAAATAAGATAAAGACATATACACATGACAATGGTAAAAATTTAAAAGACGAATGATATCAAGTATTGGTTAAAATGACGAAGAATTCTTGTACCTCAAAGATAAAACTGTGAAATTGGGTAACCACCTTAAGAAATAGTTGTGCAACTTCTTCAAAGTATGTATATATATATATACATACATATATATGTGTGTATATATATATATGTGTGTGTATATATATATATATATATATACACACAAACATATACAAACATAATCAGAAACTAACTCTTAAATTTTTATTCAGGAGAAATGAAAACATACATCCATAAAAAGATTTTTTCAAGCATGTGTATAATATATTTATTCACAATAGATCTAAACTAGAAATGACAGTAATGACCATCAGCAGAAGTATGGATTAAAAAACAATCATTGTCACTAAAAATAGAGAAACTGCTGGCCTATGAAACTACATGAATGAATCTACAAAGTCAGTTATGATGATAAGTGAATAATGCCAGGCAGAAAAGCATGTACACTATATGATCATTTACATAAATACAAATTCCTTTAGATCAAATAAAAAATTGTTGCCTGGATTGGATGTAGAGGAAGGGAATGACCATAAAGGGACACCAGGAGTCTTGGAGGGGTTAAGGAAATGTTTTGCTTTTGAATTGTGTTAGTGAACTCATGAGTGTGTACATCTGTCAATACTTAATTGTGCATTTAAATGGATATATTTGTTGTACATTAAATATTCTTCAATAAATTGGATAAAAATAAAATGGGATAACATAATTTGGAATTTTGAGGAGCCTCAGAAATTATTTTGTGGTCTTCCTTGTGTTGCAAAAAAACTGAGGGAAAGTTTCAGGTGGAAAAGATTAAGTTGGTTATATACTTTTTCAGAATGTAATAGGGAGTGGAACATAAGTTGCAATCTAAATCTTTTGCTGCTTGATCTGTGTTGCACTAAATACATAAATAAATAAAAATATATGTGTATGTGTTGATATATGAGTATGTACATATATATCTTGGTATGCATAATAGAGTGTTTAAAATAGTATGGGATATTCAATAAGGCTTTTTCTCTTCATGTTGTTTAAATTCTAGCAGTGACTTATTTTAAACATGGGGTGACTAAACAGGAAATTTTGTCTTTCCAGCTAGAAGAGGCAAGGGAAAGACACTGAATTCTCAGAATACATTGGTTTGCTTGGCTTTTCCAAAAATGATAGGAATTGCTATTCTGAAATATTTCCAAGTCCCCAAAAAGTTTTCAATAAGCCAACCCTCAGTTCAGTTAATGCTTTTTGGGTTTCACAGAACACTCAATCTATAACATGTGCTAGAAACTTGGCCGAGGCTAAGATTGAAAAATGCTGCTGCCTGTTATCTACCACTTGGCTTTTTCCTTCATTCAGTGGTCCACTTCCACCTGCTTGGGAAAATAAATCTTCAACTAGCAAAACAGATGGAATGTGAGGATTAACCCCTCCCAAACAATCAGCCTGGTCCCTGCTGCCTCCCTCTTGCCCAGCAGATCGGAGCTAGAGTCAGAGTTGTCATCATGTTTGCAACACCGCTCAAAAGGAAAAGTGTTTGGATATTATTTTACTTGGCACACTGCAGCATTCATTCAGCTCATCAACAAAGTTCAATTCAGTTCAGCTATGCAGCAGGAGTTAAGGAAGATACAGAGGATTACAAAGCATTTAGAGAGCTCGGAGTCTTTTATGGAGGTCAAATTTAATACTTGACCATTTTACTTGCATGACTGAAGATATATGTTGCACATTTGCATGGGATATTCTTTCTCCTTATCAGATTTAATGAAACATAACAGAAAGGTTTTGGCAAAGAAAGTTCTAAACATTATATTGAAAATAGAAAAGGGAAAAGTATAAGTATGAACTTTTTGAATTCTGGATTTCTTTATTTGTGAAGTGAATATTTGGATAATCTTAAGATTAATTCATCTTTCTGTCTGTCCAATTTCATTGGATGAAGAAATGGGTCACCTCTGAATTCCAATTCTAGCATATTACTACAAGTGTATAAACCTTAAATGTTTTCTCTGGACTTTAACAAGGACAGTGGTTCCCTAAATAATTCTGTCTCCTTGCATGTGGCCATGCCCATTCTGAAAGTTTTGGCTCATTCTGCTAGGTCTTCTACAAAGTTGCAGATGCTTCTTAAAAGTGGCAAAAAGATCAAAGAGTCTTTTCTGCCTGATGTGCTGGAATGAGTCTTAGTTCTGCTAAATTTGATTTGCACATATTAAATAAAAGCAGAAAGTAGTGGTTTGAAGGAGCTTGCTCATAAAGTGTGGAGATTCATAGGTCACAACTGTAGCACAGAAATGCCAAATTTAATTGCCCTTTAAAAATTAAATCTGAGCATTGAAAATATCTAGATGGATACTGCTACACATTGTAACTAGGTTGTTTAGAATATTAGTACCTCAACAATTAATTAGCAGAAGTGTATGGACTATTGATTGCTTCTTTTTTGTTCTAAATGTGGCCAAAGAGGCTACTTACCAAATACAGTAAAATCTCAAAGCAAAACTAATACACACACATGAAATAATAATTTGTTCCACAAAAAGCAATAAATAGGAGCAGAAGAAAAAATATTTACATAATTTCTACCCTCCCAGACACATTAAAGGGAAGTGCTAAACACTCCTTTAAATGCAATATAAAGAGGTCCCATAAATTTTTACAAAAGTGTTACAAAGTATGAAGAGGAAGATTTGTTCAAGTCTCGTTAGCTGAAATAGTTTCTTTTCTTTTCTGTTTTTGCATTTTAATTCCCTCTAAAGATCTATTTCTCACCTCCTAAGTAAGGGTTTTACTTTAATGCCAATTGTCAGGCTTGATGTCAAGTGATGTTTAGTAATTTTGGACAAGTTTGGGATTGCATGCCAATGTATTTGCACATAGGATCTATCTCAAATGTGTTTGAATTTTTAAAGTTATTTAATTCTGTAGGAATGAAACAGTGGTGAAATAGCAGGCAGAAATGTTGATATATTTGTTGTAGGCCCTTGGCTGACACACTAACATTCCTGCAAATGAACCAATGCATTAAAAATAAGTATATCTTTAAGTTACCTTTTTTATATATTCTAAGGTCTTCAATCTCATTAGCTTCAGGAAATAAGTTGCTACTTTTATTCAAATTTTTTTACTGAAATTTGACGACTTCTTTTGCTAAGGAGCTATAATTATCCTACAAATGGACACACTTAATTTTTATTTTAAGTACAAAATGGAGGATCAGAAACAGGCTTTGTACAATAAGTAATTAGTCCACATTTAGTTATGATACAGAGCAGTCTGAGAAGCATCAAGTAAGCAGGCAGAATGGTGACATTCCAATATCAAGAGAAAGGAAACATTGAATTTAAAAATTTTGGAAAAATGCACATAATTGAAAATAAAGCCTGACAACTCAAAAACTACATTCAGATTCTTTCCATGTGTACTTTCCTCTTACAACCTAAAATTATCTTAAACACCAAGAAAGAAACCTCATGAGCTTCTTTTCAGTTCTAAAGTTTTATGATTCTATGATGTCACTTTCTATTTGGAAAAATTTACATATTTTTACCCCTGAATACAAACAAATCCCTGTGTTTGAGAGAAAAATATATTGTCATTTGCTTGATTAAGACATATTTACCAGCAAACTTCTTTCCTTTAGACGTCATGCTTTACTCTAAGACCCAGGGAATTTGTGCACAGGCTCTCAGAGAATTATTCTTTACAGAGGAAAACCTATAAACATAGAATCACACAAAAAGATCTACAAAATATTTTGCAGGATATCAAAAGGTAGGCATTCAATTTCCATTTTAAGGTGTTTTTTTCCCCATTGTACATATTTCTTTCTCACTTTTTCCCCTCAGGAATTTGATTACTTTTCATCAGAGTGAAAGTATTTTTATGATAAAGGAATTATGTCTATAGCTCAGACTTTTAGGAATAAAGAGGTTTCTAAAAGCTTTTAGCAATTATGTAGGTGCCACTGTAATATTTTTAAAGAAATTATTTGTAAATCTGGGGTGAAAATGAGGTGTAATGAATGTATCCAGCATAGTTAAGCAAGCAGGGTGTGATACAAGAGTTATTGACTTATAAAACATATACCTCAAGCTAATTTATATTTATCCCATAAGAAATCATTTTTAATTGAACAGAATTTCATTTGACAAGGCTTAGTTCAGTTTAAAATGTTATAATCTATATGTCCCATGGTATTTTTATTAGTATTTATAGTCAAGAGGATTTATTGAGATATTAGAAGTTATTTAATCTGGCAAATAAATTAATCAGCCATAAATTAGAAAGCTTAAGAATGCTAATAGTATCCATACCTGTTACAGGGACAGTGGAGAGGCCAGCCAGCTGAATTATACTGGGCAGAAATGTCTAGGCTTACAAGGTTCTGTTCATAAATTTACTATCAAGCTCTTTTTAAAATGTTGTCTTACTGAAAGATGACTCCCACTCTGCCGTATCTGCCTGAAGTCCAAAAGGTCACTTGATAGTGGGACTTATTCTTGGTGCTAAGCATGTGACTTCCAAGCACAGTTCGATTTGATAAATCATGATCTAGAGGGCGGTACCAGTTATCTGTAAACTAACTGGTTATATGGTAACATTTATGATGTAAAGTGTGGAAATCTCTTAATACTTTGTCTCAATTTATCTTAAAACATAAGAAACCTATTATGCATTTGACTTCAAATGAAAGATTTCAATCTTCACTTATTCCTATATTTGGACATTATTGAGTTTCATTAGCCTTGTAAGGATTTGAGAACACAAAACCAGGACCAAATCCTGTGCTGAATTTAACCAGCTATTTGTCCTTATGCAAATTAACTACCTTCACTCTTTAGCTTCTTCATTCACAAAATAAAAATAATTATTGTTCTTAACTCTTGTGTGATTATTGTGATTGTGAAATGAGGGAAAAAAAAATAAATCTTGCATTCTGAAGACTTACTTTCTCTCAAACTACAGTTGCTATTTGTCTGAATAAACTACTGAATTATTGAATCAACAAAGGGATAGAACTCGGGTCCTTACACTTGTAAGGCAGGCGGGAGAACCACTGAGCTAAATCCCCGGCCCCTCCTGGAAATATTTTAAATATACTCTCATATACTTTTTCCTATTACCATGTTAAAAATTTTCCACATCTGAAAACCCTAGCTTTATTTTATATTTGAATAATGAGGATTGTCAAGAGGTCTTCTACCTCTTCCAGCTTTTTCATTCTAAGTTCTTCCTGACCAATAATTCGTTAACTGGCACACTACTTTGACTTTGAGGCAAACTCATTTCATTCAAATTGTTCACCTATGCTTTTTGTCTCTTAAATTATGTGAGCACGACTCAGATTTCACAGATATATTCTGGGAAAATATGAGTTTGCATTTCAGACAATTATATGTTGGTCAGTATGTAAATTGAAACAACTATGTTTTAAAGTAAGCCTGAAAGAATCAGCCTCAGGTTATTTTTTCAATAAGACAATAATAGATTTTAATGAAAAAGTTTTACTTTACTGAGTAACTGCTGGAAGTAGTTGTGCCTTGATATTGCATTAGAGAGCTTGCATGGCCAGAGGCAAACTCAGAGCTAGAGAATAATCATTCCCCAAATCTGGGGTGATAACAAATAAAATTCCAAAAGTATCATAGGTACAACTCTCCCAAGGTACACAGGAGAAGTGTTGCTTTCCAGCCTGTTTATATCAGTTGAACTTTTTCAGAAAAAAATAAGAAAGGAAAATAGAAGCTTAGTATGAAAAGGGTAGATATTTTTATAATGAAATAAAATAAGAGGATACATTTCACTCTTTTTTCTTACCACAGTGGAAATCTAAATCAGTCATATGGGACTATCAAGACATTTAAAATTCTTGCCTTTCAGATGATTATTTTAAAACATCATAGAATTAAAGGCATTTAATGAAGCTTTTTTTTTTTTTTTTTTTTTTTTTGGTACTGGGGATCAAACTCAGGTCCCTGCACTTGCGAGGCAGATGGTGGATCCACTGAACTAAATCCCTGGCCCTAATGAAGATTTTCTTAAAAAAAAAAAAAATTGATCTAGGAATTCTTAAACTCTCTTCATTGTATCAGTTTACCTGCAATAATCCAATACTTTATTGCTCTTCATGAGAGGAATGAAGTGTATGAATATAGTAGAATAAGCCCTTAATGACATAATATCAATGAATGTTATATGGAAAACAGTATAGAACCATTTTAAAATTTGCAACCTACTTGAGTTTGCTTTTATGGGTTGGATCTCTAATGCCATTTTGAGAAAGGGTGCAAAAGTGATTCAGCAGAATAAACAGTTATTTATTTTCATTCATGATATGGTTATTAATATCTTTAGCAATTTGATATTGCTTAGAAAGTAAGACAGAACAGAACCTGGGAATATTATAATACTATGATTTGCTTCTCTGTTAATTAAAGAACTCTATTAGCCATTATATTATTCATTGTATTATTCTCTCTCTCTCTCTCTCTCTCTCTCTCTCGCTCTCACACACACACAGGTGTATATTATTTTGTCTGTTTGTTTTCCAGGTAAGTTGTGACTTCTCCAAAGGCAATAACTATGGTCTATTAATGACTTAATTCCACATATTCTAATTTAAATAAAGTGGATTAAAATAATCACTGTGAATAATTTAGTGTCACAGTTCCATTAGTTTACTTTCTCAATATCTGAATTCATTCATCTCTCAAATTTTAAAACAACCAATTGTGATAACTGCAAATTTAGATCTAATTCCAGTAATTAAAAAATGTTTACCTGCCAGAGAGAAGGAAATTAAATAAAATACTATTTTATTTTTTGAATCTCAGATTTATAATTTATTCTATTTGATTACATGAAGACTTTAGGAAAAGAATATTGAATAATTTTTGACAGTCTAGGGTCTATGATATTATAGAATCTTCAATGTAATACCAAAAATACTTTACAATATTTCCTGTGTCCATTGTGTATTATAATTTTTGTTTATCTAGTCTTTTAATCAAATGAGTAAGATGCTTATTTGTAGCCTTTATTATTAAAGAATGAAATTAAACTCAGTAAAAATGTTGTCTGCATTACAGAGGGAAAATATGCCTAGTAAAAGCAAAAGCCCAACATTTCAGTTCATAGCAGTTAGACTCTAAAATTTGTTTGTCCTTGTTCTTTTATATTTGTGTAGAAGGCAAACCCCATGTGGAATCTGAAGTGTGGGTCCGTGGAAAGGAACCGCGAACTGGCTGCTGAAAGTTAGTTTTGAGTTTATGCGCAGTCATCCTCCCACAAACACTTCACCTTTGTGAATTGTGCATGAAGGAGCCTCTGCAGACATGAGTGAGCACAGAGCTCACTGACTCGGCTGCCGAGTGACGTAGTAGTTTTGCTCTCCATAAAGCACAGAAAGTCTCTGGGTGCAGATGACTAAATCATTCGTCCCCTTCAATTAGGTCTGTTACATGTGGTCCTCTGGCAACCTGGCTAAGCCTATTCAAAGCAGAGAGAATGTTACTCATGTACTACAAAACGTTTAATTTGAATCTGGGTGAATAAAAAGGGCAAATGATCTTGGCAGAGACCACTGTTTGTGATAGATCTGTTGTTTGAGTCCATATAAGTATACTTGTCTTTGTTGGATATAGTGTGAGTTTGTATGCTATGTTCTGTTCTTACCTATAATTCATGTAATACAGCTGTGAGTCTGTGCATGTTTTTTATTTTACTAGTACATGTGTGCAGTTCATAATGTTTATATTCCTTGTGTGGAGTTGGTATATGGACATAACACATCCTAAGTCCTTTCTATCATACCCTATCTCTTCCCTCTCTTCCCCTTTTTCTATATCCTAATCCCCTTCCCAGTTGAGAATGATTTATCTTACTACTTCCTATTATCTATATTTTATTTTGCTCTTTATTTATACTTTTGGACTCTCATATAAGAAAAAATATAATATTTAAGCTTGCGTGTCTGATTTATTTCACTTAACAGGTTTCAAGGTACATCCATTTTCCTACAAAATGACTCAAGTTTTGTAAATACCACATATTCTTTCTACGTACCATCTTTTGATAAATGTATAGGCTGCTTCTGAGTCTATGAAGATACAAAATCTGAGTGTTACCAATTACTATAGGATTAATATGGAGGATTGTTATTCTCCTTACTTGGTTAAAGAATGATATTGGAAGATGTTTCAAGGACATTTTTTAAAGTAGAGCTACCTGAGAAATATAATGTATTTAAGCCAGGGATTTGGCTCAGGGATTTGGTTCCTCTGCCTGCCTCTCAAGCTCAAAGGACCCAAGTTTGATCCCTGGTACCAAAATAAATAAATAAACAAACAAACAAACAAATAAATAAATGAATAAAGGCAAAAGAGGGGCCAGAGATTTAGCTCAGTGGTTCCGTCGCCTGCCTTGCAAGCACAAGGTCCTGAGTTTAATCTCTGGCACAAAAAAACAAAAACAAAAACAAACAACAACAACAATAATAATGATAATGTATTTATACATAGTACTTTTTCATAAAATATGTGCTTATAAATGGGAGTCACTTATCAATGTTTGTATTAGTACCGTCAGGTAGGTTGAAACTAATCAGCTAAAATTAGCAAAAATGTTGAGCTACAGAAGGAGTATTGTATCTTAAGTATCTTCTCCACTGGCACCACCCTTCCAATAATTGCTTCTGTTTCCATCTTCACAGATCATTTGAAAAATCCATAAGCAGAGTAAAGAATGAGTCAAGTTACATGCAAAACATGTGTGGGTTCATAAGAACATTTGATTGATGAAGTTGAGACCTGGATTTTCACTACAGATCACAAAATTAGTTGTGTGATCTTGAAAGATTCACTTAATTTCTCCAAGCATTAGTGTTTTCAACTAAAAATGGGAAACTCACATAACTGGCAGATAAAGTTCCTTTCAGTTCTGTCATTCAATAATAGTTCTACTGACAAATGTTGATAAAATACCAAAAATTTCTCATCACAGGCCGGAGGCTTAAGAGGAGTTTTCAAAATTCAGAGTTGGGGACAAGCTATCAACAGGGCTCCCGAAGCTGGACTCCAAACAACAAGCAGGTAAAAAGATGTTTCTCTGTGCTCTGTTCCTCCTTTGCAATCTATGCCATCTCTGGTCTTTTCTTCCCTTGCTCTGAACTTCCCATTAATCTGTGCCCCAGAACTGTCCTTCTAACTTGTTCTCACCACCGTCTGGTTGAAGCAAGCTTTCTAAATCACTCATTGACACTGGTGATAAGTATCTGATTAGTCTGTACATTTCAATCTCTCACAATTCTCTTATATTAAAACTTTCTTTTAGGTCTAAAAAAAAAAAAGTAAAAACGCTCAACCTGTTCACATCAGTGCAGGTAACAAAATCAAGCAAAATATAAATATTATGAGGGCTGGGGATTTAGCTCAGCGGTTCGGTGCCTGCCTCGCAAGCGCAAGGACCCGAGGTCGATCCCCGGTACCACACACACACACACACACGCACATACACATATATATAAATACTATGAATAAAATCTACCAAAAAATAGAGTTAAGTAAAACTTAACTTATGTAATTCACCACTATAATTTGGATTAAATCTTATTTTACAAAAATAGTTCATATCATGCTTCAAATAGTTTACATTCCAGGAAATTGCTTCCGTATAGTTTCATACTTTATGTGTTTTGATATGATTAATATTTCTGTTCTTTCTGAGAAATTTTCCAGAAATATCTTTTCAACTTTATTTCTCCAAATGTGTTTACCTACCCTTCTAAGTTTTGGTCAAATATCACAGTATACTCAGTCTTTCACCTTATAATTCAACCTAAAAATTATATTTCACTTGATATTCCATGGTATGCTGCTTATATTTATATCACCACCACTTGTTTGGCATTTCACATGTATACAACATGATGAATGTGGATATGATTTTCTTCATAATTTTGTATTGTATTAAAATAGCAATTGTTTAATGAATATTTAATGCATAGCTAAATAGTCACAAGTCAATTCATCAACTTATATCGCATGGTGATTCTAAATGAGAAGGGATAGAACAAATAAAAATCAGAAGTAAGAAGTTAGGACGCTTGGAGATAAAATTTGCAAAAGCATTTTAAAATTCCCATTGCTTTTATTTATTTTGTGGAAAAATGTTCAACTAATTTAAAATTTCAAGTAACTCTAAAAGAGTATTTAATATTTCCACCCAAATAATTTATAGCTTAGGAAAATTTAAATTCACTTCCCTTATTTGTTATTCATGGATTTTGCTGATAACTGAATTTAAATTATCGTTATTTCAAGTTTAGTAATATTATCTGATTGTTACTTTTGGTAAAATATCTCTCCTGACACAAAGCTCCATGTATTTTCAGTCTTTCTTGGTACCCTTTGACTCTTTAAAGCCTTACAGTTGTCCCTTATCTGTGGTTTCACACTCTGTGCTTTTAGTTGCCCTAATTAACCACAGTCCAAAAATATTAGATAGAGAGTTCCAGAATAAAAATTTTATGAATTTTAAATCTCATGCCATTCTGAATAGCATAATAAAATCTTTGACTGTCCTACTCTCTCCTACCCAGAACATGAATCATCTTTTTGTCCACTGTACCCATGCTGTGTGTCCTAGTTGCCCATTAGTCACTTAGAAGCCATCAATTATTAAACTGACTGCCACAGTATCAAGGTGCTTGTGTTCAAGTAACCCTGAATTTACTTAGCAATGGCCCAGAGTAAAGCAGTGATGGTGGCAATTCAGATATGCTAAAGAGAAGCCATAACTTCTTTATTTTGTGAAATGATAAAAGTACATTGACAGACTACATTTCCATAACGTTTTTTACAGTGCACTATGTATGTTGTTATAATTGTTCTGTTATTACTGTTGTTAATGCCTTTCCATGCCTAATTTATAAATTAAACTTTATTAGAGGTACATATCTAGAGGAAAAACATAGCATGATACATACAGGTCATTGCCCAAAGTTTTGGACATCCAATAGGGAAGGTGGAATGTATTCCCTGTGGATAAAGGAGAATCTTAGATATTAATACGTTCTGCCTCAGATTGCAAAGTTCTTCTCTTGTATTCTTTATTACATTTCACTTTTATTTACACTTTACCCACAATCCTAAAAGTCTTTGTGCAAAATAAGAAATAATTGCTAGTTTCAATTAAAAATTTTAAGAGAAAACTTTTTATCTGTTTGCTTACGGTATTAATATTCTCATTAATTGTGAGAAGCTGAGTCTCTATTTTTGTTGAAATTATCATTTGATTGTGATTTATTTTATTTCGCAGCTTGGTAATCATTTCTGTTTTTTCAGATAGCTCCTCCATTTCCAGCCACAAAGCCTATATATTAAGTTTCCCCCCTTTATTTATGCTGAGGCACCCAGATTTATTTTTTCAATTCATGTAGCTTATATTATCCAAGCTTATCCATTACAATAGGGTCTATTTTGATGATGCTTTGAAAGTTAGTAATATACTACACTATTTCTGTTGAGAATTTCAGAAAAAAAAACATGAGAAAATGAAAAAATGGAAATAAAGTATTTGTAAATAGGGAAGGGAGGAGGGGGTGAAGGAAGGGCAGGGGCTAGGGAAAAAATGAGAACCGAGACCTGTCATGTAAAGTCATGTCATGTCATGTCATGTCAAGATCCCGACAATGAATGTAGCTGTACTGTATACCTAAAATGTACCAATAAACTCAATGAAAAAAAAAAGAAATGTATAAAATACACACATGTTTGAATAAGTGGTGTTTTAAAAATTTGTGGTTATGTGCTGTATTTAGAATATATTTTAAAAATTATCCTGTGGTAGAAAAAATTACAATACATGTTGGTTGAGACAAAGGGAGTATATCATATGGTGTTAGAGCACAACACTAACTATATTTCCTCAAAGGGTGATTCATTTTTTTCCTAGAGAAATTTATTTTACTTTTTGGCAGTCAAAATTTTCTTTTCATTTTCTTCCTATTTCATAATTATCAATTATGCATTTTGATTCTTATGTATGCTTTCAGTTTTTCACAGAAATATTCTGTATTTACACATATTTATTTCACTTAATATGGTCTCAATGTGCATCCATTTAGCTATAAATGTCTCTAGTTTCTCATTCTTTATGGCTGATAAGAACTTCACTTTATAAGAACACACCTTCTTTATCCAGTTTCCAGTTGATGTTCAACTGGGCTGTTTTCAAATTTTAGCTATTCCAAACTGTGCTACTATAAGCAATGGGTATGCATATATTGCTGTGGTATGGTTCTTTTCATTCTCTTGGGAAGATACCCAGAAGAGGAATTGCTGGGTCAAATGGAACTTCTAATCCCAGCTCTCTGAGGTATCTCCGTGCTGATTTCCACAGTGGTTGCACCAGTCTGCACTCCCACCAACAATGGAGAAGGGTTCCTTTCTCCCTACAATCCTGCTAGTATTTGCTATTGGTTGATTTCTTGATAGCAGCCTTTCTTTCTGGGGTGAGGTGGAATCTCAATGTTGTTTTCATCTCTCAAATGGCCAGGAGGGGAGGGGAAAGGAAACAAGGGAAAAGAAAAAATATGAGAAATGGAAACACAGTATTTGTGAATAGGGAAGAGTGGAGAGGGTCAAGGGACAGCAGGGGAATGGAGAAAAAATAAGAAACAAGATACATCATGTAAAGGTACAAGATCCTAATGGTGAAAGTAACTGTGTTTGTATACCTGAAATGTACCAAAAAACTTAATGGAAGATTATTTCTTTTCATGAGAACAATAAAACACATATGAGGAAAAAATCCTAAATTTTATTTGGAGATTGAACTTGGAAACTAAATCTGTATTTTACAGTTCTATCACAATTGAAAAAAATCTATGAGCATTTACATGTTCCTATCATTGAAGAGATATTTTTCTTCCAATTCAGAAAATAGGATAATATTTCACACATTTTCCCATAAAATGGAATAGTGTTATAAATAAAAGGAAGCCGAAAGTATTAACTATATAATATTCATTTTTACATTACTTATAGAATAACCGAAGAACATAATCTCACTGTTAATTCTGAAGCTGAATATTAAAATATATCTCTGTCAGCATACCTTCCAATAATATATCAATGCTTTTACTTTATTCTCCAGTTATTTTCTGGAGTTTGCTAAGAGCTGCTCCCTCTAAAACGTAGCTACCTGCAATGTCTAGCCTGTTCACTCTGGATCCCAGTGATTGGAGATTGCTGCCTCTAAATCAGTTTTTAAATCTTCTTGCTCTCATTCACAATGATGCCTATACTGAGAAAGGAGGACCTCCTATGTCACTGAAAAGCTGCAATTGTTTCATGCTCAGGTATTATAAAATCCCCAGAGTGCAGCTGTATCTGTTTCTGGTTGTTAGCTCTCTCTTAACATCATGGAGTCACTTATGGAAATATTCCTTTTAGCTGTTGTGCTTTTGTGTTTGTTCTTTGGGCCAGAAGAAGGCTCTGTCATCATAGGAGATGGTGGCTCCATATGAGTTACTGTCCCTGAAGACCTTCCAGTGGGACAAGATGTGGAGGTGGAAGACTGAGCCTTCTGATGCTAGGCTAATGTGTTTCTTTGACTTAGATTTTTTTTTTTGGCGGGGGTTACTGAGGATCGATCTCGGGTCCTTGCGCTTCAGAGGCAGGTAACAGCACCACTGAGCTAAATCCCTAGCCCTGTTTTAGTTTTTGACAAAAAAGGTATGTATACATAAATTTTTTTAAGTAGGAAAAATATTTATGTATTAAAAATATAAAGAAAATATTTTTAAACTGTTGTATATTAGGTTTGTGTGTTTAAACTAAATGTTATTATGGTACAGTCCAAAGGGTGGAAAATAATGACATAAAAGATAAAGAGGTATAGTAACCTTAGGTTCCATTTTTATTGCAGAGAAAGCACCATCTTATTAACTTACTGTAGTCTCTAGAAGTCTACAGTGATACCCTTGGATCTCACATGCACACGTTCCTTACGCAGTGACTCACCCAGAGCAACTTCTACTCAAGGTAAATGTTGTAAATAGGTGTATTATTTTTTTAAAAATTTGACACCATGTTCTAACTATGTCTTTATGTTTAGATATGTTTAAATGCACAGTGCCTATTATTGTGCTGCAGTTACCTACAATATTCAGTGCAGTGACCTGTTATAAAGGTTTTTCAGCCTAGAAGCAACAGGCTACACCATGTTGCCTAGGTGTGTGGTAGGCTATGGCATCGACATTTGTATACATTCAATCTAATGTTCAAACCATGATTAAGCTGCTACATTTCTTATAGTATATCATTATTTTTATTTTTAATTATTTATTTATTTATTTATTGGGTTCCAGGGATCAAACTCAGGACCTTGCACTTGTGAGGCAGGCAGTATATCCTTATTTTTAAATGACTCTTGGCTCTAGTGTATTTAGTCTGCTTTCATTTTATTTTGTTTTGTTTACTTTTATATATCATTTCTGTAAAATGTACTCATTTTCCATTGCAGCTAGTCCCATAACTTTTGGTGTCATATTTTATGTTGACTAAAAAATCAATAGAAATAATTCATTTGTGACAATTATTTTTTCAAAAGAAACAAAACATATCAGCATTCAACAATAATCATTTATTTTTTTCAGCTACATTTAATCACAGAGGTTTAGATGCTCCATACTAGGGTCAACTAGGTGGTTTTGCTTCACACAGTAATGGGAAAGAAACTGTTTCTTTTTACAAATTTGTTGTTGGATAAGAGAAATGATCTATTTTCTGTGTTAACCTCCCTGCACCACAGGATTCACCTATGTATTTATTTCTCTCATGTTAATGACAAAATTACAATAGGCAGGAAGAAATATGCTAGCAATCTACACTGTGTTGCTAAAGTATATCACACGGCCAAGTCAAGTAATATGAAAATAAACTTTTTCATTTAGATTTTCTCTTCTACAAAGCATCTATTCAAATCATTTTCTCTCCCCCTGCCCCCAGTACTGGGGATTGAACTCTGGTCCTTAAGCTTGCGAGGCAGGTGGTGGAAGCGAGCTACATCCCTAGCCCCTAAATCATTTTCAATCTCTTTATTAAAGTGTCTTTTTTCTGCTTAAATTTTAGTAATATTTTGTAGTGTTCAATTTTTCTCAACATCTCTTCTTATGCTTCTATGAATATTTACAGTGGTATCTCAGCTCATGAATTTAATTTTGGCCATGATTTTGGCCTCAAACAAAACTAGATGAGAACAAAGTCAAATGTCTCTGTGAGGTTAATATTGAATCTAACTGTTGAATTGTGACTAGAATCTTGGAAAGGATCAAATTTGTGAACCAAGGCATCACTACCAAGACAACTAGTTCATGTTTCCAACTTCTTAAAAAGTCAATTATTTTAAAGAATGTATTCCCCTCTTCCCTAAAATAGAAAACTCAGCATCGTGATAACAACTAGTTCATTTCCAACTTCTTAAAAAGTCAATTATTTTAAAGAATGTATTCCCCTCTTCCCTAAAATAGAAAACTCAGCATCGTGATTTTCATTAAGTTCATTA
The DNA here is from genome assembly GCF_012274545.1 of Fukomys damarensis. NCBI lineage: Eukaryota > Metazoa > Chordata > Mammalia > Rodentia > Bathyergidae > Fukomys > Fukomys damarensis. Next base: position 47,063,764 of record NW_022900926.1, read on the forward strand.
TCTCTATATGACATTATTTTCTGCAATCATTCCCATCGCTACATTTCCATTGCTGTGAAACGAGGAACTCCAGTCAATCCAATGATGTGTGGGTTAGAGTGTGATTTTCATTAAGTTCATTATCTCTATATGACATTATTTTCTGCAATCATTCCCATCGCTACATTTCCATTGCTGTGAAACGAGGAACTCCAGTCAATCCAATGATGTGTGGGTTAGAGTAATTAAGCAAATGACATTCCATTAATCTATGGGATAATCAATTTACCGAAAGCCAATCCATTGGGATGATAAATGCATATCCAGTTTAATGTAAATACTGATAAAGATAAGACACTACCTCCCTTCTCCACAGCTGAAATGAGGTATGGAATCAACATGTTTCAAGATTAACTTGTTCCTCCAGTGAGTGAAGCCTTTTAATTTCAGATTCACTCTTCCTTTTTTGATAAATCTAGACAGACTTGGTGAGAAGACATAGTTCAAATTTTTGTCACATCTACTCAAAATATCATGGCTGATTTATACATGCACACATTGGAAAAAGTGTCAGTAAAGAAAAGTAAAATGACTGATAACCACAAGACATGTTTTTCAAATATTTTGTATATCTTGATCAGCTTTCGTAGGAGACATAGTATTTTCAAATTTTATACCTACTTGGACAGGTCCAAAGGCATAGCTCTCCTCATACAACCAAATCCCACCAATTTTTCTTTCTACCCTTTTGCATACCAATCTAATCATGCAGTAGCACTGGCTATTAATTGCTGCATAACTCTAAATCACACTCTTTTTCTGTTAAGAATGGGCAGTGACATGTATTTTCTGATTTAAATTTTCTTTCTGGAGAAATTGCTTTTCACTAGTAGTTTTCAGAGAAACCTTTGAGAAGCTTTGCAATCCAGCTTTATCAAATTCTGCCCAAACTCATCTGTACATAATATTTTCTATTCTTCTGTCATCCAGTCATAAAAACTTCGCATGAAGTTGTAATTATGGTTGAAGAAAGATCAGTAATACAACAGGATTAGACATCATATGAATACAAGTACCTGCTCAGACAACTCCTTTACATCTTCTGACCTAATAAAATAGGTTATTGTATATTTCATTTTCACTTAATTCTGTATTCACTTCTGTTAGAAGATCTATATATGTAGTCACTTTTTAAATTTTATTGTTTCCAGTCAATACCAGAGTTTAGTAGAAAAGAACTACTTTTTTTTTGAGATACCAATTTTATTTATTTATTTTAAAAAATTGAGTCTATTGGTACATTTCCAGCTAATGGTTTAGGGAAAAGAACTACTTTTTTAAAGAAAAATGTATTTTCTCCAAAACCTTTGGAATTTGCATTGATTCTACTAGACTAGCTAAAGCCTCTATTTGATCATATTTGCTTTCCACAGGTACTCTGATTGCTGTTAGTTCTACTAGGTTGCAAGGTTTATGAGAAAAAAAAATTAGCACCATAGCTTCTATAATCTTTCACAAAGCTATATCTTGCTACGGGTACCACTTAAAACTAGCAGACTTATGTGTAAGGTAAAGTTAAACACACTACATCCAAATGTAGTTCGTGTTGCTTGTAAGAAGGCTCATCATGTGTTGTGCTTTTCTATACCTAGTAGATATTATAAAAACTTCATTTTTCTTTTATAGTGACAACAAAGATCATTTAATCTATAGCAATTTTAATAATATATGCATGGATTAATTTTATGATTTTTGTCTTTTACTTTTTGGTATTAAGGACATTAGGCATCTGATGTTTCCTATTCACAATGATAAGTCTTATCAATGGATCACCACTATATTTTGGGGGATCATTAAATAATTGCAGTTCCTATGGACTCTATTATGACATACAGCTGTAGAAGTAACTTAGCTCTGAGAAAAGACAATTAAATATATTGATGTCATTTTCAGGTAAAAATAAAATTATTTCACATATGTGTTAGCAATGGAGGAATATTTATTTCCCATATCAATAGCTGTATACCACATGAAACTGACTGCGCTGACTTGCTCTGGTAGAAATACATACACGCGGCCACACAGTCATCTGGAATAAAGCTGCAATTGGAGTCACTCTGTGATTACATTTTCAATAACCCACAGTCATAGATTCACCAGATTTTTGCATTGGCCAAGCATTCAATATAAACAAGGGTGGGCTATGAATCATCCCCTCTGCCTCTTTTAAGTCAATGATGGTTAAAGTTATCCCTGTAATTCTCTTAGAGAGATGTGGTACTGCATTTAGCTTAGTACTCTTGTCAGGGAACAGTGAATTTAAGGATTTTTATTTGGTCTTTCCATCATATTATCCCTGAATCTATGAGTCAGAAAACCATTTTGAACATTTTTTTCTATTTACTGAGTCCAGCTATTTAAACTAAAAATAGGAATTCACATGTGAGCACATGGCAGGATATGTTCACTGATGAGCGGGACAAGCTCAGGCCAAACTTTCATTTTATTCCTAACTTAACTTCCACGATGGTAACATTATTCTAATCTCCCAGACTGAGAATAATTCAGAAGTAGTGTCTTGAAAGTTTGATTATTGATGTTTCACAAATTAGTCATCTTGGAAAAATTCTAACAGCGTATTATTAGTTTTTTTTGTTTGATGTAAAAAGTCTCCAAGAATTTATTGGACTAAAACAGCAACATGTTTAACATTTTACATTTTTCTAGGTTAGAAGTTTGATGCAGTCCTTATGAGGCTGAAGCCAAGGTATCAGTAAAGCTCTGTCCCTCACTTCAATGGAGAATACTGTGCTTTGTCCTGCGTTTTTCAGTTTTAAAGGCAGTCCCCCCCTTTTTGTTTCGGCTACTGTTTTCTTCTGCCATCTTTGAAGCCAGCAACCTTGTGTTTCTTTGAATTTTCCCTCCATTCACATTGCCCTTTGACCCTCACTCTCTGATTTCCTTCTTTCTTCCTTTTCCACCCTTAAGGCCTCTTGCATTATACTGGATTCGTCCTGAACATAAACAGATAAAAAGAATGAATGAATAAAAATAGACACAGAAACAGTTCCCCATTTTAAGTTCAGCTGGTTATTAACCTTAATTATATCTGCAATTTTAATTTCACTTTGCTATGTAAACCAGCATAGCCACAGGTTCCATGGATTGGGGAAAAAACAACTTTGGGAGTCACTATTTTGTCTACCACACTACTACGGGCTTATTGCATAGCATTTCTACAAACAACTTCTATTCTATAGACTCTGGTCACCACGCTGAGGGAAAATATAGGTAACATTTTCTGGCATACTTAAAAATCCTATTTTTACAGATTCATTTATGTCAAACTTCTTTAGTTTCCATTCTAAAATGTCTGTTGCAATATCGATGCTTGCCTTGCATTTTAAGTTTATTCACTGTCACCTGACCTTTCAATTCCAGAATTTCATCTCAAAGCAAATTCAATCTGTTATTCCTATCTCCCTAAATCTTCATTTTCCCCTAAAACTTATAGAACTAATGTCATGTAATTCAAGTTTTAATGAATGAATGGCAACACTGAAAATAAGATTCAGTCAACCAAACTATTAATCTGGTAGGGTCGCTTCTAACTGCTAACATGAACATATTAAATCAATAGTCTTGATTAAAAATGCCTATATCCAGTAATTCAGTTGCTGTTTCCAGTAGGATATTCTTAGGTAACTATCATACAAAATTCTTAGATTCCAACTGATATATATTAGCAAAGTATACAGTCCTTTAATTTGTAAGTTGTATATTTTTTTTCTAGAGAAGATTCTCTAATTCTTCTACCAGCCTATATTGATATCTGATGACTTAAGGGCTACAGAACAATGAAGAGTGCTGGAGTGGGTTGTGAGAAAAATTAGCTGTATCTTGCGGAGCAGCTGGATCAAGTGAAACTGTCATAAATAAGACTTTAAGAAAAGAGCAGTTAGCCCAGCAAGATTGGGCATGACCATGCTCCCAGCTACTCAAGGGGGCAAGGCGGGAAGATTATAAGGCAGAGCCCAACATGGGCAAATTTGTGAGATTCTGTGTCAAAATAGGAAGTAAAAAGAGATGGGAATGTACCTGAATGGAAGAGTGCCCTGAGTTCAACTCCCAGCACTGCCAAAGTGTGGGGGTGGGTAACAGCTAACCTATCAAAACTGGAAAGAGGTTACTTATTATTTATGCTGGGAGAGGGAAATCCGAGTACTTGGAAGTGCAAGTTCCATCAGAATTTACCTAACGTACGCAGTCTCAGCTGTTTCATTCATTCAAAATAATATTATAAATAAAAACAAAATGACTTGTGGACACATGTAGTCAAACTCAATTTTGATTGTGAAACATGTGTGTTCAGATTTTTAAATGTAATACTGAACCAAATACTGTCAGGGATACCCTGCTTAAAATGGTATAGAAATTTCTTCAGTAATTAAAAAAATGAGAGTACATGACTCAGACTATATGTGGCCAAAACAGTTCCTAAAATATTTATTATGTGGCCATTTATAGGAAAAGTTTGCAAAAATTGATGAATATGATTATGATCTTATGTACATTTTATTCTGACCATGGCTTTTGGGAAAAGAGCATTTATGTATTTGACTATTGCTAGTTTTAAAGATGCTCTGTTCTTAAAAGTCTTATTAAATTTGATTTAAGTAAAAAATACCTGTACGTGAAATTTATACAATTTGATGTGTTTTTATTTTTTTATTTTATTTTATTTTATTTTATTTTGGGGGGTGTACTGGGCATTGAACTTAGGTCCTTGCACTTGCAAGGCAGGCCACCAAACTGCTGAGCTAAAAATCCAGCTCTGATGTGTTTTTAGAAAAGAATATAATCATAAAACTATCAGCAATTTATGTCATAAGCATATAAATCATTTATAAAATTTCTACTAGTTTTTATTTCCCTACTCTTTTTGCACAGATAGTAAGTCACATAACAAAATTTCTACCCTCTGAGAAAATGTTTAAACATATGACATTATATTTTTAACTATAGATACCATGAAATAACAGATCTCTAGGTTGAAATCCAGTTTTTACAACACAATTTATTAAAGAGGCTATCTTGCCTCCAGTGGGGATTGTCAGCTCCTTTGTCAAAGATGAGGCAACTGAGTACATCTGGCGTTGTTTCTGTATCTTCCAATCTATTCCACTGGTCCTCAGATCTGTTTCTTTGCTAGTACCATACTGTTTTTATCACAGTGGCTTTGTAGTACAGTTTCAAATTGGGAATTGTTATACCCACTGCCATGTCTCTGTTGCCTAGGATGGCTTTTGCTACTCTAGGTCTCTTCTGGTTTCAAATGTATTTTTAGATTATTTTTTTCTAGTTCTGTGAAATATACTGTTGGGAATTTCTATCAGCATAACCATACTGTTTATCACAGTGGCTTTGTAGTACAGTTTCAAATTGGGAATTGTTATACCCACTGCCATGTCTCTGTTGCCTAGGATGGCTTTTGCTACTCTAGGTCTCTTCTGGTTTCAAATGTATTTTTAGATTATTTTTTTCTAGTTCTGTGAAATATACTGTTGGGAATTTCTATCAGCATTGCATTGAATCTATATAGCAGTTTTGGTAGTATGGCCCTTTTCACTATGTTGGTTCCTCCTACCCAGGAGCAGGGATATCTTTCCATTTTATTATATCATTTTCAATCTCTTTTCAGAGTGCTGTAGTTTTTAGTGTAGAGGTCTTCTTCTTCCTTCATTAGATTTATTCCTAGATACTTCATTTTTTTGCATGCTATTGTGAAAGGAATTATTTCCCTAATTTCTCTCTCAGTGAGTCTGTTATTTGTGTACAAGAAGGCTATTGATTTTTTGAGTGTTGACCTCGTATCCAGCTACTCTGCTAAATGTGTCAATTAAGTCTAGAAGTCTTTTGCTGGAGTTTTTTGATTCTTCAATGTAGAGTATCATATCATCAGCAAATAAGGATAGTTTAACTTCTTCCTTTCCTATCTTTATTGCTTTAATTTCTTTCTCTTGTCTAATTGCTGTGGCTGATGTTTCCAGAACTATATTGAAAAGGAGTGGTGATAATGCGCATCCTCATCTTTTTCGTTATTTTAACATGAAGATTTTCAATTTTTGGCCATTTAATATGATGTTGGCTATTGCTTTTTTTTAATAGATAGCCTTTCTTAAGTTGAGTTATAGACCATCTATTCCAATTTTTGAAGGGTTTTTATCATGAATAGGTGTTGAATTGTGTCAAATGCTTTTCTGCATCTATTGGGATGATAATACGATTTTTTGTCCTTACCTTTATTAATATAGTGGATTACATGTATTGATTTATGTATGTTAAACCATCCTTGCATCCCTAAAATAAACCCGACTTGCTCAGGGTGTATTTTCTTTTATTTTCCTCATTGAGTTTATTCGTACATTTTAGGTATAGAGTACAGTTACATTCATTATTGGGATTTTGTATCTTAACATGAGAAGTCTTGGTTCTCATTTTTCCCCTTGTCCCTAAGTTTCCCTGGTGTGAATAACTATAATAGTACATGAGATCCTAATGAGATAATTGACAATGTGAAATAGGAAGAAAAGGGCTAAAGATGTAGGGAAAGTGGGAAGAGTAGGGTAAAGGTAATAAGGGAAAAGAAAATAATAGGAAAAATGAAAAAATGGAAATAAAGTGTATGATCTTCCTGATGACCCTCTGTATTCTGTTTGCCAGTATCTTATTAAGGATTTTTGCATCTATGTTCATTCAGGAGATTGGCTGGTAGTTCTTTTTTTTTTTAGTTTGATCTTTTCTTGGTTTGGGAATCAAAGCAACACTTGCTTCCAGGAATAAATTTGGAAGTATTGCTTTCATTTCAATTTCATTGAAAAGTTTAAAGAGTAGTGGCAGTAGTTCTTCTCTAAATATCTTGTAAAATTCAGCAGTGAATCCATCAGGAGATGGGGCTTTTCTTCATTGACAAACTTTTAATTATATTTTCAACCCGCCAAAGATTAAAACTAGACCCTTAGCTTTCACCATGCACTAAATTAAAATCCAAGTGGATTAAAGATCTAAATATTAAAAAAGAGACACTAAATTTTCTGGAAGAGAAGTTAGGCCGATTTCTTGAAGACATTGGCATAGGAAAAGACTTTATGAACAAATCCTCAGTAGCACAGAAACTAGCACAAAGAATCCACAACTGGGATCTGATATTATTAAAAAGCTTCTGTACTACAAAAGAAACAATCAACAGAACTAAGAGAGAACCTACAGTGTGGGAAAAACATTTTGCCAGCTGCTCCTCAGACAAAGGATTATTATCTAGAATATATAAAGAACTAAAAAGAAATCAGGCCCCCCAAATATAAAGATCCAGTTAAAACATGGGCATCTGAAATGAACAGACATTTCTCAGACAAAGAAGTAAAAGCAGCAAATAAATATAAGCAAAAATGTTCCTCATCACTGGTCATTCAAGAGATGCAGATGAAAACAAAACTAAGATTTCACCTCACCCCACAAAGAATGGCTGCTATCACGAAATCACACAATAACAAATGTTGACGGGGTTGTGGGGAGAAAGGAACCCTTCTCCATTGTTGGTGCGAGTGCAGACTGGTGCAACCACTATGGAAATCAATATGGAGATACCTCAAAGAGCTTGGACTGGAGGCTCCGTTTGACCCAGCCATCCCTCTGCTGGGTATCTTTCCAAAAGAATTAAAAGAATTATACCACAGTGATATATGTACACCATGTTTATTGCAGCAGTTTGTTGCATCTAAAACTTGGAAACAGACCATTTGCCCATCAGTTGGAGACTGGATAAAGAAGATGTGGTTTTTCTATAAAAATGAATACTACTGAGCCATAAAGAATGAGAAATTGGAATCATTCATAGGAAAATGGGTGCATATTAAGGATATATTCCTAAATGAAATAAATAAGTCACACATATATAAATACCGAATAGTTTCTCTGGTATGAAAAACTATAATGGTACATAAGATCCTAATGTATAATTGACAATGTGTAATAGGAAGAAAAGGGCTAAAGGTGTAGGGGAAGTTGAAAGGGTAGGGGAAAGGAAATAAGGGAAAAGAAAAAAAATGAGAAAATGAAAAAATGGAAATGAAGTATTTATAAATAGGGAAGGGAGGAGGGGGTGAAGGGAGGGCAGAGGTAAGGGGAAAAAATGAGAACAAAGATCTGTCATGTGAACCTACAAAATCCCAATGATGAATGTAACAGTAGTGTACACCTAAAATGTACCAATAAACTCAATAAGAAAAAAAAATAAGAAAGTAAAGGTACTCTTTATAAGTAGTGATAGGGAAACAGATGCCTGCTTTGCATTTCCTGGGTATCAGTTACTTTACACATAGTAGTTCTTTGAATCTTCACATAGCTCTATGAAATATACTTTATTGCATTACCTTTACATAAAAGAAAACAGAAGTTCCCAAAGATTGTACAATTTACCACAAATTTTACAACCTGTTAATAGTTTGTGTCCAAATCCAGCTGATTTCCAAGGGCAGGCTCTTTTTTTTTTTTTTTTTCTGGGAACAAAAGTGAATGTGTTATGTCCTTTCTAAGGTCTATTTTTATAGATATCACTTCCATAGTTCCTGAGTTCCTAGTTTGCTGAATCATGCAGTAGTGTTACTGAGGAACAATCAGTGTGCTTGCTCATTTTATTGTTATTATTATTATTATTATTATTATTATTATACATTTTATTGTTATTATTATTATTATTATTATTATTATTATTATTATTTGGGACAGTTGTGACCTATCTGTGGATGGTAATCATAGACTTGTAGAAATTACAAGTATCCTTAGATTTAGAGAAGTACTGACAAGTAGTAGATGCAACCAAGTCGTGTGACATTTTCTCCTGCCTGACTAGATAGGGACTTAGAATTTATAAATACGTGATTCTTCAGGAGACCAATTCAAACAAATCACATCTGATAAGGTTTAGCTATAGTATTTCCATGTGTGCGGAACACAGGAGCAATTATGTCCAAAGGAAAACTACTGGAGTGGTAGCTCCATTTCTTTTCTGTTAATCAATGAAGCCCCTTCACTGTACTACTTTAAAAAGAATTAGAAAATAATAAAGCACTGAAGGTTTGTCAGGGTAGTATTCACTTTTCCTGGAGGTCATTTTGCAGCCATATTCATAAACATTCATACTTAATTTGTACATACCATTTGGAAAGATAATTATTCAATTTTATACTATTTTAGATTATTTGGTAGAATTTTCAATTTTACAGTGCTGTCCTATTATACTTAATAATTTAATTGAATTAATTAACCATTCACAAATTGAAGCTATTAACAATTTTAATATATATATTAATTGTTAAGACTTTGGTGACTCTTAAACCTGAACTAAATGTTTTACATGATGAAATGAACATGAGTCTTTAGGAGGCTAAGATTGGGATGTAATGGCTTGGGTCTACAATGTCCCCCAGATAGTTCATGTGTTCAGAAGTGGAGCATTTGAGGGATGGTTGGACCATGAGGGAACCCTAAACTCACAGCTAAATATTCTGCTCAGAGTTTGGGCCGGGTCAGAAGAGGTGGGTAACAGAGGGCATGACCTCCCTCATTGCATGCTTTATTAGTTCTCTACATCCTGGCTTCCTTGGGATGATCAGCTGTTCTCTTCTCAGGCCCTTCCACCATCCTATTTGTCCCTTGGAACCTGATAACCATGGACTAAAACTTCTGAAACTGTAAAGCAAAATAAACCTGTCTTTTGAAGTTGTGAGTGTTGGGTATTATGTCTTAGTGAGGAGGAAAGTGACTAAAATATTTGAAGTTAAGATAGATAGCTCACGCTAAGATCCCAAATGAAAATTACTGTGTGCTTGACTTAATAGTTTTAGTGAAAAGGGAAATGAATAGTTCGCTATGAAACAAAATTACAGGCAATTTAAATGTGAACAATGTTTAAAGGCATAGTTTAGAGTCATGAAGGTAAGTTCAGAATAATGTCTTAAACAATGGGCATTATTTCAAAGTAGATACTAAGAAAAGTTAATTGAGAAAATCTTATTAGGCAGACACTATTCTAGTATAGAGCAGTCCTATACTGTACCTAACATTTATTCATTCCAAACTATTAGGACAATCGGAAAGCAATGTCTGGTAGTCACACCCCAAATCATGGTAAGCACTGTGATTTTGAAGCTGCACCCAGATGAATGAGACTTTACCTTACTTTTCTTTGAAGTGTTGTATAAACAATTTATATTTATTTTATTTAGAAAAATACTCAAAATGTTCATCTGCTTGTTTCAATATAGGTGGCCTTCACAGAAATCTTCAAATTGGTTCATTATTCTTCCACATCATAAACATGTAAAATGACATAAATGCCCATATATAAATAGTTTTAAAATTTATTATAACAAAATTTTAATTTTTGAATACATAATCAGATTTACTAGAAACTGTTCATTTTTAATTCATTGTTCATGTTGTGTTAAATGATGTATTGCTTCTTTAGTGTTTTTTCTTTCTTCCCTGGAAATTTCTATCAAAATTAGAAAAGCTCTGATGTTAATCATATCTAATAGATATAGAACACTGTATAATTGCATATAAGAAAATACCATACATCTAGCCCCACCTTAGTTTACAATGACAAAACACTAATATTGTTAAAAATTTGCAACACAAAAACATCAGAAAATGCCACTGACAAGGGCTGAATTGCTCTCTTGATCTAAAAGTCAAAACTCTGAATAGGAGAAAATGAAAAATGGAAATAAAATGTCTGTAAATGGGGAGGGGAGGAGGGAGGAGAGGAGGGAGGAAAGGGAGGGCAGGGACAAGGGGAAAAAAATGAGAACCAAGACCTGTCATGTAAAGGTACAAGATCCCAATAATGAATGTAACTGTACTGTATACCTAAAGTGTACCAATAAAATCAATGAGGAGAACCAAGACGTCATGTAAAGGTACAAGATCCCAATAATGAATGTAACTGTACTGTATACCTAAAGTGTACCAATAAAATCAATGAGGAAAAATAAATAAAAGTCAAAACTCTGTATCAGGTAACAGAGAACCTGACTTGAGTCCCCATATCTGAGAAGCATACATTTTTTAGATCCAGTCATCCTTTATTGAAGGGGAAAGTGAGTTCCTTTGAGGATTGCTGCCATTAAATACACTAAGTAGTCCACACCTTCTCTAACAGGACCTGCTATGATTTACTGCAGAGACTATAGACTGAGGAAAAGAAAGTACTCAGGTCTTTGGGTATTTCCATTCTCTAGTTTTGAATTGACACACCAATCAAACAGGGGCCCAGATGTACTATCCTTTCTAGAAGGAATCAATATGACACTCTCCAAAATGTGTGTGTTTGATAACTTAGATATGGCCTTTTCACTTAATTTGCAGTGATCACCAAAGCATTTTACTTTATATTTTGTAAAGTCAGTAGTATACCTTCATATGCTGATACAGAGACACATCAATTTTCTTGGTCTTTGCAATAACACAGCTCATAGAGGTCTTATTCCTGTTTCAGGAAAAAAAATAGGTCTTATACAATTTTAAACTTTTCTAAACTAAGAATTATTTTCAACTGAAAATCATTTTTCATATTTAAAAAAGTAGATAACTATGCAGTATTATTGAATTTTATTGCAGGGAATTAAACAGTGTTATTAAAAAGAAATGTCTCAACATGGTATAGCTTTAAAATTTCTATTTAAATTATTCATTGCTATATTAAAATTTGGAGAGGGAAATAACCATCCATGGAGTCACAATTAGAGATCCTTCACTCACTTTCAAGTTTGTAGTGAGTGGAGAGGGGACAGTGAGTATTAAATGCTAACAATAAGAACTCATCACCTGTTGCTGTGAAGTAAATTTTAGGATCCACAGTCAGATGGCTAGCATCATAACAGCTAGGACTGTTATACTAAATTGTGTAAAGTTCTTTATCAGGATGCAGGGTACATTATTGGTAAGTTAAACTATTTGAATACAGCATAGACATTTTAAATACTGTATAGAAACCATAAAATGAGGAAAATCTTCTGGCACAAGTGAGAATTTTGACACAGTAATAAGAACTTGCATCTAGATTTAATGTAAATCAATTAAACCATTTTATTAAACTCAATAGGTATGAAACTGTTTCCTTTTCTAGTGTCAATTCCTGAGTTTATGAAAGAAGATAAAGAAAAATAGAGAATATTAATAAAAATAGAACCACTATCACCTGGCTTTTTATCTCTCTATGCTATATGATGTAATTTCCTGTTAACTGTTTGTCTAGGCTTACTGCAATTAAAATTAGAAATATTTCAGTTTTGTCAAATAAAATTAATGAAGTCAACTTGCCAATACTAATATATTAAAATAGAATAGTTTCTGCCCTTTTCATGACACACATAAGGGGAAGATAAAGAAAATAAAAGTGTAGTTGAAGTCAACAGAGCATCTTCCTTTCTTATCTTTGAAGTCATTGAATTTTGTGGAGCCTAATTATTATGTCTTTAAATTGAGTAATAAATATTTCTCTTACTGTGTACTAGTGATTGTGCTTAAATTTGTTAGTTATATATTTAAGTTTTATTAAAAATTATATAGGTAGCATCATGCCAATTTTGGAGAATAAGAATAGGTAAATCTACCAATAACAAATGCAGTATAAGCACAATTAAAATACAAGTGAAGGAGTATCTAACTCAGAGGGAAAGCTGCGAGCCCTACTCTAACTTCTTCGTGAGTTACCTCAAATCCCTCTCAGCTCTTCACAGTTTTAGAATTTATATGAAAAAGGAAACAGTAAGTAGAGATGAACTTTGTTTTCCCATTTGCAGTTAACAAATTGTCACCATATTTAAATTCTATTTGAAGATCCTCCTCCTCTTTTGCTGTCAGACGCAATATTAAAACTGGTTTTAATATTTGTGCATGTGTTTTAGCTTCATTTTCTGGCTCTCTCCTGAAATCTGTAGCAATACAATAGTGCCACAGATCAGTTGACAGCTTAATGTAGAAATTTCATGTTTGGCAGGCTTTAATCTAAAAAAAGCTGGAGGACATCATTTGTCATCTACCGTGTGACGTCCTTACAGCTTGTCTTCCCCCACATCCGGAAGTGATAGATTTTGACCTTTCACCCTTTTTTGCTTTCAGGTGTACAATTTCAGTGATATGCAGACTCCATTTCCCCTGGGATTATTGCTAATTTTAAAACTGTAATAACATTTTAAAATTTACTTTTTTGTCTCTTACTCGTTATTTTTAAATATTTGCTTTTACCCTGCATACACATCTCTAAGGACTTGGCACACAAACATCTGATTCATGTATTTGAATTACTTTTAAGTAAAATTGAGCAACAAAGGGGAATCACATTTATCTATCATGTTAAGAAGGAAAGCCATTATGTAGAATATATTAACCAGTTTTGAAATTTAAGGTATATTTCTCTGAATATCAAATATCAAGACAAATAAAACAGTGAACCTTAGGGTAGAAATCTGGAGATATGGCAATTCTAGTTCTAATTTTTTAAGGAACTCCATGCTGTTTTGGTTAATGATTATATTAATTTGCATCCCCACCAATATTGCACAATATGTTTCCTATCCCCTATATACTTACCTATTAGCTCTAGTTTTTGATAATAGTCATTCACATTGGGGTGAGGTAGCACCTCATTATAGCTTTTAACTCCATTTCATTAACACTTAGTGACTGAGCATTTTCAAATATAACTGTTAGTCACTGGTGTTTCTTCTTTTGAGAAATGTCTATTAAGTTCTACTGCCTATCTTTCTGTCAGATTGCATAACTTTTTGCTACTGAATTTTTGGATTTCCTTATATATTCTGGATATTAGTCCCTTGTTTGATGTATAGTTTGCAAATATTTTTCCAGTTTTATGGGTTTTATGTTCAATCTGCTGATTCCTTTTTGTGCAAAAAGCTTTCTAATTTTATATAACCTTGCTTGTCTACCTTTGCTCTTGCTTTTTGTATTTTGGAGGCTTTCTCCAAAAATATTTTTGTCCATCCCAATGTCCTGAGGCATTTCACACATGTTTTCTTTCATTGACTTTTTTCCATCCTTCCATTTTCAATCTATGCCTATTCTTAGAAGTGAAGTACGAGTCTTATATGTAACATAATTGGGTGTAACTTTTAAAAATATATTTACTTTATACCTGTACTTACAGAATTCAATCCATTTACACTTGGAGTAAACTTGATAGCTAAGGTCTTACTACAGCCATTTTACAACTTGATTTTTTTTTGTTTTATTGTAATTTCTTTATTTTTACTCAGTTTTTACAGTGTTCTTTTGTGATTGATTTATTCTATTGTTATGTTTTGCTCCCCTGGTTATTATTTTTTGTTTATTATAGATTTCTTTTGTGATTATTAGGAAACATACAAAAACATTTTCATTAAAATCTATTTAAACTGCTACCAATTTAACACTATCGTAAAGATTAACAACCAAAAAAGACCAATGAAAGCTCTATACATTCACTACTTTCCTCTTTACATTTTAATTTTTGACATCACAATTTAAATCTCAGTATATTGCCTGTATCTTAACATATTAATGCAGTAATTATTTTGAATTTTTATGATTTTCATTCTTCCTACTAAAGACATGAATGGTTTTCACATTATACTTAAAAATTAGAGCATTCTGAATTTTCAGAATTTCAGAATTTTCAGAAAAGTTGACTTTTTCCTGGTGAGTCTCATGTGTTCTGATGCTTTCTTATCTATGAATATCTTTTCTTATTTAATTTGAAGTGCCTTTAGCATTTCTTGGAGAATATGTCTGGTTGAAGTACATTCTCTCTGCTTTTCTTATTTTTTTTTGCAGGGGGATTGATAATATCTTTATCTCTCCATCATTCTTTTATATAATTGCTGCTAGTTTAATTATTAAGTATTAATAACAAGACAACATAAAAAGTTGTTGGCAATGTAGATTTTTAAGAATAGTGATTTAAACACTTCTTTTCTTTTCATTCGTAAATTTTATTGGCACATTTTAGGCATATGGAGTGCTATGCAGCCATAAAGAAAGAGGAACTAGAGACATTTATAGCTAAATGGATGCACACTGATGCCATACTATTAGGTGAAATAAATGGGACATGCATGTGCCTATATAGAATAGTTTCTCTGGTGTGAGAAACTGAAAGTGTAAACAAAGATCAAAATGTATAATCGATAATGTGAAATACAAAGAAAAGGTCCAAAGGAGAAGGGGAAATGAGAAGCAAAGGGGGAAAAAAGAAGGGAAAGGAAAAAATATGAGAAAAGAAAAAAATGGAAACTAAGTTTTTGTAAATAGGGAGAGGTGGAGGGGTGGAAGGGAGGACAGAGGAGCGGGGGAAAAAATAACAACCATGTGAAAGTACAAGTTCCCAATGAATATCTCCCTCATTTTTAAATCCTAGTTTGCAGTTTGTTGAGTATAGTATTATTGTTTTGTTTTGTTTTTCCTTCAGTGCTGTGCAAATCTCCTGTCACTCTCTTTTGCCCATTAAGGCTTCTGTTAAGTCTGCTGCAATGAGAATTTAGACACCCTTGTATATTTGCTTCTTTTCTTTAGTTACCTTGAAATATTTCTACTTTTTTTTTTTGTTTCGCAAACTTCATTATAATAAACTGGATTATGTGTGTGAGTGGATTTGATGGATTTCAATGTAACTAATGACCTTGCTCTTTCCCTACCTGGGTATTTGTGTCCTTATACAAATAGATTATAGATTTTAGATGTATAGATTTTGGAAGTTTTCTGTTGTGATCTCTTTAAATAAACTTTGTACCCCTTTGGCATTCTTAAGTCAACCTTCAACCCCAACAACTGAAATATTTGCTTTTTCACTACTGTCCAAAAGTTCTTCTAAACTCTTTATTTTCCTCAGTCATTTTCTTTCTCCACATCTGTACTTGGAAGCAGGCCGTGTATGTGCACTGTGTTCCTTCTATTTGATATATTCTTCTCATGCTACTTTCTCTCATGTTTTGTAATTCCCCCTTTCAAGTAAGCTATTTTTAGCACCAGAATTTGTGTCTGTTTTTTAATTGCTTTCATCTCTCTTAGAGTACTGAATTTTATTTGTGTTTTCTTAAAACTTGGTAACTTTTCTTAAAATTTTCCATCTGAAAGTTTTCTTATACTGATTACAATGTGATTGGTTCCCTGCACCTTATTTTGGTTATTAGGTGAGGTTCTGTTTTCTGAGTTATCTCAATGCCTGGTGTGCCATGAATTCTGGGTATTGAAGAATATAAGATATTTATTGATCACACATTTCTTGTGCCCATTTCTCCAGAAATCCTAAGCAGTCTATTTGCTCTAAGCCTATTGTGTCTTCTGCTATTTCAGGGGTAGATGATGCTCTAAGTCCAAGTTTGTCATAAGGATACTATAAATGTGTTGGCACTGTTTTAGCAATAGAGGATGATCCAACACTAGGTTTGTCCTAATTCTGGTGTGTGGTACAGAGCTAACCAGAAAAATATCTAAAAAGTATAACCCATCCCTTAAAGCCTCTTTCCAGGCCTATATATACCCAGATGCCCTCAAAACAGTCAAAAGCATTTAATTAGATCTGTGGGAACCTGCCCTGCTCTGAACAGCTTGCTCAGACCAGGATAGCATTAGGGTAGCATCATGGCCCACAGTGCTATTCCCTGCTGAATTCTGAGACTGACTCATGAACCAAAGCTGTTGTCACCAGCCACATGTGATGCTGGCTTGGAAAAACTCTGATAGTCTGGGGCCACATCTGTATACATAGCCCTAAGTTTATTTAAAATGACTCATCCACAGATAATGGCCTGGGAAATGAGGATATTAGGATCAGTCCAGTGTTAGATTTTACTGGCTTGGCATTGAATTACAAGGCAAAATCTTGTGGTAACTACCCTGTCCCACCCTCAAGAAATGGAATCTTGCCCATGTTATTTTGCCTAAATTTGGAATAATGTTGATAAAGGTAATCCATTGGGCACTGAGGATGAGGCTGAGCTGGATCATGCCTCTATGGATCATAGCAAGTATTTAAACGATCTCTGGACTGTATCCAGACCTATGCCAGAGCTAGAAGACATGCATACTAAAAACTGAGTCTGTTCCATCAAGAAATGGCTTGGTTGCAGGGATAGCAACCTACTAACACTAGAGGGTATATGTAGTCTAGAGGGTACATCTACTAACACTCACTCGCTGAATTTGTACCGTCCAAGGTTGGGGTAATGGTGTTGGAGATGGAGCTTTAATTGCCAAGGCTGCTGATAAGCTGGTTCACACCTGAGTCCCGCATTTTTCAGGCATCTGTGAAGTCTTGAGTTGGGTGTGTGTCTGGGACATTCTCATAGTGATAAAGATGGAAGCAAAAACTTAAACCAGTCTGACTGGTGTGCACGTTGTTTCCTGAACTTGGGGAAGGTCTACCATCTCTGGCCTAGATATAAGCCTTTTATTTTTGCCCAGTACCTGGTATCGCAATAGTAGGCCCAGCTCTGAGCTCCAAGGCCAAGTCCTTGAAGTTTTCATGACTTCCTCAGCAGCCAGTTGAAGTCCTACTGCCTACTCTATAACTCAGGAGAAGAATGGTAGAGGCATTCTGGCACCTGGGTAATTCAGTTCTGACAACTCAATTGAGGCAGGTATGTTTCTGGCTTTGCTTGGATATGATTTCTCTCCATGGTGGACCTCATACTGGATTTTAAATTTAAGAACAGAACATAATTCTATCTCTCTTCTTCAAGTGGGATCATTTCTTTCAAGGCTATGTGGAGTTGGGAGAAGGTTGGCACTGGAAACCCTTTCCTTCCCACTTGATTCATTGGTCTTTTCTATTATACTAAAAATTGACATTGATTTCTTACCTTCTAAGCTCTAGTGAATATACTCTGCTCCATGAATAGCTGTTTAAGCTTGTGTGTCAGTGGGGAGACAATCACTAGAAGATCTTACTCAATCCTTATCTTCGTATTTGTTTTATATGAGAAAAAGGTACAAAAATTTTTAGGAATAAAGACAATATGTATGACATATTTAATATCATAAACATCTTCACTTTCTTTTTGTTAGTTTTCATTTAAAGACATGTATAACTCATAACTGCTTATGGAAAGAATATATATGTAAATGTCACTGAGTTATGATTATTGTGCTACTTTAAAGTTTTAAATATATAAAGTATTAATAATCTATTTTTGAACTTTTAAATATAAATGCTGGAGAAAATATTAGTTTACAAATTGCTTTTCTATTTCCAGATTATGGTAACTGGCTAGGTATAATTCATTATTTAAACTGGAAAATATTTCAGAATCAATAGAGGTACTTAACCTAGGGTTGACAGTGCAATAGGTACACATTGGGAAATACCCAGACCAAGTGAGACATGAAGCAACTCTAGATGTGAGACATAAAGTACTAATAAACGCTAAAGATGAAGTCTAAAATGTTTTGACTACTACATCTGTATAACTACCTCAACACTACTCTTCTTTTACTTGGTCAACATTGAATACTTTTTTTTTTTTCTCATGGCTGCACACTGATTTTCAGTAATGTTCCTAAACTTGAATACATACACAATAGATAGACAGTTCAATTAATACCTATGGGGGGCTCTGATGGTAATTCTAAGCCTGTGAAGAAAAAGATTGTAGTTAAGAAACCTGTATATTTGTGCTAGACTTGTTTCAGGTCTTTTAGATTGGGAGCACTATTGGTTCATCTATAAGTTATATTTTCAAAATAATATGCAGTAAGGCAATTTTACATTATCACTTAATTTCCAAGCTCTAAGAAAGATAATGCATAAATTATTTAAAACCATTTGTAAGTAATCCAACAACAATGCTAAGAAATATATAATAGAAATTTTCCTGATGGAAAAGTGAGGGAAATTTATAAATATAAATTTACAAAAATTATTACTTGCTAAATTCATTCTACTAATTGTATATATTTTACTATCACAGTAATTTTACAAGGTAATATTGTTATATCTGTTAGCTAATGCTGAAAATTGTGAATGAAAATTATGAAAAATTTCCAATGTCACATAGAAAATAAGTGCAGAACTTAAATCTAAGAAGACTGATACATATATACATGCATGATGATATTTATACTGTGGAATGCTATAGTTTTAAATACAGTGCTGGGTAAGGCAATGCTGTTTTAGGAGAAAAAATGTTCCAATGCATTGGACATCATATTTTATTATAAAAATTTTAATAGCTACTAAATACAAATATAATAAATTATTTTTATTTTGTAACTTTAGATTTACAAGAAAATCATGGAGCTATTACAGATTTTCTTTTTTTTTTTTTTTTTTTTTTTGAGTTT
>NW_022900926.1:47088829-47109444 GCF_012274545.1 Fukomys damarensis
GGTCTGTTGTCACGCAGGCCGGGAGCTCCCGCGCAGGCCGGGAGCTCGCGCGCACGCCGCCGGGTGATCGCCTACAGATTTTCTATGTACCCCACACTCAGTTTCTTTTATTGTCAATATATTCATTGTAGTTAATGAACCAGTGTTGATATTTTACTATTAATTATTGTTAGCTGAAAATACACACTTTATTACTAGTGTTTCCTAGTGTTTTGAATAGTAGTTTTGTATAGATTATATTGTTTTAAATCATTCATGTAAAGGGTAAGGGGCAAATATTAATTTTATTGTGATATTACCTAATTTTATATATTTAATTGTACATACATAAAATCATCCTATATCACTCAATAATTTTTAACACTTCTTATATAAAAGACATCTAATATGAATGAATATTTATTTAATCAGATTTTGAAAACTGTCACAAAATACTCCCCAGAATTTAATTAAGTACATTTATTTTATTGTTAGATTTTTATAGACAAGATATACTCTTAATGTATAATTTCAGTACTAGTCAAGTGGGACTTGAAATTACGTTAATCTTTTCGGAAGTAAACTAAGTGTATACAGTGTTTCCTAATCCAGTAGTGAAAAGAAAACTGGTAAAACAGTACCACCTTAAAACACAAGTCTCACTAACCATCTAATTAGGAATCTTAGGAAAGCAATCCATAGGATTGTATGATTCAGGGCATTGCTTAGTTTCACAGCTACTTAAAAGCATTGTTGAATATTTGCTGGAAGTAAAATTTGTAACTGTACTTATTTTTCTTTTAAAATGCTTGATTAATTCTTATATTTTACTCCATGATTTTTAGATTCTGGAATGACAAGTAGATTTCCACCTTTGTTCTGTACTGTTATTATGGAGAAATTATTCAGTTTTTCTATTTCTTACTGGCAAATTTGAGATAGTTATATTGAATATTATAATGATTATTTGTGGTTAGACTTAATACAGCATTGGCCAGCCAAAGTAGAGGATAGTTACTTTGCTGATAACAAAGTGTGAATAACAAAAATGACCCCGGGTATGTAGAGTTGACAATTATTGCTTGCTTAACCTAGGTCAAGGGATGTAGGATTCCTTCCAAATGCGTGCAAGTGTTAAATCCAGTTAAAAGTATTTTTCTTTTCCACATGATTTAGACAAAATCCATTGCATTTCCTTCCTTTGTCCATTTAAAATGTACAATGTATTTGTCCTATTTCTTGTTGCTGGGACAAAATACTCAACACTAGAAGGTAAAGGAGGAAAGGTTGATTTTAGCACACAGTTTATAGAGGTTTCAATCTAATAGTTGGCTGCCTTAAATTCTTTAGTTACCTATTGTATCCCATTTGATTTTGAGTTAATTGTTGTCAGAAATGCAACAATCTGTG
The DNA here is from genome assembly GCF_012274545.1 of Fukomys damarensis. Lineage (NCBI taxonomy): Eukaryota > Metazoa > Chordata > Mammalia > Rodentia > Bathyergidae > Fukomys > Fukomys damarensis. The sequence goes on from NW_022900926.1 coordinate 47,090,219, forward strand.
GGCAAAATGACTGAATAGCTGTTATTACAAATGCTTGTGAAGGTTCTTGTATCAATTCTCCAGTAGTGCATATATTATGATTTAGACAGTAAGATTGCATACGTGTTTTCTCAACATTTTAAGTATGTGCTTACCTTTTATTTCTTCTAAACTAAAGCCAAACAGCAGCTGTATACAGCATAGTTCAAGGAACCAAAGTTCAGACATAATGATCATTTTTCAGAGTGAATGAAAATATATATGGAGTTCTTCCTTGGAAAAAATCTAATGCATGTAATCTACACATTTCTGACCTGTATATTTTGAGGAGTAAAACTGTGAAAAGAAGAAACATTAACTTTTCCAACTATCTTGTTCTTAACATTGTATGTAAATTTAGTGTAATGTTTTACTGGAAAAAGTCACCAACTGATGGAAAAATATGTGTATTACATTCTTGGAGAATAGTTGTGGTATTATCTTAGAAAATCAGAACAAAACTTTTAACATTCTTCCTACATTTTAAATATTACCATCTAATACAATGAAGTCAGCATAATTAGAAGTATTAGTGCTACATAGTTGTCAAATTGCATGCTTCAAAAAAGGTTGAAGATATTCTTTCTTATGTCATCTGTGTTATCCTGATGAATCACATATTAACATGCACTATTGTAAATTTACAAAAATTAATATATAGGTCCTCATTCATCCAGAAAATGTGCACTGTAAGTAACCAGCAATACTTACTATGAAAAGACCACATGTAGTAAAATTGTATTAAATCAAAACTGCATTTTATCATTGTTTTAGTGTTGTTTGTTCTACTACCATCATAATGTTAGTTTAGCATCCAAAGTATACAACATTGGATAACATTTGCTAGGGAATATTTTGATTTATATTATTTAGAAGAATTCTTGCATTCCTTATTAGATTGATCAACAATGATTGGTGTACAGAACTAAATGCTTAGTGCTGGACGTAAATATGACAAAGAATAAAATTTGATGTCTGTAGGAGATTATACTTACTCCATTTGAGTAGTATAATTCAGTCACCTCTGATAATGTTAAACTAGGAGAAATTGTAGAAAATCAATGAAATGAATCAAATTCACATTCAACTTTCATTCTGAAGTTTCCCCTCAGCTCTAATACTGAATACTTTCTGTCCTCAATCCTGGCCATGCATCTGTATCACTTTACAAAATTTTGCAAAGATTATCTGGTCCTAAATCCTAGAGCTTCTGATGTAGCAACCTGTGTTGTATATTTAGAAAGGAGATTTTATCTGTACTTTATCCATTTGTGATGCTTGCAGAGAAAAATATTCTGTATGCCTTATAAGTTGAAAGCAGAAAGCCTAATGTTTTATCTGAACTTGGGCAATGTAAAACGAAAAAAAAAAGATCTCATTAATTCCCCTTTTATCACTCTCAAATAGTACTTATGCAATAATTATGAGTAAGCCACCACACCAGGTAATTATTATGTAATCAAATTAATCGATCAACATAAACAGCCTTCTTAGTGTTAAGTGTGTATTTTTCAACATTCTAAGAGGCAAGCAGTAGAAAAGAAAGGAATATGCCAGGCGCTGTGGCTCACGCCTGTGATCCCAACACTCGGGAAGCAGAGGGAGGAAGACTGCCGAGATTTCACAGCCAGCCTGAGCTGCATAATCAGTTCAGGGCCAGCCTGAACTATAAAGTGAGTGAGAGAGAGAGAGAGAGAGAGAGAGAGAGAGAGAGAGAGAGAGAGAGAGAGAGAGAGAGAACAAAGAAGGCAAACAATACAGTTAAATTTTATCATTAGGATCGTGTACCTTTACATGATGTGTCTAGGCTTTTATTTTTCCCCCATTCACCTGCCTTCCCTTCACCTCCTTCACCCTACCCTATTTACAAAGAGTTTGTTTCCATTTTCTCCTTTTTTCATATATTGTTTGCCTTAAATGTACCAATGAACTTTATGGCAGGGGAGAGTCTGTTGAACACAAAGGAGTTAATGCACAGAGTGGACTTCAATAAAAATACCTTAACCTCCCCCCACCCGCCAAATAAAGGAATAAGTATGTTTGAAAGAAAGACTTCTTCACTGGGTTTTATTAATTTTTACTCTAAGAGACTAGTGTAAGTGTCAGCTATCACCTTTTGGTAATGCTCATGTCAAATAAAAGAATATTTAAAACAACTATGCAGTATTCATAAATCCATCCCTTGAGCTTCAGATTGGTCATATTCACTATAGAGATCAGTGAGTAAAACAGTTTAATCAAATATATTCACTAAAATGATAGATGAGATCCAACTGATAGGTGTGTTGATTGTCAAACTTATCCAAATGGTTATTGTATAAAATTCCGTGCTGTTTGCAAATTAAAAATATTTAATAACATACAATAATGCATATCATGTGGACATTGCCATAAAATGAAGAGTTGATGTAAATGAATGTCATAATAAATAATGTCTTCTTCTTCCTGTTTTTTCTAGAAACATTTTTAAACTGTATTACATTCTGTCTATAATAACTGCATTGCAGAACACTTTGCACATTTTTAAGTGTTGATGTCATCATTAAAAACATGTTTGTTATTATATGTGTTGCAATAAAGCAATATCTAATGATATTAAGCTTCTAGGAGAGTTTGCCATCACAATTCCTAAATCTTTATGTAATTGGCTCCCCATTTTCACATTTATGCAGTTAGCAATCTTTTCAGAGTAGCACCTTTTATAAGCTTCTTCAAATCTTCAATAAACTGGAAAAGATACAACTATTTTCACTAGAATATTGGCTAAAAAAGACAATGTAGGTTGATTAAAAACAGAAGAGTTGCTCACCAGCAAAGTAGATAAAAATTAGACCACAACATGTGTGTCATTTTTCTTGACACTATAATGCCTTATTTTCTAGGTTTTTTTTCTTTACAGTATTTTTATAGTTGAAATGATATACACATATGAAAAATTGAATTGTATTCAACAGTCTCTAAGGGCAAACGCTTTTTTGACAAAGTACTATATTAGGTCCCAAGAGTGATGGAAATATAACAGAAACAATCACACAAAGGAAATATTTAAGAAAAGAATAAGCTTTCTGTACAATAGAACATTTATTGTGCAATATGCTCTTTCAAGAGATTACAATCTAGAGACAGACACGTCTCCCTCTCAGTAGAAATATATTATAACAGACAAAAGTGATGTTACAATGATGAGATAGGAGAAAAATAAACTATTAAAAATCCAAGACTCCTAGATATATTAAATTTCAAAAGTGAAGATAATTTCATTTATAGTGTTTAACTGAGAAATTACTAAAAGGGTAAAATCAATGGATAATTTAATGATGTCTCTTTCTAGATATATAAGTCTCATGACAAAAGTTTAGAACTTGGCCAATTTTCTCTTACAACTTAAGACTAGTTTAAAGTAAAATTGACTCACAAAAATGGCAAGTCACACAGTTACAATAGAAAATATGTATAACTTTTGACTTCCCAAGAACTTAATTATTAATAGCCTGGTTTCATTCGGGACTTACTGCACATAGACAATAGATTTAAACATATGTTGTATGTTATGTATGTTATATACAGTGAATAATACATGAGAACCAACAGAAATCACCTTTTGCTAAATCTGCAGTTTACTTGAGAGACAAGTTGCTCACATGGAGACAATTAGAGTCACATGAAGTTTCAGCAGATACTTTCAACACAAGCTTAGCACCATAGCAACAAGGAGTGACTGTGAAATAATTACAGTAATACAGTATTGCTACAGCTCATTTTATGCAGCCATGATTTGTACCATATTTTGCATTCATTTGCATTTTTCTCAACTATCATTGGCACCATGTATGGTCTGAAAGTGTTTGTGCCCCATCCCAGTGACAAATAAATCTTCATACAGATAAACTCACTGATTTACCCTTATCCAATATCAACCTGTAAGCAATTTTTATCTCAAATATCAGTTTTTCTTTTTTCTTTTTGCAGGTTATATCTTTCAATGACTTGATTAAAGGCACTTTTACTTAAAAACCCTCAGGTATAGGTAAACTCTCCTTAGGCTCCAATGTCCAGCCATGATTTTATGAGTAAGAGAGTGACAAGAGACCTGACATCATCTCATGTGATTTTAAACTGAGTTTACTGTACAGACTATATCATTATGAGTCATTAAAATATTCTATGGCATGGAGAGTATAATGTAAATCATCACCAAATAATAAGAGATTTATTAGTTGAAAAGTATTAATGGTATTAAAGATGTAGTGCTTTCAAAGAAGTAGCAGGATGCTGATGATATCCCTACATTTTGTTGCTCTATTTCTCTGTGCCTGTTAAAAACTGGTATTGAAGTTCACCTTTGCCCAAATAATTATACATACTGGTGATTGTCTAATGATTACAACTTTATCAATTTCACCAACCTTGTTTAATCATAATCAGTGGGGCATCAGCTTTAATGTCAGGATCATTCCACTCTTTCGCTCACCCAATGTAAATTTAATTAAATTAAAAAAAAATCAAGACCAGATAAAATAAAACTTCTGAAAGTAGGACTCTTCTTGGAAAACAATGCCAAAAATCACAGGAAGGCTTTACACTACCTATATGTTGAAATCAACAAAGAAGAAAAACTGAAAATAAATAAATCTTTTTTTTTTCCATTGCTGAAAAGCACTAGAGTTCTCACAGGGTTAAAAATAATAAGCTAAAATCTTTTTTGAAAAAAGACATCCACTGGCATTAGCAAACCTGGAAGTATCCTTGAAATTTCAAGTCAGGCAAGTGAAAATAATAATCCAGATGAACTGGTAATAAATATTAGGCAGTATGTCTGTTTTTAACATTGACAGCTCCCATTATTTCCAATTTTCTACATAATTTATATCACAAATATGCTAAGAATTTTTTTTAAAAAAATGCCATGTACATATATGGACAAAATAAGCTTCCAAAGGAATAGTATTTTATTCAACACAGCTAGAACATTATTTGAGTTCAGTAAAGCCAAAATGCTTTATTCTGAAGATTTTCTGTATATATTTTTTGGAGATCTATAAATAGCTACTTTTTAGATCTTCATGTTTTTAACACTCAACTTTTCTTTTTAGCAAGGTATATTGATATAGAAAAGGCATCTGATAATACAGTGGTTTTAAGTTTTGTTCACATTAGAATTACCTAGGGAAGTGTTGGTCATGGTGGTGCACACCTGTAATCACAGCACTCAGGAGGCTGAGGTAGGACCAGCCTGGTCTACATAGTAAGTTCAGTACTACTCTCAATTACAGAGTGAGGCCCTTTCTCAAAATAAATAAACAAACAAACAAACTAGCAAAAAAAAAAACTAATAAATCAGAATGCATGAGAAGTGACTCAGATTTTCCCCATATAATTCCACTGTACTGTAAATTTTGAGGACTAGTGCCTTACTATTTTTAATCAGGTATAGTTTGAATAAATGCCATTTAAGTATACACTATTACTTTTATGCTTCCAGAAATTCTGAATGAATTGTTATGAGGCAAGGTTTACTACATACCAATATTTTCCAAAAGTTCCCCAAATTTTCCTAGTTATTAAAATAGCTGGGATTGGGAGCCAGTACTTTAAATGCTATCAAAGTGCTCAATGACACTTCCCAAACTTTCTTGAATGGTCAAAGACAAGTAAATAACCCAAGTAAAACTCATTTGTAATTAGTAGTGTTCTCACATAAGCTGTGTACTAGTTGATTTTGTGTACTGTTTCCTCAGAATTGTCTCCTACAGTCATAGTAATGTCATTAAAATATCTAAATAATTACATCTTCCACAGTAATACAAAGTTAAATTTCAAGTCAGCTCAAGAGAAACCATCACAGGTTAAACAATGAAGATTTCAATGAGACAGATGAGTGATCTTTATAATTGCTTAACTTATCTTTGATTATTGCACCACTTCTTACTGTCAAGTGGAATTTAAAAGTTAATATCTAAACAATAATAAAAATGTAATACTCCTATTCTTTACTGCATATAAAATTTAGTGAGTACGTTGCTGAGTTTGAACCTAGTATAAGTTTGAAAGGCCTGTGTTCTTAGGCTATAACCCAGAAAAACAAGTATCTCATGTGCTTTGTCATATGTGGAATATAAAAAAATTACCATCAAAGTAGAATGGAGACTATTAGAGAAGTAAAAGGGATTCAGAAAATCAGCAAAATCCAAATGTTTCAGTAAATTTTGACATATTTCACTTACTAAGCAATACATCAAGATATCAGAGCTAGATGATGTGCTGATGACAAATCATAGTTAGAGTAAAGCAGTGCTTTGCACTCAATTTTACTTCTATTTAGCCTTGTCTTACTTTCTTCTTCCCTGGGACAAAGCACCTGACTCCTTGAGTTAAAGAAGAGTGGTTTATTTTGGCTCCCATTTCAGTCCATAATAAGACCACACAGCAGAGAGGAGTTGGAGAGGGTCTGGAAACAGAGTGAAATGATCGGCTGGGAAGGGAGATGAATCCAGGTCACACACCTGACAGCCCACCTCTTCAACCCAGACGTGACCTCCCAGCAGCAAGCTGGCTATAAGCCCCTAATCACCTTCCAAAGGCCCAACCTATGAGTACATGAGTCTCTTGGACATCTAGATGTAAGGCATAACAAGGCCTTCTTCCAGGTGGAGATGGGGCCAGTGGGAGGGGCATATGGTGAAAATGTGTTAGAGGCAGCTGTGAAATGTCATAATGAAACCAGCTGCTCCGTATAATTAATAGGTGCCAACATAGACACTATTACAATTAACAAGAAAAAAACAAAGACAAAATTCTGATATGACTGAATTCTATCATCAAATTATATCAGTGTGTTAGGCTTTGTGGAAACAAATGTGTGTTAGTAAAGATGTAGCTTGCAACACATGAAAAATATTTTAAGCAAAATTGAAAAAAAAAAGTTGAAGATGCTTCCATTATTTTTATGATGTTGTTAAATAGAAATTCCATCAGTAAAATGTAGCTTGCAACACATGAAAAATATTTTAAGCAAAATTGAAAAAAAAAGTTGAAGATGCTTCCATTATTTTTATGATGTTGTTAAATAGAAATTCCATCAGTATATGCAACACTAAAATATATATAATCTTTTTCATATCAACATGCAGTCTTAGTGGTTGGTGAAAACTTGAAAAACATTCTTTGACCATAAGAAATTACACTTGCAAATGTACTGTGTAAATAGAACATTTATGTGCCTAGACACAATTTTGTTTTATTACAAAGCTAGTTCAGCCTGTATATCATTTATAAATTAATTTTCACTTTATAGCCTTAAGTATATGACTAATTATTCTACACAACAGATGGTTGATAAAATATTCATGAGGTCAAGACAATTTAAAAAAAATTAGTATTGCTAAATCAAGTTCTAAACTAGCCATGAATAAATGAAAGTTCTCTGACTTGACTTCCTTTTGTAAATCTACAGTATTGCATGGCATAATACCACTGGCATTAATGTGGTATTTCAAACATGCAAGGTATCAGTTGTACTGATTACTATTTACAGATGTGAGGGATTCAAGAAAATTAATCCAATAGATAAATTTGGGGCTATTGTACTATTAATTGTCACACAACTCACATTTTCATCTTTTATCTTGCTTTTTGATTGTTCAGTGTCTTACAAGTATTAAGTAGAAACAGACAAAATTTCTTGCTTCCAGTACTCAATGAATGTTAGAGTAACATGGAGTAAATATGCACCCATAAAACACTTCTAGATTCCAACACTATGGCTACTTAAGGGCTTCCAGGCATCAGGCCTTGTATTTGCTCTTCATCACATGGCTCAGTGCAGTGCTCTTTATTGTTGGAGCTCAATATGCCAACTTAAACAAAAATGAAAATGAGAGGATATTCTTGATAGAAATGCTGTCGATAAGTACAGAGTTGATGGTGCTGAGTAGGAAGACTAAGCAAGGACTGTCTCTGGTTCTAAATGAGGATTGTAAATAACTTGCAGGAATTACACACAGTGTTGTATTTCCCAAAACAAAAGTGGAATATTTCAGCAAATGTTTTGAAAGATTTCTCCAACTAACCAATCCAGGAAGACATTAGAGATGGATAATGTGATGCTGATGAATCATATTTACAGTAAAATAATTTTTTCCATTCAATTTTACTTCTATTGAGTCCTTCATTTAGGTGGAAATTATCCTTTTAAGAGAAGAAAAAAGTTGGAATGCACTATCTCGCTAGTAAGTTAGAAAATGCAAGTCCGTTGCTAACCAGCAATACAAGAACTCAGTAAGTCAGAATTTCTCCAAGTAATGTACTCCCAAAACTTCAAATATCACTCCTCCAAGATCCATGGTAGCATTCCAAGCAAGGTTAAGAAAGGAAAGTAAGTGGAACAGAAAAAGGGAGGCATTCTATCTCTTTTAAAGAAATGACTGAGACAGGAGCTCAGATATCAGAAAATGAAAAATACCTTTGGAAAATACAATTCACTATTATCCAAAGGTGTGACTATTGGAAAAAAAATTTTAAAATGAAAACAATCCTTATACTGGTAATTGAAGTCTTGCTTGTGATACTAAGAATTTTCAAATACATTTTGTGAGAAGAATAAAGTGATTGAAGATTTTCAGAGTGAGGAAGCTACTCTGAACAAACTCTAGAAGATTAAATTGGCTTCAACGGGTCTGAAGGATCAAATGAGAAATCTTACATTTTAGTTTTACCTGGTTTATGTTATTATTTAAAGTATCGAATAAAATTGTATCAAGGACATTATCCATGAATGGGAGAATATGGTTTATTTTTATTCATTCTTCACCTTCAAAATACTAGTTATATAAGGGAGTTCTGGTGATAAATAAAATGTCTATTTTATTGCTATGAAATATTTTTGTTTGCTTCATATAGATGGATGATTAATGCTGATATGTAATGTAAATGTATTTTTGTGACTCTCAAGAGTAAAACCTAATTGCATAGCTCCTATGGCTATATAGATGTAATTTTTGGGGGCTAGTGATATAGGGAGACATTTCCAATTTCCAAATAAGCTTTCTATTTTTTTCTTTTTCCCATATAAGAAATTTTAACTTTTGGCAGAGATAAATATATATATCAGAATATTTGACCTATGAAATTCAGTAAATGGTGCATGTCTTTAAATAAAAATAAAATTTACTTTTCTATAATTTTTTATTGAAATACATTTCATATTCCATAAAAATCTTAAAAGTATTTCTAAAAAAATAATGAAGATATTACTAATCTCTAGAAGACATGCACTTAAACCTTAGGGCCAAATACTACTCCTGTGACCTTTGAATAACTGATCAACTGAGAAGACCCTGTGAGTTGAAATATCATGGCAAATTCGTGGTGTGAAAAATATTGGCAATATTGGTTCATTTCAAATAAGTCAAGCATCTGAGAAGACTGCGTTTCATAAATTACTGGACTGTCTTAAAAGGCATTTGAATTGCATGCCTAAGACTTAAAATTGATATTTTCATATTTATTTGACTGAAAATACACAGTATTCCCCAGTAACCACAGAGGATTGGTTCTAGAATTCAAGGAAGATATAAAAATCCAAGAATGTTCATATTTTTATGTGAACTGGCAAGTATTTGCACATAACTCATGTATATGCTCTCAAATACTTTACATCTTCTCTAGACCATATGCAATACCTTATGAAATATAAGTGCCATATTTTACATGCATTGTAGTATTTGTTCAGAGAACGATGAGAAAAGTATACATGTTCAGAGTAGTCATAAACCTTTTCTTGGATATTTTAATCTGTGATCTGATTTATCTGAGGATGTTAACACATGGTTACAGAAGGCTGACTACTACACTTAGTGATCCACACACAACTCTCTAATTTGGTCTAAGGAACCGCCCTACTAATGAGGCCTACAGGTCCATAGAGTATGAACACCTTATCTGTGCTTCCACTTTCTCAGGATTGTGATCTGGCTTCTCTTTCTTGCCATATTTTTATACTGAGCATAGCAGTGGTTTCTTCAAACATGTGGCCAGAAAAGTCATAGTGCTATTTTTTTCATTTTAAGTTAATAACTTTGTACACTTTTAGCATAATAGCTTAGCAGGTTGTGATCACCTCACATGTGAGCAGGAGGCTTTGAGTGTGGGGGCTAGGTTACCAACAGTTGGTGCCAGACTGCACTGGGCATGAGGGTTTCTTAGAAAGAAAGAGATTATCAGGATTATTCATTTGGATGCTATAGGTAAACACACAAATAAGGAATTGGGAAAACAGCATTTATCTAAAAATCACATTAATAGTTAATTTAAGATTAACAATATATCAAATCAGACAAAACCAGGATTATTGTTGTCCTGCAAAAATCTTTCTCCCAGTGTTTAAACATGTATTCTGGGGCCAGGGATTTGGCTCAGAGGTTCCACCGCCTGCCTCACAAGCGCAAAGGCCCAAGTTCGATCCCTGTTACCAAAAGAAATAAATAAATACATGTATCCTTTTCATCATGGCACTTAGAGATCTTAACAACTAGATTCTAAAATGCCTCTATGATCTCATTATTTTCTTTTCTCTGTATGCTATTCAGACATCTTGAATTAATATCACTGCTTCCCTAATCCCAGACAATGTTAGACCGTTTCATTGCATTGTCTTTCCCGTTGCTAATCTTTCAGCTGAAAGTTATGTTTCCCTCCATTCTCTCAAATATTTCTCATTTTCAAGGTTTAATTCAAAAGCTAAATCTCTTCTTTTTATTGAAAACTTGTTATTTGTGCCTATCATTTGTATCATGCTGCTTTGAATAAAAATAATTAATTGAAGACTGTGGTTCTTCTCCTTCAGTGTCTAGTACAGTAAGTGGCCACTTCTTAGCACTAATGTTTGTTATACATAACCAACTGTTCTCCAAAACAAAGAGAAACCATGTTCCACACTTGTGCATGGTTTAATATAAAAGTGATCATTTCCAGAAGCAGATGACTAGAGGATCCAGGAATTTAGATAAGTACCATTTGAAATGTCATGAAAGAGACTTAAATTTGTTAGGCTGAAAGAAAATAAAGAGACAGAACGATTTGTTCCAGATAATTTCCAGATCTAAGAAATAGAAAATGAATCACAGTTTACAGGGAGCCAAAGACAAAGAAGGATATTCTAAAACAGACAAGTGTCCAAAAATAAAAGGCTTATACAACAGGAAGCTTTACAGGTGGTTTTACTACATGCTGAAATATTGACAAATATAGATTAAAACAATCTACATTTCAAAATGGCAAGAGAAGAAGAGAATGAAATTTCCAAAATGTAAAAATGATTTGTGGTTAAAGCAATGCAAATGGTTCTCAACCTCATTTCATTCATACACAATGTATATTGTATTAATGTAAGCTGCTCCATAAAGACGTAAAATCAATAAATTAAAATCTTTGAAAGGAAGCGTCCATTTTTAGCAAACATTTTTGGGAATGTGTGAGGATAATAACAGATGTTGTGTTACATTCCACACAGCAAAAATCATTCTTTATTCAAATGCACAAGTAATTTGTTCATATTGTCATATATCTCAGCACCAGTATTGGAATCTTTAGAATATTAGCTTCTGAAACTTTATCTTCACAGTCTAAAAAAAGGTCATTTTAAATGTGTTGTGTGACTCATTGGCTATGTCACTAACTGTCCTTTAGCTCTGTACCAGCTAATAATATTTATTTACTCATAGTGATGAAACTAAACAAAGAAGCTACTGACTTCAGGCTCAATATAAGCCACCTTAGACAGACACCAAGAGATGATAAAGATCGAAACATTTTTTATGCTCTCCTCACAAAAGTAAATGAAGTAGTGACATTCTAGGCTTAGAAAACTTAATGGGTTTAAAACTTTAATGGGTTTAAAACAAATTGGGATAATTTAAAAATAGTTATTATTTAAAAGAATTTTATATGCTTCATTGGAATAAAAAATCCAGGTAATTTATATTAAAAATAAATTCTTTAACATTTTTATTTGTGATGATTGGTACATTTTTACAATTATACATATATGTATTTTTACCATTATGGTGAAGTTCTCGTTATAAACTGCTTTGCTTTTTAGAAAGAAATGTTATTCAATAAAATGTGATTTTTTTATAATGTCTAAATATTTGATCTCCAGATTTGTAGAGAGATTTAAAGAGATTTATAAAATTGAATTTGACAAATATCTAGTTTTAATCTTTTGATATTTAATATAGGTCATTTTAGTTTAAACTATGAATAATATCACTGATACTTTTTTGAGTATAAATATCATTTTACTACAAATAGAGAAAAATGCACACAGTAAATTTTTAAAAGTGATAGCACTAGTTTTGATATGCTTCTGTCATATGAAAATGACATTACTTCTAAGTAGATCTAAATTATTACACAATGCATTCACCTACTAAAATTTATTTATTAAAATCCCTTTTGGCAGTATATACAAAACATTCGATACTATTAAGTGAATACTTTTTTATGTAGGATGTAAAGATGCTAATTTAATTTATCTCTAAATGTGATATATATGATATTGTTAATTAAAAGAATACATTATTTGTACATCCTATAAATTAATTTTTAAAAATGGAGTGAAATATATCATAGGCTGAATTTTATTGTTATTATATTTTAAAAAATCAATAGATTTTATTTGTAGTGAAGTTTCAGCTTTAAAGAAAGATTGAGTGGAAAATGCAGAGTTTCCTCATGATCCCTCTTTTATTCCTCCTCCCAGTATCTCCTGTTATTTGCATTTTGCATGAGTGTGATATGTTTGTGACAACTGATAAGCTGATATTGACACATTATGCTTAAGTAAAATGTGTAGTTTACACTAGGGTTCATGCTTGTGTTGTGCCCTGTGTAGGTTCTGACAAATTATTAATGTCATGTGAAGAACAGAGAAATGTGTAGGCTGAATTTTAGATAAATAATATCTAGTCCTCCATTTGGTCTATAAAATAAGATAAACTCAATGACTTTCAACACTTCTTTTGAGAATTAATGAAACTAACACATACTGAACTTTTCTGTCATATCAAACCCTTTACTAAATAATACACCTGAGTCACTTAATAATATTCATGAAAAATTAAATTATACTAAAGAAAGATGGCTGAAATTATACTAAAGAAAGATGGCTGTAATTATAAACACATAAGAGATCAGTTGCTCAGCAGTGTTTTTTACCTCCTCTTCCATTATTATTTTTTCCAGCCATAGTTTTAGATTACTGGGCAAATCTAAGGAAGTAGAAGAACAAGGTGGGGGGGAAGAAAATAAATTGTTACAAGGAAAAGACTAGTTATTCAGATAGTTATAAAAAATAGACTTTTATTTTTTTTATAATTTTCCCTCTACAAATTTTATCTAATAATTTAGATTAGAAGAAATTATTTTACTAATTTTCTTTCTTCTTTACTCTCCATCATATTTTTATCAATATATACTGCTATTCTTTTTATTACTTTGCAATATTTATAGTTGGAAAAGAAATACTTAAGAATAACTGTTTGAACTTTAAATAGATATTAAAATCTAAGTAAAGGAAAAACCACATCTGAAATGCCTTACCAATCATCTAGTGTTAGAAAGATTTGGTCACATGATAATCATAGTTCTAACAATGTAAGATATGTTTTTGTAAACACATGCCATCTGTAAAACCAAAAACTGAAGCAGATGACCGTACCTTGTGATTATTCATAAGAGAGAAAAATAAGATACTTCACTGAGGAGATTTATAATATAAAAAAAAACTCTATATTTAAGGGATAATCGTCTGATCACATCAGACAGTTCAGTGACTAGTGGTCATTTTAAAACAGCAAGAATTTAGAAGTATTCTCTGATTACTTATCCCCAATAAAGTATACTGATATTAGTTATTTATTTTCATAATATCTGTCACATTAAGTAATGCATATTCAAAATCAAATTCTTAAAACTCATGAACCAAAAGCCTAAGGGGATGAACATAGTTACTCTTCTTAGGAAGTGGAATTCATTTCAGGTCTTCAATTGCTCATGCATTCGGGTTCTACCTGCTATAGTTTAAAGCCATTATTGAAATCTTCATAGCATGAGATGTGTCACATAAGATACTTCTGAGGAGATTTATAATATAAAAAAAACTCTATATTTAAGGGATAATCGTCTGATCACATCAGACAGTTCAGTGACTAGTGGTCATTTTAAAACAGCAAGAATTTAGAAGTATTCTCTGATTACTTATCCCCAATAAAGTATACTGATATTAGTTATTTATTTTCATAATATCTGTCACATTAAGTAATGCATATTCAAAATCAAATTCTTAAAACTCATGAACCAAAAGCCTAAGGGGATGAACATAGTTACTCTTCTTAGGAAGTGGAATTCATTTCAGGTCTTCAATTGCTCATGCATTCGGGTTCTACCTGCTATAGTTTAAAGCCATTATTGAAATCTTCATAGCATGAGATGTGTCACAAATCACGAGCATGACATAGTGCAAAGCGTGAAAGATTACTCAGAGTCAACATCCAATTCAAAACCCAAGATGGCCCAGAGGGATTGCCCTTAAACAAGACCCTTCCATGTGAGACAGTCTTGTAAAGACAACCAGAACTGAACTTCTGTGAACCAGGAAGTGAGGATAAAGTACTCAAGGAAGGACACTGTTGCAGGAATTCATGTAGGGGACAGGGGAAGGACAGGGTAATGTCAGGGTGGTCTGTTACATGACTGACCTTAGAACCAGTGTGAATAATTAAACTGAGAGTAGGGAAGATAAAGGCTAGAGCATCCATTCCTTAAGGCAGCATGTTTTGATCTTAGTTGGACCACTGGCTTTGTAGACCATCTTTTAAGTTCTAACCTTGCATTTCGGTAGATTTTTGGCATGTGGCTCTGCATATCCATTTCACACATAGTTCCAGCCAACTTCTGTTGCATCTTTGAAAGCCATGATGTAAAGCAGTTTATGTTCAAGGCTCTCCCAGCAATTACATAGTTAGGTATATAGTACATAGCCCAGAAAATGCATTCCATTGTGATTGAACACTTCTCAGGTAATTTTTTTTTTTTTTTTTTTTTGGTATGGGGGATTGAACTTGGGTCCTTGCACTTGCAAGGCAGGCCACTGAACCACTTAGCCAGGTAATTAAGGTGACCGACTTTGGTATGTATTAGATATGAGTACAGGTAAGTAGTATTAAACTTAATCAAAAGAATAAACCTAATCCATTCTAGTTCATTGTGCAGCATAACAGGTTTTGCCTTTAATGAAAGAGAACTTTATCAATTACAAAAAGGAAATTATCATGATTTATAAGAATTTACAAAATTTATTGAAAAATATTTTACTAATAATAATTAGGTCAAACTCCAAGACTACCAAATAGTTTTCCATCCTAGTCCATGTACTTTGAAAGTTTTACTAATTTTACAATAGAAGAAAACCTCTAGTCTGCATAAAATTAAGTCCTTAGGACACACCACAAAATATTTTGGTTAATACTGTTAGCTGATTTGAATATCTTCTGCGAGCTATAGTTTTAAACAGAAACAGATAGTACACCCAAATTAAAATAATTTTCAAAACACAAGAATCTTTTTACTAATCTGCAAAATTTATAAAATACAATAGCCCATTGCAATAATAGCTAGGCTCGAACCACTTCTAAATAAATAATAAAAGTCCTCAAGACAAGAAGAAGTTAGTCAAGTAAACTGAGCAACCTTGAGATATGCAGTGGTCCTCAGCAAAGGGACACATTCTTCTCAAGGCAAGCACTTAGGCAGGATGACAAAATCAAATATACCTACACTTCTGTGTTCTACCTTGCTCTGATCTCTGTCTGACTTTTGTCAACACAAAAGAAGGCAAGGGTCATGGGAGGCTTTTTCCTGCCATCCAGAAAAGTTATTCTTTCACGGCAGAGAATAAGAGGAAGACAGACGAGAGAGTATCTAAGGGGATATTCAACAGGAGTATTTTCTAAAAACACACTTTAATTTTTTCAGAATATAAAATGAAACATGTTACTTATATAAATTTGGAAAAGAAATAAAATGAATAATTGGTATAGAGTATCCCTTTTTACTCTTCCTATTGAAAGTAGAAGAACAAATAGTAACATGACACACATAGTAACAAAAATCTCAAACACAATTTTCAAGTGTAGGGGACTAATTGAACTATGGTGGTAATTAGGATGCAGCATCAACTTGATTGACTTCAGGATCCATTGGGGAGTTGATGGAACACACTTCTGGAAGAATACAAGTACATCAGAGAGGCATAGTCATGGGGTTATGCTTGTCCCCTGGCCCTTTCTCTGGCACGATTCCCCTTCTCTGCCTCCAGTTGCTATGAATAGAATAGCTTTGTTCCACTACTCTCTTCCATCATGATGCTTCTGATAATCACAGACTGAAGCCCCTGAAACTTTGAGCCAAACTAAACCTCTCCTTTTAGTTGTGGGTGTCAGTAATGCGTCCCAGCAATAGGAAAACTAACACATTTGTGCAATGAGAAAATCCAAAGTAAAGGCAGTCTTTGTGGTTGGTGTGATTCTGGTTCTTTTCTCTCCATGTACTGTCTACCACTTGTCAAAATTAAGTAAGGCCCATACTTCCTGATGGCAAAATGGCTGAATTTCCAGGCTCTACCACAGCAATGTAGAGGAAGCAAGAAAAATGCAGGAAGAGAGCTGGCTTCTACATTGTTTTTTCCTATAGATTCAAGAAATTCTTCCTCTTGTATATTTGGTGTGAATTGAATCACTGGAAGTAATTTCTGTGTTCAGAGGAGAGTCATGTGTGGATCAGCTTAGGATGAGGTTATCAGAAGTGGTAACTCTGAGAGAAATGGAATTCCTGTCCCTCAGAATGATGGCTCAGTCAATATCTCCAAGACTTTAGCTGAGCACACTCAGGGAATAGCAAAATTCATTCTGGGGAGAAAACCTGCATGTCTAGGACTGCACTTTTATTCTCTGTGCCCAACCCCTGTATAGATGAGTACACTGAGGCTTACAAGGCTTGAGCATTTTTTACAGCATTTATCTGCTAAAGAACAAGGCCAGAACCATATCTTCAATTTTTATCTTATAATAATTTTCTAATTTCTGTAAACACATTGAAGAAGTCCAAACTAGAGCTTAAAAGCCATAGATAGGGTTTTTAAGTTATAAAACAAAGCATCCAAAGTATAGATAAAGTTGGTCATTTAGATAAGCTGAAGTTAGTGTTTTTTAATTATAAATATTAATTCAAAAGTTTTACAATAAATTAAAGACTAAGGTTCACTATAAATTATTGAAAAATATTTAATATTTAGAGCAACTAACACACATAATTTGACTCTTCTAAACATAAAATTAGAAATATGTGGGAATTTTAAAAAATTAAGCTTAAAGACAGGAAGCAAAGAAGTAGATATAGGCCAACTTTTATTTCTATGAATAAAATATTATATATGTAGTGTATTCGTAATTTACATGTTTGTGTTTGATCTGACATCTATTATCTGTGAAACTTCTTCTTATCCTAAATTTTTGAATGTTTTGGTTTGTGCCTTTGAATTTTACACATGGTAGATAGTAGTTTTATGTTTAATAAAGTTTATAATTCTAAATACATAAATAAATATTTTATTTATATCATGCTACTATTAAAATACTTTATAAATCTAGGTCTTTAAATTTACTTCTCTGAGCCATCTGACCCAGGTAAATATCAAGTTTTGGGCAAATAAATGGACTTCCATTTCTCAATGAATCTGTTTCATCTTTAAAAAGCAAAGAAATCACAGAAGTGAAGCGTAAATCTCATAAGTTTGAAGAGCTGGTCTCTATCCTTCTGTATTCTTTCCTTCTTTGTTTTGCACTGCACTCTTGCGACTAATAGTGAAGAAATATCACATAGTTGAAATATTTGGTTCAATAGCATGCTTCCTTTGAGATTTTGATAAGAGGTAATAATAACCTATTTCTGAACTCTAGACTTTGAACATAGTATTGGGCTTATGGCAGAAGTACAACATGAATAAGATAGTTAGATTTCTTGATATAATCTTAGATCTGCCTGTAGGCATTGACTGTAACTTTTGTTCATTTCTTAGTTTATTGTATATAAAATGCTCAAAATTTTAACAATACAGTAGAAAATAATCCCTGACCTTTCCAATCATAGGGATAATAAAAAAGCAGTCAGCATTTAAATATTGAAGTTGTGTAAGGGTGTGATATATTTTAAGGCAAAAGCATGTTGTCGTGGTCCCCTAAAATGTTATTTATTGTACAATGAATTGTAGCAATAAAGCACTTGTTTTTAAACAGATATATTTCAAAATGTTTCCTACTATCAGGGAAATATTTTAACTACTTGTTTATGCAATGATATTAAATTTGATATTGAAAACATGTTGACACAACAAGGATCCAGTAAACCATGCTGTGGCATAGAATATAATTTAAACTTCAGAATGACGGTGCTTCATATTTATCTTTTATCATTCCTTTTTGAGTAGGCAGAATGTAGCATATAGGATGGCAAATTCTACAAGTTCATATAGGAGAGATGCATCTTCTAGTTCATGATACGATAGTCCTATTAGGTGGATGATATCTTATATCTACTCCTCATTTAGGCTAGCAGGGCAGAGTCTGTGAGAAATCATGCTCCCTAAGAAAGGAATGGTAAACAATATGGAGAGACAAGATCAGGGTGGAGGCTATCTTCAGGCTTTTGATTCAGTGGCGGGGTTGATCCCTGCGAAGTTAACTTTTGTGTTACCATCACAGAATGCCCAAAGTGACCTCTCTCATAGACCATATTTTGCCAAGGAGCTGAGCAGTCTCCAAAAGTTCATTGTACAAGCAGCAATGGGGCAAACAGGAAAAGCCATAATTAGGAATATGAGTATGGCTTCCTCTGACCTTCTTGCTGTCACGGGTAATATAGCTCTCTAGAATTAGAAAGTGCAGGCTACCTTTAGCCCTTAGGTTCTTGCCAAGGCTCACAGTGACTTCTCAGAAACCTACTGTTCTTTCTTTTACTCACTTTATCTTTTAGCAACACAGATGTATATTAAAGCAGGGGCTCAAAACCCGATAACATAAATTTGAGGCTTCGTTACCCTTTTAGGTCTTTTTTATTTGTACGGTTGAGCAGTTAAAGAAGAATAAGTAAATTAA
>NW_022900926.1:47109623-47141098 GCF_012274545.1 Fukomys damarensis
AAATTTGTGAAAAAATTTCCTCAGCACTATTCTAGAAAATTAATAACAAGTCACATCATACCAATTCCTAGAAGGTAGAGTAGAAGAATAACTGATAGTTTTACAGACTTTCCTTGGTTGCAATCTAAGTTGGCTCTTTTCCCAGTGAGTTTTAAAGTGTATTATTACCAGGAATGTGTATTATAAGATGGTATTTCTTTTCAGACATATAGATATGTGTTAAAGTGTATTTTACAGATAAAGTTTCTGACAGAATCCTATCCCAAAACTATATGCCTGAATTATTTCTACCTTAAACCTAGGCTGTCACAATTTTTTTTTGCACTTATAAGTGAGACTTTTACCAACTGATTATAATTAAAGAGTTTGTTTTAATAAAGGAACAATTATAAAAGAATAAATTATTTTAATTAAGAAAACTAGCCTCCTATTTTAATGTGGCCTTGAGTATTTAACAACACTGCTTTATGTGAGAAGCTTAAATTTGTAAAATCAGAATAAATGTATTTAACATAAATCTGAAAGGGACTACCCTACATGGTAAATCGATTTTGCATGAAAATGGTGTTACACAATAGAAACATTTTGTTTTCAATTTTTTCAAGTCTCAAAGCAAAGGTCTACTCTTGAATTTTTTTAAGTAACACATAGAAGGCTTTTTAATAAGACAGAAAATTTGAAAATTGAATTATATTTAAGAACCATAGTCATTCATTATTTTCTTTAATACTGATAGATTATTTAAATGATGTCCACTATTTCTTAGGAATTTACTGTTTGATGTGAACTGGAGTTCTGAGTAGTACATTTTTTTTGCAATACTTTATAATCACTTTGTAACACTATCGGTACTTCCGTGATCCTGTTTCTCATCTTACTCTGTGAGATATCTCAGCTCTCCAGGCCTCTTCAGTTATCACAGGTGTATGGATGACTCACAAGTTCTATTTTCTGCTCAATTCTCTCTCTCTATCTCTCTCGTGTTCTAGGCTACAACTTCCTGTGGAAATCTTCCTGTGTATGTCTTCTAGATACATCACACCTGACTGTACAAAACTAAATCTTCCTTATTTCTCTTCTGCATTATCACTGCAGTAAATAGTAACATATTTTATCCACTTCTGACGAAAGGAGCCTGGGAGCTATTTTTGACTGTTCCTTCTACACCTAATTGATCATAGGATCCTGTTGATTGTACTACATAAGCCACCATTCAAATTTTCTCATCACCAAATCTCCTACCTATTTGGCCTTGCTCTAATTCACGGATTGCATAGTGCTAGAATAAGCTTTTTTACTTTTCAGTTTTGAATCCCTGACACTGCCAAGAGGGCAAGTTTATTCACAAAATTTATGATGCTTTCATCACCTTAGTAGGAGGTTTTTTTGTTTGTTTGTTTGTTTTTACATACTGGTCTCTGGGTTATTTCCCTGATCTTGCCAATCTGCAATCAGAGGGAACTAATTTCATCTCTTCAGCTGTTCCAGTGTCTGTCTTCCTGCCATGTCTTCCAATAGGACGTGCAAACTTATGTACAGAGTATTTTTCACCTTCCCCTCCCCTTCTTCCCATTCTCTGTCCTAGCTTCAGTTGAATATGTGTCTTGCTGTGTGTGTCAGTTCTCCAGAAGAGTTCTCATGACTCTCCCTTGAGTCTTTCTTCCACCTTAAAGGTAAGAGCCCTTTTAATATGCAACTACTGGACAGTATATTTTCTACTCACAATGCACATCATATTTTATTGAAATTGCTTTCTTAGTTGCTTCAACTTGTTATTTTTTCTGTCTCCCTTACTAGACTGTAATGAATGTAATGCTTCAAGATTTTGACAAATTTTTCTTAACGTTTTCTCTTTTGGTTAGGACAATGACCACACATAAGCACTTAATAAATGTTTATTGAAAAGATAAAAGCTTAACTTTTATACAAATAATGAATTTCCACTTAAAGCTATTGATAAACAATTAAGCCAGAAATTGCATATTCCTATAGGTGTATGTCTATTGAGAAAAAAATCTAATGGCCTAAAATTTATTCAGAAATATCACCTTTAAATATATCATAGATACGACATATAACTGAAAATATAATTCAAGGATAATCAATAAATTTAATGCAATTCCAGTGGGATTGTTTGAGGAATTTTATAATACAAATACTCTTTTGAAAGAAAGCTAACAGTTTAAAAAGCTGTTTGAGACCATATACCAGTGTGTCAGGAATCCACAAGTACCAATGTAATGGTATCAAAAACAGACCCATATTGGGCATATAATAACGATGGCTTTGAAGAGAAATTGAAATTGAACACATCAGGAAGCAAATTGTATAAGGCCAATTGAATAATCTATTAAAGCAATTATGTATCAAAATTGCATCTTTCTACGTGAATATTTCAAATATTTATATTGAAGTAGATAAAAAGGAAGAGAGAAAAATGAAATGAGTCAACATTTTATAAAACAATATATAGAAATGCACTATACATATCTGAAAGTTATATTTCATGAGAAATCAGAGGATTAGGGGTGGGCAAAATTTAAATTGTTGGGTAAGTTTCAAACATTAGAGCAGTGGAAATTTATATACAATATAGGCGACAGTATATTTTGCTATCAAATTGGAAAAAAATTGACATCATCTTGAAAACAGGGAGCTTATCTTTAGTAATTTCACTACAGTGTGGTAAAAGATGTATACAAGAATTTGCCCAATACAAATTTTTCATAATAGTAAAATCTGAGGACAGCCTAGTGTTCCCACAAGAGATAAATAAGATTTTTCTTTAATCATTTAGAAATAGATAGATATACTACACTAAAACTACTGAATTAGAAAAAAGGATAATAATAAATTCATGGAAAAGGACACTAAAAGTACAAATACAAGTATTACCTGTTGAAGAGAGGCAGGGGAAATGGAATAAGGGATGAGCATGAAAGTTTGGTAGATTCCATGATGTTTTATTTCTTGGGGGGAGTGGTACCAAAGATTGAACTCTGGCCCTTGTGCTTGAGAGGCAGGTGATAGAACCACTGAGCTGAGCCAAATCCCCGGCCCTTCTTGGATTAGATCAGGGGTTTTTATTTTGCTGCAAATATATACTTTCCTTTGCGTAAACTGGTATTTTGTGCCATGTAAACAACTTAAAAATCATGCAAAAAGAAATTTGATTTGGTGTTTTTAATTCATAAATAGTACCAAAACATAGTGGACTATTCCAATACATCTGATATGTCAAACAATGAACAGTCAAAAATAATTTCAGTGGAGGGAGAAGGATTTCCTTATGCATATAAAAAGAAGAACAGGATATATTAAAGAATAAAGTATTTTTGCTAGAAGCATAATCTATTGATAAAACATATCATAGGAAATTCAAATCATAGAAAATCTTTTGGGCAGACCATAAGAATTTTAGAATTTTTATGAATTACCAAATGCCTTCTAAAATTATTCAAAGAGATGATAAACTTGTTTTTATATAGAGTGAAATTTCTGGGACTAAAATATCAATTTTATCAATTTTAATTATATAAGTTGAAAGAAAAGGATTAATTACTATGTTTGTATAAATGGCAAAATTTGCTGAGGGACTGTAAATGAATAATGTCCAAATGATAATTCAAAGGAAAGTCCTTTATCAGAAGCATATATTTCTTTTGGGCAGTATAGAAAATGTGTGATTGTTTTGAATGGAAATCTTGGCTGGAAATAAGCTATATTTCAGTCTAAAAACATGATCATCATAGAAACAATCTAACATGAGGCTTTCTTATCACCAGTCAACTTTACTAACAACTTAATCAGTTAAGGGTTCTGGTATGGTCTGGATGAGTATTCCTCAAAAAGCCTTGGTGTTCAAGTCAATGCTATTGAGCATGATGGGCTTCCTTACCAAGGGCCTAAGGCCCTGCATCTGCTTAGTCTAAACTGGGATCTCCAAACTTTAGGCTGAAAAATTACTTAAGTTATTTCATTATTTGATGGAAATCTGACTTGCATAAGCTCTTTTCTAGAGCCACGTATGTGGATCAAAATGATGGCCTGGAAGACTTGGCTGTATAAATTTGCCAAGTCACTTAACTCTTCTGTCCCAGGTTTTCCCATCTAAAAGTGAAAAATGATAATACTTGATTCATAAAGGTATTGTGAGAATTGATGTCTAATACATGGGATAATTTGCCAAAGAACATAAAATATAATTTAGAGTCTTTATTAATATTCCCAGATAAAAGCATGTAGTGGACCCTTAGTAAGAATTTATAAAATAAGCATATTTTGGGGGATATCATTCATCAGCTTTCCAGCGAAAATTTCTTGAAAAACTTTTAGCACTAGTTGTAAAATACAAACAGTGTGGAGGGCTGCAGCTTGGCTAGGGCAGTAGTATGAGTTGAGATTTTAGCATATTTATTGCAAGCACTCTCCCCTTTCTACCACAGTTGGCTTTGACTACACTGTTCAAACTCTTTGCTTATTAAGAAATTCATTAAAGCTTTGATTCATTCAAATAACATTCATTCAGAAGCTTCTAGATGTTATGCTTTAGTCAGCAAATAGTGTTCAAGTTTTATAAATCGGTTATACAGATAGGTAGGCGAACAGGCGTATCCTTTTTTTCCATGTTTTCCCTAAAAAATCCAATTTCTTAATCTCATTAAAGTAAGAAAGTAACCGGTAATTTCTCTCTATTATCTATTATCTGTCCTAATTACTTTCTTCCAAAATTTATTGCACCATAATGGTGGATGGTGTGATACAAAAGGAAGATCTTCATTTATAACTCTCTTCAGCTGCCTGTAGAAAAGAGGAAACTTGCTTTCATTGCAAATATTTGGATTTTTTTCTGGTAAAAGATGTGATGTTTCCTTATCTTTTCTCTTTTCCTTTCAACTTATGAGTTATTCTGAATTATTAAGACCAGAGCCATTATTGTATAGTACTTGAGTGTTTCTAGAACTATGGTATTTAATGTATCATCATAAAAATTTATTTATTGACCGAGTCTTAGTGAGAATTGGCAGTCACACAACCTCACCCTTTCTTCCACTTAGCACATACTATGTAGAATATGTATATAATTAAATCTAAGTGGTTTTAAAGATAAATATCTACACTGTATGGCTATTCACAATGCTGACTTTAATGGTATACTTCGCTGAGTTAAATTTCAGTAAAAAAATAAATTTAATTTCTGTGATTGCTTATACTACTTCCTGAGGTCAAGTTAGTTTCTTTTGAAAAGGTCTGGCCACTGAAGATATTAAATTCAATATTTGTTCACTTTTAATTTAGATTTTATTATATAGTCTTTTAAAAAATCTATTCCCCATAAAATATCATTCTTTAGTCCCTTCCTTTTTTACCGACACCAATTCAGGAAAAGGGGAATTTTAAGCAGTTTTCAGAAAATACAGAAAGTGTTATGGTACAACATGATCTGGCTTTCACATCTTAAAATCTGAAACGTGCCTCTGGAAACTACAGTAGGCCAAGGAATAATTACAGGGTGTGCTAAATGGCACCTTTCACTTTTCACGTGTGCTTCAACACTCAGTTTTCAGTAGATCATGGAGAGGAGATCAGTATTCTTTAGAAACTGAAAACACCACAGGTCAGGGCAGCGGGCCTGATGGGAAAAGACTGTGGCCCACAAAGGTGGTCTTTGTAAGGCATGACGACATACTGGTGTCTGTTACTGAACTGGCAGGCTCACCACTTCCCCTAGTGTCTGCTCTTGAAATACTAAACTCATCTGTATTGCAAAGCATGATTCAGGAAACAAGCAGGCTTTTAAGGGCCCCAAACTCTGAGCTCCAGAACAAGGATCAGTTTCACTCATTTAGCTTAAATCCCTTCTATAAAGAGCTGATGTTGTACAGTAGACTTCAACTAACGCTTATTCAACTATTTTTTATGGGACTAATATCTCCTAAGGTACAAAGTAGTAATTAGAATAATGGGGCCTTTGACATTTTCCAGAAATTCATATAGTGCTCCAACCAAGCTATTCTTGTCATTGAATTTTGAGGTGTTTTATCAACAGAGAACAACTACAGCGTTTTGCACTTTGCATACATTTTTGCAGGTCTGTTTTGAAATGAGTTACATTGAATCTCTGTAAACTGCGTTAGAAGTAACTTTATTACTGTTTGAAAATATATGCTTCTTGAAAAGAATCTTAGGGATTTACACCTTATCTAATTACCATACTGAATTAATTCTCTTTTCCACTTCAAACTCACAAAGTAGGTATCCTGCCAGTGTTGCCAATGAACATTGCTTGATCTCAGATATCACATCTCAGTCAAACAAGGGCTTTATTCCCATAGAAAGGTAACCTGGCATTCTAGTTTCCTCTTTTAATTGCATGCATATGGAGTCATTTAATTCTTTTTGTGTTTTTCTGGTTTTGGGGGGTTTCAATTGATAATTATCACATTCTTCAACTATGGTGGAACCTACAGGAGTATTCAATGATAGAATCAGGTGACAGCAAATACTTTAGCAAATTATTTTAAACCAATCCAAAAAAAAATTTTTTTTTTTGGTTTTTGAGACAGGGTCTCACTACATAGATAGGATTGACCTGAAACTCTATGTAGCCCAGGCTGGTCTCGAATTCACACTGATCCTCCTGCCTCAGCCTCCTGAGTGCTGGGATCACCAGCATGTGCCACCATGCCAGGATCAAAAAATTTTAAGGCATATAATTATTTCTTCCATTACTGTGGTTAATAGCCTTATTTATAAAGAAGGAAAATTTTCATAACTGCATTGTTAATTGCAATATTCAATATGCATCACTCTGCCTTGCAAGTTCAAAAAGAACTTCCAGATTTTCTGAAAGAATGTCAGCTCTTTTCTATTTTACTCTATCATCACATTTAGATTATATATTTAGGTGCCTTCTCATATTATTACCCACATGTTATTTTTATTTTTAAAGTGTCTAGGGTAATGATGAGCTCTTCAGTCAATCTATGTATAAGATTTCATACTTTAACAGTACTTTCAAATGTATGGCCACTTTTCTCCCTTACTCTCCCTGGAGCTGATGACTTATGAAGCTCTTACAACTTTGACATGGCAGAAAGGAGCCACAGGATCAGGCCTACTCATTTGAAAGATGTCACTCTTCACATATTTATAGCATTATTTTTCCTACTAAAAAACATGTGGAAATGGCCTAGTTGTCCATCAACTGAAGACTGGATAAAGTTTTTTTCTTTGTTTGTTTTTTAATAAAATGGAGTACTAAGCTATAAAGAGCGAGAAACTACAGACATTTGTAACTAAATGGATGTACATTGTGGCCATACTCTTAATTGGAATAAATAAGACACACATGTGTAAATACCGAATAGTTTCTCTGGTATGAGAAACTACAATTGTAAATAAGGATAAAAATGTATAACAGATAGTGTGAAACAGAAAGGAAATGTCCAAAAGGGAAGGCAAAGTGGGAGGGGTAGAGGAAAGGAAAGGAGGGAAAGAAAATAAATATGAGAAAAAGGAAAAAATGGAAACAAAGTCTTTGTAAATAGGGAGCAGTGCAGGGGGTGAAGAGAGGGGAGGGATGAGGGGAAAGAGTAAGAACCAAGTACATCATGTAAAGGTGTAAGTTACCAATGATGAAGATAACTGTATTGTATGCCTAAAATGTACCAATAAACTTAATGGGGGAAAAAGCATGATTTCTCATGTACAGAATTTTCCATTTTTCCAGTTTTGTGCAAATTATCATTGGATGCCAGCTGGTGGGATATGTAAAGCGTCCTACGGAGAGGCACCTCTGCATGTATGGAACAAGCTATTCCCCATTAGTCATTAGAAGGCACTGATGTACAACATTATCGTAAACAGGCGTTTATCCCCCTTGTAAAAGGAATGTATTTTCAGATAGTCTGAGTTAATTGGAAATCCCAAAGATGAGAACGAGGAACGTGAATCTCAGGCAATGAATTAGAAGTAAAAACTTTAGTAGTAACTGAGATAAAAGGATATTATTCCTTTCATTTGTTAGCATTTGAAGTAGTGGTTCATAGAAATGAGAAAATGTCTCCTTTCTCAGACTAAAATTTGTTCTCTAATACTAATGCATATACTCTAATCTACATGGTGACTATATTCCATTTTATCTATGATTTTTTTCTTGCCTTTCACATGAATAATAAAATAAAAAAGAATATTGCATTGCATCCAATTCTAATATGCCAGTATTATTTCTACTTTTAAAACCACTTAACAGTTACATTTGTGATCAAATTTTGAAAACATTAGGTAAATTCTCCTTATCCCATTTTCATGTATTATATTTGAAAAATATTTATATTCATTAATTTTATTAGTACATTTCAGCCACTCAATATATTGGCATTCTTCATTGGAAATTCATACCTTTTCATGATATATCTTGGTTCCTATTTTTACTCCATACCTCTGGCCTCACTTCAACCCGTCCACCCCTCCCTATTTACAAAGATTTGGTTTCTATTTTTTCCTTTTCTCATATTTATTGCAATCCCTTCTTTCCTTTCCCCTACACTGGAGACTGGATAAAGAAAATGTATTCTTTTTATATAAAATGGAGCACTATTCAGCCATAAAGAATGAAAAACTAGAGACAATTATAGATAAATGGATGTATATTGAGGACAAACAGCCAGTGATCTAGCTCAGTGGTTCCACTGCTTGCCTCAACAGTGCAAGGTCCAGAGTTCTTTTATCCCTGGCACAAAAAAAAAAAAAAAAAAAAAAGGAGGCCAAACTCTTAAGTGAAATAAATAGGACATGCATGTGTAAACAAAACGGTTTCTCTGGTGTGAGAAATTTGAAGTGTGAATAAGAAAAATTATTCTAAATAGAGCAGGTTGTTATATTTAATGACAATAAATTATGCCGTACCAAGTCCTTTTATTTTGCACAGATTATTTTTCATTAACAGTTACCCAGGTTGATTAAATGCAACATGTAATTTTGTGCATAAAATTTATTGGTCCATTTTAGGTACACAGTACAGTTACAGTCATCACTGGGATCTTGTACCTCTACATGATGTATCTTGGTTCTTATTTTTTCCCCACTCTCCTGCCCTCTCTTTATCCCTTCCACCCTTCCCTATTTAAAAAGACTTTGTTTCCATTTTTTTCCTTTTCTCATATTTTTCCCTTCTTTCCTTTCCCTACTCTTCCACTTCCCATCCTCCTTTACACCTTTTCTTCCTATTTTCTTTTTTTTCTTTCCAATACTGGGCATTCATGGCTTCCATCATGGTTCGGAGCTCATCTGTGGTTGTTGTTGTTGTTTTTTAATCTGTTTCTGTTCTAGAGTCTGTAATCATGTCTTTCTTTCTGCTCACCATCTCTCTAGTTATCTAGGAAACTATTTCTGTTTTGAATTTTTGTAGAGCCTCATATGTCTGTTTTGTTAATCCTGTGCTATCCGTTCAGGATTTCTGGGTCGTTGATTATTGGATTTTTCCCAGAATTTGCCTTTCTGTGAGCTGGAAGTCTGTGTTTGCCCCTTACTTAGGTGTCTTCTCATGTCTGTGTTTGTTGTTTGTACTGTTTTTGGTTTAATTCTTGAGTTGATATTTCAATATTGCTTATTGTAAGTATTTTTCTTGCTTATATTTAGTACTCTTATGGAATGATTGCTTCTCAGGGGTGTCTTCCAGATATAGCTGGCCTTTAGGTTTTGAATCTCTAATGACTGTTGGGCAATCTTGTTTTCAGTGTACCAGGAAGGACAACTGATTAGATCAATCACAACACCTTAGGCCAAGTAATACCGTCAACAATACAATAGCATTCAGCACAGTTTAGAAAAATCACAATTTCTGGTAGTTATTAATCTATCACCTTTAACAATGTGAATTAAAACAAAATCAAGGACCAGACCAAAATATGTTTATAACCAATAAACTCTTCAATATAGGAACTTTACCCTTCAGCATTGGGACTTTGAAGGATTTGGGGAGGGAGGGATAGATAGGAAGACAGATGGGGAAAGGGTAGAAGTGAGGCCAGAGGACACAGGAAGATCATGCTAACTCTAGAAAACTGTTGAAGACCAGAGGAAAAGACAGAATGAAAGAACAAAGTAAAGAACAGAACAACCTAACAGCAACAGGGAGGCTGGGAACTGTATTCACTTTGCTTTGAAACTAATGACAACATGAGAAGGAAAGAGAAAGAAGAAATCTGCATTAAGGCAGGTACAGGAACAAAAAGGGAGATGAAGAACAATATGGTAGAGGGAGAGAGAAATGATAGAAAAAAAAGAAAAAGAAGAAAGAAAACAACTAGAGTAGAAAATATAAAGAAGAAAAAAGTAATTTTATAAATAAAAACAAAGGGCCTCGCTTCAGGCTATGTCTCTGCTGTCACAGTATACAATGAGAGCAGCGATGTACAGATTTAAATCAATTAGCCTCAGTAAGCCAGCAGCAGACCCCTGAGATTCAGGCTGATTTCTGGCTGCAAGGCCCAAGTTGAGCTCTCTGGCCTACTGCGGTGATGAGCTCTGCAAGGTTCTACTGCAGGATCCAGCTGCCTTTTCCCCCTGAAGATAGTCCATGTTCTGATGGGAGGTGGTGATCCTTCCAACTTACCAACTAGGGTGGTCTGCTGTGCCTTTATTGCAGAGATTTTCTTCACTTTTCCAGTGGGCTTCAATTTTCATCAAGGAGCTGTACAGAGGTCCTCTTTCTGTTGTTCACTTCTGCTCTATCTTCTGGAGTTCAGGACAATGGCCTTTATGACCACCCGTTCCTGTGTGGTGTGGATCTGGATACTGGTGCAGCCAGGAGACCAGAGATCAGGCAGGGGGAGTTGTGCTCTTCCTGTGCTGCTAGTATGCCCATCTCCTCTGCCAATAATTAATATTTTAATGGTAATAGAGTCTTTAGCTTCAAAGTGCAATAGTCTCTCTCTGATTACATACCTCTTTCTTAATGATTTCTGTCAATGTAATTAAATTTTCAATTTGAATATCCCCTGCTTCTTTTGCCAGATTTTTCTTTAATAGTTTCCCATTTTGTATGGCATTTAAAATGGCATTGTTTTTATTTATTTCAACTTATGGGTGGTCAGTTCCTACATAGAATAATGCAGATCTGGGGTTCTTTGAGGTACAGTGATAATGCGATTCACAAACTCAATTCTCTCCACAATTCTGGTCACAAATTGAACTGCATGAAAACAAAATTAAGTTTCCCCATAAGGTCAACATTGATACGAACCATTGGATTTGATTCAGTTCTCATCCAACTTGGTTTGTTACCAGAATTCTGGAAAGAATCAAGTTCTGAACAAGATACCATTGTACATATATTTATACACATGGAGACTCACACCTCTACAATTTCGCTAGATGTCCTTAGAAGTTCTCAGTAGTTTCTTTTAATTTTAGTAGTTTCTTTTCTGTGTTGCATACGTTTTACCTAGATAAGCATGCAGTCTGTGAATGTAGACATGTTGCCTTTTCTACTCCTTCTCTGTGTCTGTTTTTCCTTCCCTCCCTCCCTGCCTCCCACTCGTTCTCCCTCTCCCTCTCCCTCTCCTCCTTTCTTCTTCTCCATCCATGTCTCTCATAAACTCCAGGGTTATTGTGTATAAACTTCGTCTTGTTCTTTTTTTCACACCATTAAATGTGATGGCATCTCTAGTATTTTTGCAAGCAGCTTTTATGGGGTAGAGAAAATTCTGCACTAGCCATTTGCTGAAAGCTTGATTAGGAATGAATATTGGACTTTGCCAAATACTTCATCTGCATCATATGTTTGTATATATTGGGGCCAGGGAGGTAGATCAGCAGAGCTGTGCCTTCCTGGCTAGTGCAAGGCCCTGAGTTTGATTCTGCTACAGGAAAGAAAAGATTGTATATATTGTTCTTCTTAAAAAATATATTAATATGTGAAATTACATTGATTTTTTTACAAACCTTAAAACCCCTTATAGTTTTTGAATAAGCCCAATGTGGCCATTAAATGTCATATCTTTATATTATGTGTAATTTGAATAAAATTTTGTTTAAAATATTTGTATCTTTGTTTATGAAGGATTTTGATCTGTAATTTTATTCTAAGGGGTTTTTACTACTTTTGTTCATTAGTAATATTGATCTCATTGAATGTGTGAAAGCACCCCCTATTCAATTTCTTAGAATATTTTATAAAATCAGTAAAAATGACCTTAAATTATTTTTAGAGCATAACACATTTTTATTATCTGCGTATAGATGCATACTAATTTTACAAATCATTGGATTTCTTTATGCCATTTTAATATATTCATGTGACATATTTTCATCATAATTACCTCTCCCAATGTCTTCTTTACACCAATTCTCCCTTCTGAGACCCTTTTTGTCCAATAGCTCTACTTTGATGTTACCTTTTTTCCCTAGATGCCACATATTAGGGGAAATATATGATATCGGTGTTTCTAAGTCTGCCTTTATTTACTTAACTTGATGGTCTCTAGTTCCATTCATTTTCCTGCAAATGACATTATTTTCTTCTTGGTGGCTGACTAATATTTTCGTGTGTTAATATCTCATTTTCTTATTCGTTCATTCAATGACAGGCATGTTAAACTGATTCTATATCTTACCTATTTTGAATTGGGCATTGATACACATGAGCATTTACTTATCTCTGTAGAATGATGACTGATTTCTTCAGGTAGATACTAAGGTTGATATATCTGAATCATATCATGGCTTTATGTTGAACTTTTGAGGAACCTTCATATTGATATGGATAGTGGCTATATTAATTTACACTCATACTTTGTCCCCACATCCTCATCCAAATTTATTGTTTCTTATATTGTTGATGGGAGCCATTCTGACTAGAGATGGAATCTCATTGTAGCTTTTTTTCCTCATTGAGTTTATTGGTACATTTTAGGTATGCAGTACAGTTACATTCATTATTGGGATCCTGTACCTGTACATGACAGGTCTTGATTCTCATTTTTCCCCTTGTCCCTACCCTCCCTTCACCCCCTCCTTCTCTCCCCATTTACGAACACTTTATTTCCATTTTTTCATATTCTCATATTTTTTTCTTTTCCGTTCTTTCCTTTCCCCTTCCCTTCCCACTCCCCCTACACCTTTAGCCCTTTTCTTTCTATTCCTCATTGTCAATTATACCATTAGGATCTTACTTATGATTATAGTTTTTCACAACAGAGAAACTATTCCACATCTACATGTGTGACTTATTTAGTTCACTTAAGAGTATATCCTCAATATGCATCCATTTTCCTATGAATGACTCTAAAATATCATTCTTTATGGCTGTGTAGTATTCCATTTTATAGAAAAACCACATCTTCTTTATCCAGTCCCCAACTGATGGGCAAATGGGCTGTTTCCAAGTTTTACCTATTACAAACTGTGCTGCTATAAACATGGGTGCACATACATCATTGTGGTATGATTCTTTTAATTCTTTTGGAAAGTAATAAAAGGTGATACAGGGCCAAGAATTTGGCCCAGTGGTTCTGCCACCTGCCTCATTGTAGTTTTGATATGCATTTTCCTGATAGCTAAAAATGGTGCAATATTACTTATAAAATTAATGTTTGTATTTCTTCTTCAATGAATTGTCTGCTGAGACCATTTGCCTATGATTATTTTATTATTTGTTTTGGAGTTAGTTTTTGAGTTCTTCATACATTCTAGATATTAATCCTTTGGTAGTAGCTAGTAAATATATTCTCCCTTTGATTAAGCTGTCTCTTCATTCTATCAGTTTTTCCTTTGTCCCAGAGAAGGTTTTTAATTTGGTGCAGTCACATTTATTAATTATTGCTATTATATCCAGAGCTATTAGGAGTCCAATTTAGGAAGTTAGTGCTTTTGCCTATGTCTTCTTCTTTATTTTATAATACCAGTTTATAACTATGGTCTTACATTTAGGTATTTGATTATTTTTCATTTGCCTTTGCTACAGAGAGAGGGAAACAGATATAGAAAGAAACAGAAATAGAGAAATGGGGTGGGGAGAGACAGAATGACAGAGAGATCTAGTCAGTCTTTTGCATAAGGTTGGCAAGTTTTTCCTGCACAGTTTGTTTAAAAATATATACATATGTTCTCCAACATATTTTGTTTTCTTTCGAGTGGATGTAGCTTTAGGATTTTATTTCTGTGTCATCTTTTCTGTTCTGTGAGCTACATATCTTTATCTCTTTCTTCAGCTTCTATTCTTTATCCTTTTATAATTTCATTTTAAAAGTAATTTTATGACTTTATATTTGGCATACACATTGAACACATTCATCATAGGGAATTTGTACTTCTGCATAATACAGCTTAATTTTTTCCCATCCCCCTCCCCATCTTTCAAACCTTTCTCCCCTCCCCATTTACAAAAAAATTGATTTATATTATCTTTTTTTTTCCTTGCATCATGATGTTATTTTTACTTTGGTTTTGTAGTATACTTTGAAAAATTAGCTGCTGTGATGGTTCCAGCATTGATTTCTGCTCAGTATTTCTTTGATTCTTCTGGGTCATTTCTAATTTCATATGTATTTTAGGACTTCTTTTTCTAACGATGTGAAGAGTGCTGTTAGCATTTTAATAGTTTTGCATTAAATCTGTGGATCATCTTTGGTAGGGCAGCCATTTTAACACTAATTTGCTGATTCATGAAATATGGAAGACTTTCCATTTTCTAATATCTTCTTTTAACTATTTTTCTCTGGTCTTCCAGAACTTTAATTGTAAAGGTCTTTAACCTCTTTAATTAGGTTGATTCTAGGTATTTAATATTTTGAAGTTATTCTGAATAGAAGAGCTATTATTATTTCTTTCCCTGTGTGCTCACTATTGGGGTACTTAAACACTTATTTTCTGTGCGTGATTTTTATATCCTTTTACTTTGATAAATGCGGCTCTCTGGGGGGACCCCGTCCCGCGGGGAATAGGAGGTGAGAGCCGCCTCTTATTCGTGGGTCATCAGAGGCCGATCCGATCTTGAATGTCTGTGGAGGAAATCTTTAAGAAGTTAGAGTACACGGCCCAAGTCTGGTTTCTGATCAAAGGCGCTTTATTGGCTCAGCAAAACGATTATATACTGTTATCCCAGGGGGAAGGTTCAGCAAGCTTATTGGACAGTTCAAGCAAATCAATCACATGAGTCACTCAAGCATTTAACCATACAGCAATCAGTATTTTACCAAATGTGGGGAGGGGTAAGTGGGAAGGCGTACATCAACAATTAACCCTATGCAATCTTTAACTTCACAACCCCTAGGGGCAAGTAGGACAGGGAAATACCACCTGCTTCCTGCTCCAGATCCCGTGACCCTGTGGTTAGCACAAAGGGCTATTTTTTCTGTAAGATTTCCTGTTTGCCCAGGGGCTAAACCTGCCAAAAGTCACGTACGTAGTCTAGTGGGATTTTTCCACCAAGGCAAAGGCTAAGGTTGAGGGCAGCCATCTTATGCAGGCCCAAGCAGTCTCTCACAGATAAATTTGTTTATCAGCTCTAAAAGACTTTTGGTGGAGTTTTTTAGGTCTTCTATTTAAAGAATTAGCTCCTCTATGAGCATAATTTGATTTCTTTTCTTGTTCATCTCCTTTTATTTTTCTTGCCTGACTGCTCCGGCTAACATTTGACCTATTATATTGAACAGAAGTGCTGAGAGTGAACATCTTGTCTCATTTCTGATTTTAAAGGAAATGTTTCAATTCTCTTTTTGTTTAGTGTGATATTTTCTGTGCATTTGTGATATATCATATCACAAATTTTTTTCTCAGTTTGAAGTCAGATTCCTCGATACCAATTTTTGACAAGTTTTTTTTTTTTATAATGGTGAAAGTATGTTGGATTTTGTCATAAACTGTGCTTCATCTAAGTAGATGATAATGTGCAGTTTTTCTTTGCTTTAGTTTATATAGTGTATTACAATTATTGATTTTCACATCTTGAAGTTTCCTTGTACCAGTAGTATGAAGTCAACTGGTCATGGTCTAAGATCATTTAAATGTGTTGTTGAATTCTGTTTTCAAGAATCTTATTGAGGATTTTTATGCCTGTGTTCATCAAGGTTGTCAGTCTATAGTTCTCTTATTTTTGTTGACTTTATTCAGTTTGAGTATCAGAATAATGCTCTTTTCATAGTTGACTTTGGATATTTTTCTTTCCTTTTATATCATGAAAAATTTTAGAAGCACTGGTGTTCATTCTTCTGTAAAGTTCCGTTAGCATTTAGCAATAAATCTTACTTAATAAGAATTTTTTTAACTGCATCAACTTCATTTGTTATTGTTGTATTGAGGTATTTATCTTTTGTGTTCAATTTGATAGGCAATATAGCTCTAGAAACTTATCCAGTTTTCTAGATTCTCTGATTTATAAGAAAATAAGTTTTGAAAATAATTCTATGTAGTTTTCAGGGTTCAGTGGTATTTTTTGAAGTTTATCATTTTTCCACTCTAATTTTGTTAAATTGGACCATCTCCCTTTTTTTGCTAAGTTTTGGCTGAGCATTTATCAATTTTATCTTTTCAAGGAAGCAGCAATTTAATCCACTGACTTTTGCATTGTTGTTGTTGTCGTTGTTTAATGTTATTATCCTCTTGGTTTTCTTGGGAACTTCAAATGCAGCATTAGCTTATTTATTTCACATCACTATGTTTGTAAGATGTGGAATGAAATGAATAGCAGTCATTCAAGTATCTTCAACTACTTTAAGGTGATGGAAAAAAGTCAAGAGCCAGTAAGAAGCCATTCTGGGAAGAGTGCGAAGGAAGGCTGCTCTGACGCTGGTGTTCCAGGTAAAACTGAAAGAAGCAAAATTTGAAGAAAAGCATATAGCACAGGGAATCTTAGCATAAAGACTGGAAGGTATGACCATGCTTATCAGAAGGAGTCTCGAGTGCCTTAAGAGTTGAGTTCACATAAACCAGAGCCTAAAACATTTATTATTTCCAGAGATAATTACCATATTCAGTTTCTAAATTGTAAAACTCTAAATATTTATAACTTTTAATTTCTTTTTTCTCAAAATTTCTTGAATAGAGGGCTAGTCCTTGGGTTGGTGATATTCAATTTAAATATTGTCACTAGAAAGCAAGTAGCATGCCAAATATCTGAAAGCACGTTCTATCTTGAGTCCATTTCAAAAACCCTAACAAAAGAGTAAATGCTCATAAAGTCTTTTCCTATACCAATGTCTTCCAGAGTTCTACCTAACTTGCTTTCCAGCAAGTTTAATGTTTCTGTTTTAATATTTAGATCTTTAATCCATTTGGATTTTAATTTAGTGCATGGCAAAAGATAAGGGTCTAATTTTAATCTGTGACAGGTTGATATCCAGTTTTTCCAACACCATTTATTAAAGAGGCTATCTTTCCTCCACTGAGGATGGTGAGCTCCTTTGTCGAAGAAATGCTTTGTGAATTGGCATCTGTACCTATAAACATGCAGCCACATTACAAATGATGAGATCTGTTGTATTCTAGAAATTCCTTGGGAGGAAATAGTGGCTCACTATAGTAAAGGTAGCCTGGATCCACAGTTAAATAAGGATATTTCCATTATAGATTAAAATTGGGCTCTGATTTCTTTTCAGCTTCCTTGGACATCTTGTATTTACTATCACATATCACGAGATTTAACACTAATTCTATCAAATTGAAATATATTTGCCGAACTCAGAATAGGACACAAAAAAATCATGTTCGGATAGAATTGCATTTGGAAGATAGTTTGTACATATGGTCCACTTTTTTTCACAGATAACACAAATGAATTTCCATTCAAACATATTTTTGTAATTATTTCTGTATGGTCTTTCTCATAAAAATATCAAGTTACAAAAAAATCATAAATAATCAAGTAAATAATTATTTTCCTAGTTCATATATGAAGAAAAAATATACTGTCAAAATTGGCAAACCTATATTGGCTTATCATTTATGAGATTTTTTTTCCCTTAAAATATGATGACAGAGAAAATTAAACACAATGAAACTCAGAGTAAATTTTGCTTTAAATCTAGTTTAAAATTTCCCAAAAGAGCAAGTAAGGTAGTTTATATATAAAGATATAATTCTATTCATTTACTTTTTTTCCTCATTGAGTTTATTGGTACATTTCAGGTATAAAGTACAGTTACATTCATCATTGGGATCTTGTACCTTTACATGACAGGTCTTGGTTCTCATTTTTCCCCTTGTCCCTGCCCTCCCTCAGCCCCTCCTCCCCTCCCCGTTTACAAACACTTTATTTCCATGTTTTTCCTTTTCTCACATTTTTTTTCTTTTCCTTTCTTACCTTTCCCCTACCCTTTCTACTTTCCCTGCACCTTTAGCCCTTTTCTTCCTATTTCACATTGTCAATTACACCATTAGGATTTTATTTATGATTATAGATTTTTACACCAGATAAACTATTCAGTATTTACACTTGTGGTTTATTTATTTCACTTAAGAGTATATCCTCGATATGCATCCATTTTCCTATGAATGACTCTAAAATCTCATTCTTTATGGATAGCAGTACTCCAATTTATAGAAAAACCAAATCTTCTTTATCCAGTCCCCAACTGATGGGCAAATGGGCTGTTTCTAAATTTTAGCTATTACAGATACAAAAGGAAGAAGTTGAACTGTCATTATTTGCTGACAGTATGATACTTTACATTGAAGACTCCCCACACACAAAAAAAAAACAACTCCACCAAAAGACTCCTAGACTTAATTGACACTTTCAGCAGAGTAGCTGGATACAAGGTCAACACTCAAAAATCAATAGCCTTCTTGTACACAAATAACAGTCTGAGAGAGAAATTAGGGAAACAATTCCTTTCTCAATAGCATCCCCCCAAAATGAAGTATCTAGGAATCAATCTAACAAAAAAAGCAAAAGATCTCTACACTGAAAACTATAGCACTCTGAAAAATCAGATTGAAGAGGATATAAGAAAATGGAAAGATAGCCCCTGCTCCTGGGTAGGAAGAATCAACATAGTGAAAATGGCCATTCTACCAATGCTCATATACAGATTCTATTCATTTACTTTTGATGTACTACATTTATGTTCATTGAAATTGTTATATTTAGATCTGTTTTTGAAAAATTACTTTCTGGATTAAGCACTTAAAAGAGAAAATAATTTATATAAATTCTGTGAAGACAAATATATTTTATCCATATATAAGATCCAAAGAGACTGATATGGGAAAAGAAAGTGATTTAAGAATTAATAAAGTGAATGAGAAAATGTTATTTTCTAACTTACAAAACTTGAGATAATCTTTTTGCCAAAAGAATAGTAAGTAAAACTTCATTTATAGTATTTTTTGCTACCATGAATAAGAACTATCTCTTTCTCTCTCATATAGATATATGAGATATGAGATATATAGATATCTGAGATATATCATATATAGATACATGAGAAAAAGAACATATATTCTTTTTCCATTACATCCTCTTCTCTCTAATTATAGATTGTAATATGCAAACTATACTGTGCTTAGAAAGTGAAATAATTCAGGGATACTGGAGGAAACTTGTTTAAAATGTCCCTACTGAAAGAATTTACATTTTAATTAAGTTTTTATGAATTCCAACACAATTTTGGAAGAAATCAGTTGGAATGGATATAGCAAACGTCTACTTATTTAATAACTTAGCACTTGAAGCCAGTTTTGAAAGATTGATTGAGGCACAGCTGTTAACAACTACGAATTCTGTTGATCTATGCAGTAATCCAGGACCACAGATATGGTGAATGTTGGTGTACTTGATGATTTTCTACTCAGAATACTTTAATTATATGTAAAAATTAAATTTGTGGTTCTGAGTTCTGGAAAAGTTGCACAGAGTCAATCTCATGCCTCCCTTCATTTTCAAATCCCTTCCTCCCTGTCTATTTGTAGTTCCAGAAGAACTTCTTGTTCCCATCAAATGAGTCAGACCAGATGGGAACAGTAATTTATTTTTAATGAACGTGTGTCAATCCAAAAGTGAAGGGTTTCTGTCCTTTTGAAGAGGATATCACCTAGTAATAGCTTAGTGT
Source organism: Fukomys damarensis (assembly GCF_012274545.1). NCBI lineage: Eukaryota > Metazoa > Chordata > Mammalia > Rodentia > Bathyergidae > Fukomys > Fukomys damarensis. Next base: position 47,129,678 of record NW_022900926.1, read on the forward strand.
TTTGTCAACAAGTCCTCTGCCTTCTGGATACTTCTACTACCTAGTTTCTGTTCCTAAATTATTTTATTAAGGAACACCGTCTTTCATTTTATCATTAAAAATAAATTCTGAAATTCAAATCTCCTTGGAACAGTTAACATATATGTTTGCTCAATCACCATAACAGACAACCAAAATAATCAACTCTGCTGAGTCCTACAACTTCCATGTTTTATATCTGATTGTTTTTTGTTTCTTTAGCTGTTAGTTTTATTACTACACATTTTCATTCCATGATTACGTTTATTATGGGGGTGCTGGCACCTGTACATAATACATTTTAATACTTTCTATGGCCCTTCTCCCCATCTCTTGGTCACCTTCCCATTTGCAAAAGATCTATCTCCCTGTTTTCTATTATGTATCTTTTATTTTGTTACATAATTCGTTTTTACTTTGGGATTCACTCAATGTAACAGATACAGTAAGGATGCTAAATAAGCATAATGTTTTTCTCAACTGTAACTAAGGTTTTGCTTAAACCGGCCTCCTAAGCAAAGAAGTACATTTTTATCTTCCATGCAACTTAATTAGTCACACTTCAAAAGATTTTCATCCAACTCATGTTGATGAAGTCTTCTGAAAAAAAGTCGGATAAGGAAATGGAAATTCTCCATTTCAGATCCGCTGCCCTCCTACCCACACCTAAATACCTGACATGGTTATATGAACTTTCCGTGTTCTTTACTTATAGACCTAGTCTCAATTCCAACCTTCAGGCCAGCAAGCAGGGGAACAAAACAGAAATAACTTGCAGTTAACACTTGAAACTGCATGCAACTTGTTGCTTATCAAATTTATAAGACCAGCCCAGTGAACGAAGTAACAGATGGAGCACGTCACACAAGTGCCCCATCTGCCAATTTCAAGGCAGAAAAAGAAAAACATCCTTTTACTCTTTGCTTAGGGCTGAAGGAGTAAGCGCTACAATTTTTTATTTATGTTGTTTTTTGCAGCTGTCCTGTGTTTCTTATGAAAAAATATATTCTTCTAATTGATTTTTGCTTTAATTTTAACTACATATGAGATATAATCCATGCATAATTCTGTCCCTGTTGTAATATATTAATGTCTACAAGACTTAGATATGATAATGGAAAGTCTGAATGAAGAAATCATTTTGTAAATAAAATGCAATTATTTAGACACTTTAAATGCACAGCAGTGATTAGAAAAATGTTACTTTGGAAATATTCTGTTATACTGAGAGTTAAAATTTGGATTTATTTTGAAAAATTGAATCCAACAGCCCTGTGTAGAAGATATAAAAAAGTCCATCTGGTGACACTGGAAAAAAAAATAGTTTGGAAGGAAGTAAGAAAAGCCTAGACTTAGGCTTCATCATACTTTGGAAAGACATGGCCTTGATTTGACCTTAAGGCCTTTGGCTTGCCCAGCAGGAACAATCAGAGAAAGAGCCAGACTTATTTAGACATGGTTCAGTTGGACACAGCTTGACCTTACTGTTTATGTTAAATCAAAAAAAAAGTTGAGGGATATTCTAATTTGCTTTAATCAGAATGTCTTTCAAAGATCTTAAGTTTAGGCTACTGATTGTAAATATAAGAAAACTGCTTGAGATAGAATTTTCAAAAGTAAGGAACATCCATATATTTGGAAAAAGCATAGGAAAGGGGAAGAATATGTGTGTCATTTTAAAAATATTTTACACCTATGTTAGAGATGAACCGTAATTGAATCTGTGTCATAATTGGTTGCAGGAGTTCTTTTTTTAATTTGTTTTTTGATAAGTTGATTTGAATATATGTCCCATTAATTCGTAGAGTGGGGAAAAAGAACCAAAGTGATGTCTACAGCTAGAGAAATATAGTTTGAATCCTTGAGAAATGAACTGATATATTTCTTTATCTAAAAGTGAAAGAAGTATGGGTAACTGTATTGATCATCTTGAATGCATGGTATTTTCAATTCTTTCCATCATGTCTGCTTATGCCTCATAAGTAATCTCTGGGCCCCAAAATACTCAGCTGTAGGCTGGAAGAGGAACATGGAGTGGAGTGAAAACTCTACTCAAAGAGTAATATATACTGTGTTCTTCGTGATGACTGGCCAGCCAATCAGAACACCGTGCTCAGGATCTGTCGTTACCGAAGAGGGACAAATAATTAGTTCCCCAAGGCCACAAAACGTAAGAAATGAACAAGCAGAAATTCTGAGGTAGCACAGATTGAAAGACAATAGATGGAATGAGTAAAGAAAAATCATGAAGCAGTGAAACAGAGAGGAGAGAACCAGAAGCTGCTACCAATGAGAAATACTTTGCCAAATTCCATGAATTGTGTATTTTAAGTCAAGTATGGCAAATTATTAATAATTGTATATGTTTCAAGATTAACATCCTTTTAGTCAGAAATTAGTTGTGAAAGTATAGTGAGAAGATAGCTACTACTATTGCTGAGACAGGACCAAAATTATTGGTATTAGGTGGTATCTGTCACTTTTATCCAAACCAGAGTAAATCATGTATTCTAGTTCTCCACTAGAAATTGCAGGGAGTAGCTTTATGCCATGAGTCCTGAGAGATTCTAATGTAGTTGTGTGATGTAAATATGGTAACTTTGGCACAGTCTACTTTAATCAATAGAAAAGAACCACCCAGAGAAAAGAACATGCCATCCTTTGAAGTTGTACTGTACATCTGTCATGGACATTTCGAGCTTAACTAATCCAAGAATGATCAGAATGGAGAATTGATGACTCAGAATCTTTTAGCAGGAGATGAGAAGAAGATTAGAGGAGGTGATTGATAATTCTCACAAGGAAAGTTATTTCATTTCAGAAAACTCAGAATCTTGTCAGGCCTACATGAGGATAATCTATTGTAAAGAAAGAATAGTAATAGCAAAAGACAGTAATAACTTAGAACTTATAATCATACCAGCAGTAATCCCAGGGGGAATATGCTGTAACATTAAGAAAATGTAAGTCAATGACTAAAGACAAATATCAGAAATCAAGGGGCATCAGATTCTCATTCAACATATGAAGGTTATTAATGGTGTATGTCTAAAGGCATTTTAATTTTGTGCATTAATTGAGGACTAAATAGCTATTTAAATTGAGTTATGAGTATTTTACCCAAGGAAGCATAGTTTCATCTGAGTATGAAATTTATTTTCTACCATTTATCATTCTGCTAAAAGTCTAATACAATGATGCATCTTAGACTTCTATACAACATTTACAATTTGTTTCACAATAGTTGAAATATTCTTATTTTTATTGATTAAGGTAGACTGTGTCGATGTTACTGACTCTGCTGGGTACGATATTTGATCTCAATTTTTTGACTTTTGCATCATCTTTTTTCAATAAAAGAAGTATGCAAAGCTCTTTTCTTGAACCAAGGCAATATAAACCATCAAGAGTAAAATAAAATCATCAGGTTCCAGTTCTGCAACTTTTTATTTGTGAAACTTCAGATAATTTAGTTTTGTAAGTCCTTCATGTGAAACAGCAATCTCATAGTATTTCCACCCAAGGTTTTATTAACTACATAACAGTTTTGGCTCTCTTCACTGCCAAAGGCACTTTGTTCTGTCAAAGACACATGCTGTCATAGATTTCAATTTGGGAGAACAACTAGGATCAGCTGTAAACCATGGTTCTGAATCTGCTGCTGCTGTTACAGTGGCCTTCTCTATTTCTCTTATACCTTGTTTCTTCTCCAGTCATTTAGTTGTTCTGGATTCTGCTCATTCAGCTAGTGGATGTTCTGCTTAGCTCAAGTCAGTTTATTCCCTGAACTCTTTCAGATTCTCTTTAGCACATTTTATGTACCACCTACTTACAACTCACTTCATTCTGTATCTAAGTCTTCTGAAAACTGGCTTGTATCTGGCACCCTGGGTGACCACTGGACTGAGATTTCAAATGGTTATATGAGGAATTTAGTGGTAAACATAGAATTTCTTCATGAACTTTAAAAATAATGAAGTTTTAAATTTATTTCAAAATTTTCTTTAATCTCATCTGTGGGCTATTGGTTGTTCAGGAGGGTGTTATTTAATTTCTATGTGCTTACAGAGTGTTTGTGGTATCTTTTGCTGTTGATTTCCATTTTCACTGCACTATGGTCAGATGATGTAGCTGGGATAATTTCAATTCTTTTGAATTTGGTTAAGTATGTTCTATGGGCTAGTGTGTGGTCTATTTTGGAGAACATCTCACGTGTTGCTGAAAAGAATGTGTATTCTGATGCTTTGGGATGGAACACTGTAGACATCAGTGCTCATAATTCATAAGCACTGTTCAAGTTATAGGACATAAATAAGGTGATCCATCCTATATTATCATGACATACTAAGAGAGGCAAATTAAAACTATATAGTCAGTGAGGAAAAAATTATCTGTATACACTTAAATAAGATCACATTTAGGGAGTAAATAATACTGATCTGTACATTAAAGGGTTAATCAAAAAAACCCTTGGACTGAGTCAGAGACCAAAATGTGCAGATATCACCAGGGAGATCATGCAAGGGAAAGAGAGAAGACTGTATTTAAAGCATGGGGGAGAAACTGCTGAGAGAGCCAGCAATGGGAGGCTCAAATGTAAAGTTCAAAAACAACCCTTCTTCGAATAAACAGTACTGTAATGGCTTGGAACTAGGGCTATTGCTTCTCCAAAGATTTCTCCTTGGGTTCTGCTTGATTCAACTATTAATATTTTTAACTTTATTGCAGAATAATACAAGTAAACTTCATGTACTAAATGTATGCAATTTGGCCTGTGGATAGTTTTTTGGCTTATAACACCATCAGCAAAATTATAATACAGAGTATTTCTGTCACACTCAAACATTCAGTTGGTCTCTTTGCAATCCTTTGCCCCTTTCATCTTGGCCCAATACAGTTAGTCTGTTTTTGTTACTATGATTTCATTCTTATTTTAATTAAATGGGATAATACAGAATGTACTCTTATGTCTATTGTTCACTTAGTACACTTAAGATTCAACCATGTTATTGGGTGGATCAGCACTTCCTTTTATTGCTGCATAGAATTCCACTAATGGATGTACCAAATTGTATTTAGGCATTTATATATTATAGAGATTTTCAATGTTTGCCAAATTTATATGATTATAACTAAAGCACTATGTACATCCATGGGATAAACTTTTATAGAAATATATGTTCATTCCTCTTGGATAAATACTCAGGAGTAAAGTGAATGGGTCAATATAAAAAAATTTAGTTGCTCCACATCTCAACAAATTATTGTTTTGTCCTGTTTTTAACTTCTACCTCATTTGGATTACATGATGTTTATAACTTGTAAAAATTTACTTACTAGCCATTTGTACATTTTTGGTTTTATTTGCCTATTTTCATTTTAGTCATTTGTCTTAATATTGAATTGTAGCATCTGCTTATATATTTTAGATACAAATCTTTGTCACATATATTAATTTTCAATTATTCACTTTCATTGTTACTTTTGAAACTAATCACTTTAAAAAGAAAGCTTTGAAATTTTGATAAGTTTCAACTTATCTTTTATTAGATGAAAATTATTTTCCCTAAGAGATGTCAAAAATCACAAAGGCTTTCTTCTAGTTTTTACTATATTTTTAACTTTTACATTTAGATTTGGCAAACTGAATTTCAAAATAAATATTGTGTTTAATGTGTAATAAAGTCAGAGAGTCATTTTTTTCTTTTGTAGGTAGACAGGTATTCTCGCAATTTTTTTTTTTTTGAAGACTTTTCAAACTTTATACTGATGTGCCTAGGTACTTTTGCCAGAAAAAATAATTAATCATATCCATCCATGTCTCTTTCTAAACTCTAATCTAGTCCATTGATTTATATGTCTATATTTTTGGACTATAGTTTTTTTATTTTAAAGTAATACAAGCAGATATTAATGAAGAATATTAAAAAGTTCTTGCCAGGGATTTAGCTCAGCGGTTCGGTGGCCTGCCTTGCAAAAACGCAAGGACCCAAATTCAATCCCTGGTACTGAAAAAAAAAAAAGTTCTTGCCGGGTGTGGTGGCTCATGCCTGTAATCCCAGAACTCAGGAAGATGATGCAGGAGGATCGCTGTGTGTTCGAGACCAGCCTGGGCTGTTTAGTGAGTTCCAGGTCAGTCTCAGCTACATAGTGAGACCTTGTCTCAAAAAATCAGAACAAAAAGGTTCTATAGAAAAATATTTTATCACAACAAATATAGGTAGAGAATAACAATGGTAAATACACTGTGTACCATGATCTTAGGATATATTTTCAATTGCTAATCTATCTCTTCACTCATTTCCTAATAATACTACAGTTTTTGCATAAAACATTTTAATTATTAGCAAAGTATCTCACACCTGGAGTAATTTTGAATGATTTCTTCCTATTTTACTACATCTATGATGTACTTTGGTCCTTATTTATACTTTGTTTCTCACACTACAGAGACAATGTGATATTTACAAGTGAGCTTGATAAAATTAATATATTTTCTTTCCTGACCTTCTCTGTTATTTTAAATGATTTTACTCTTTAAAATGATTCACATTGAGGCTATACTTTTAAGTGAAATAAATAGGACACACTTGAGTAAATACCAAATAGTTTCTTTGGTGAGAAAAATTTCAGTAAATAAGGATCAAATTGTATAACTGATAGTATGAAATACGAAGAAAATGGCTAAAGGGAAAGTAGGAAGGGGAGCGGAAAGGAAATAAGGAAAAAGTAAAAATGTGAAAAAAGGAAAAAATGGAAAAAAAGACTTTGTAAATAGGGAAGGGTGAAGGAGGTGAAGGGAGGGCAGGGCTTGGGGAAAAAATAAAAGCCAAGACTTACCACATGAAGGTACAATATTCCAATGATAAATGTAACTGTATTGTTTGCTTTAAATGTACCAATTAACTTAATGGGAGGGAAAATGATTCAAAGGACTGATATCTGAGAGTAATCAAAGAAGTCTCTGTTTGGTAATTCTATTTTCTTTCTTTCTTTCTTTCTTTCTTTCTTTCTTTCTTTCTTTCTTTCTTTCTTTCTTTCTTTCTTTCTTTCTTTCTTTCTTTCTTTCTTTCTTTCTTTCTTTCTTTCTTTCTTTCTTTTTTTTGTACCAGAGATCGAGCTTGGGCACCCCCGACCCTTCCTTTGTTTGGGATGAAAGAAAAGCTACAACCTTGTGTTTAATTGTAGCTGAGAATTTTGTGAATGCATTCAGTTTGTTTAGGCTTGATGTTAGCATAATTAAGATGGTATTTTGTTCCCTGCTTAAACTCAGAAGTTGTATATATTTTCAAGCATAATTTATCATTGAGAGGTATTCTTTTTCTTAACTTAAAGTGCTAGTGCTGCTCTCTGTTCACAGCAAACTTGGGAGGAATAATCAGAATTCTCCCATATAATCTCCGCCCACACAGTTGTATGGTATACACCTGGTGAACCTATATCAACACACCATAATCACAGAAATCCATTCACTCTGGTTTTGTACATTCCACATGTCTGGATGATGCTTTTTGAACTACTGTTAAATCATTTTTATGGTTGCATGATAGTCCATTTCATAATTATACTACATTTTGCTTTTCCATCCTCTTTCCGATGGATATTTTCTTTGTAAGATCTGGACTCTAATAAATAAAGATGTTGTGAACATTGTTGCACATTTTGTTAATGTGTTTTCATTTTTCTTTGGTAACTATCTAGCCCTGGCCCTGCATAGGAGTGTACATCTAAATTTTTTTGAAATGCTCAACTGTTTTCCAAAGTAGTGGTTCATTTATACTCTCACCTGTGCAATGAATGAGAATCTTAGTTCCAATTTCCCCTCTGCTTGACAGCACCTGGAAGCATCATTTTTGTTACTTTTAGTCATCTTAATGGCTGTGAAATGGTATGTGTTACATTATTAATTTTACTTTTCCTTACTGTAAAGAAAAAACTTTTATTCTCAATTATTTGCGTGTTTTTTTTTTAATTATTAAATGACAGTTCAAATTCTTGGGTCATTTTTTAAAACTTAGTTTGTTTTCTTTTGCTCATTGACTTCTGAGTGTTCTCTCTATGTTCCAGGTATAATTTCTTTGCCACATGTATTATGAATTTTTTCCATTGAGTTTACTGGTACATTTTAGGCATATGTTTTCATCTTCTTAATGGCATATGTTTTCATCTTCTTAATGACTTTTGATTAGCAGAAGTTTAAAATGTTCATAAAGTGTACTTTTTCTGAATTTAGTCTTGTCTGCTGTCATAAAATGGTAGCTTAAACAGCTCAAATTTATGATTTTACAGCTCTATAGTTCTATCATAGTTCTGAAAGGGCTAAAATCAAAGCATCATCAGACTCTATCACTTCCTGAAGGCTCTAGGAGAAAATATATGTCCTCTTTTATTTTGCTCTTGGCAGAATTCAGCTCCTTTTATTTGCAGGATTGAAATGCAGTTTTCTTGGGGCCTGTCAGTCAAATATTCTGAGCCTCTAAAGGTTTCCTGCATTCTTTGTTCCTGACTTCTTCCTCTCTCTTCAAAAGCAGTAATGGAATGATGAGCACTTTTTATATTTTGAGTCTCTTCTTTTTTCTTCTGCTGTAGCCCTCTCTAACTAGGCAGAAAATGTTTTCTTTTTGAGTCATGTGACTAGGTTGAGCCCACCAAGATAATGTCATCTGTAGATATATGTACTCTTTTTTAAAATCTGCAAAATATCACTTGACATATAAGGTGAGATATTCACAGGTTATACAGATTAAGTAATGGACATTTTCTGGAAGCTACATCATCACTTTTATTCTTTAAAAATTAGTGCACACCTGTAATCCCAGCACTCAGGAGGCTGAGGCAGGAGGGTTGCTGTGAGTTCAAGACCAGCCTGAGCTATGTAGTGAGTTCCATGTCAGTCTCAACTACATAGTGAGACCCTGTCTCAAAAAAATAATGTAGTGCCTTTTCTTTCCAAGAAATATTCTCTCCCTCTATTATCACAAAAATTTTAATAGTTTGAATATGTGAATCTACGATTATTTTGAATTAATTTGTTTAAAGTAAGATTTTCCTCTCCCTAGAATTATCAATTTGTTACAAGAATACTTGCTGAAATAATAGATTTTTTATGTATTTATTTATTTGTGGCTTCTAAAATTCTATGGATCTGTCAAAGACTCACTGTGTGTGTATATTTTTGGAAATAGACTAGGTATTAAAAAATCAATAAATTTGAAACCACTAGTACTCAAGTTACTCATAATTTTCACTGAGAAGATTATTTGTGCTTAAAACATAGACTCTATCTTGTTTTGTTATCAGGAAGAGGCAAACACAAATTCAGATTTCCTCATATTAATTTGCATTTCCTCTTCCCTCCATTTAAATATCAACTATGTGCATGTGTGATTTTTGGGGCCACATAATTGACTTACCATTGATTTTGTTTTAGAGGTTTTTTTTTAAAGTACTACATTGTTAGAAAAACAATTCTGAAAATGAAAAACAACAAGAACAATAAAAAGCAAACATAATCAAACCCTTGAAAGGAAAGCAAACTAGACCTTGTATTCTAGCTATGGAGTACATTTGGTTTAATGTAACCCTCATAGCATTTTTTAAAAATGATATGGGTTTTGGCAAGTAGAAGATGCTGTTGAGAAAGACAGAGACATTGAACTCTTTAATGATTTTGTTCTAAATACTTTTGTCCATCAAAAGATTAGATCACATTTCATGAAAGTAGAGAATGATGGAAGTTATCCAGTTCAGGAGGAAAGAGATATTAGTTCATTGCTTAGGAAAACCTCCCCATGACTGAGAGAGCAAGAAAGACTTGTTTTTTTTATAAACGCTGTTTCATTTTTCACACACAGTATCCTGTGTATGGTTGGAATATTTTATAATTTCACGAGTTTCCAGTTACACAGAATCAGGAGTACCCTCTATAATTTTGTAACACAGTGTTCTTGGCACAGGGAGCTGGCAAAACCTTGTAAGAAGATGGTTTCAGCAATTCCTATACAAACTTACTACTGAGAATATGGCCATGACAGAAATGGTGAGGACTGTAAAGGTTCACATGCAGTCTGGTGAGTGAATACCCACGCAGCCTGTCTCCACACTGTTGTCAGAAATAACAGCCAACAGTGTCTATATTTAGCAAAAGAACACCTCGTTTTTTTTTTATTTGTTTGTTTTTTGTTTTTTTTGCACTGGGGATCAAACTCAGGACCTTGCACTTGCCAGGCAGGCGTGCTGCCACTGAGCTAAATCCCCAGCAAGACCCGCCCCCGTATTAATTGTTATATCAGTATATATTTTATTTCAAGAAGTTTCTCTTTCCTATTTTTCCTGTAAGTTTTCAGGTGGTTATTATTTAACTGTGATACAGGAGAAGGGAAAACGCATCTGAAGCATAGGATTACAGCCCGTATTACTATGACAAGAAGAGCAAACTTCAAGATAAATTGATTTAATTTAAGCACTTGATGAGAAATTTATATGTATATATGCAATCTGATTCATTGTTGTTACTTATATTTTGTTAGTACTGTTTTACTTATTAAATGTACTTTCATGATTTGTATCCTTAAGTAGATTCAAAAATATAGTTAAATGTGTTTAATCATCTATTAAATTTTAATAATTTTCAAATGATTTCTAAAAAATGAAACATCAGTTTTTTCTTCCATCCATCAGAATTTGGCTGTGCAGCCTATTTACATCTTTCAGAGCAATTAACCCTATTTAAAATCTCTCAGCGGGCGTAGTGATGCCTGCCTGTAATCCCAGCACTCAGGAGGCTGAGGCAGGAGGATTGCTGCGAATTCAAGACCAGTGTGGGCTACATAGTGAGTTCCAGGTCAGTCTCAACTACATAGTGAGACTCTACCTCAAAAAACAATAAATAAATAAATACTCTCCATGTTATGAATATAAATGGCAAGTCTTGCTTTTCCATTTACTAATATGTAAAGAAAATACTTAGAAAATTTTCCTTAAAAATTTAATGTCAATTTTTCAGTATCAATTGGGAGCATGTTTCTTAATTTTAGTTTTTTGAACCTAGCACAAATCTCAATTCAAATTAAAGTTCTTCCAGACACCTGCAGAAAAACAGCAGTTATAACCAATTTCTTGACAAAAATCTCACTCAAATCAGACACAGAAAACAAATATTACAATCTTTGTCTTGTGAAGGAAACTCAAAATATAAATAATTTAAAAAGCAAAATAAAAGAGACATGGTAGGAAGCAGGGAGCTAGTTTTTGTGTAGATGGAGAGAATATTTAGGGAAGTGGTGATTGAAGGGCTGGGAGAAAGTGAAAATCAAAACTATCAAGAGGCTAGGGCTTGTGATTTAGCTCAGTGGTTCTGCTGCCTGCTTCACCAGAACGAGGTCCTGAGTTTTATCCCCATAC
>NW_022900926.1:47141225-47143276 GCF_012274545.1 Fukomys damarensis
GGGAGGGGGAGGGGGAGGAGGAGGAGGAGCTATAAGTATATTTTTGAATTCCCTAAGTTGAATGTAATTATTCTGCATCTAAAATATATACCAATATTTAGAAGAAGAAAAGTTAAAATGTTGTTTGAATCTAGGATCTAGATGTAGTCATATTTTAGATTGTATTATGAATTTTAATCAAGGCATTAGACTTCTATTAGCTAAATCTATTTAACACAAAAGTGTATATCCATATTACCTTGCTTTCTGGAATATTCTGTAACAACTTTTGAAAATGAGGAAAATATTTATATAGGGCTGGGGATTTAGCTCAGTGTTGCCGTCACCTGCCTCACAAGCACAGGGGCCTGAGTTTGATCCCTGGTACAAAAAAATTGTGTCTACATCTGATGTTCAAAGAACATCTTGACTATTTCCTCAGGTTAGGCCTTCTTTTGCAGAATATTTGACTTTTTCTTCAGTCTGTATTAAACATAATCCACAAAAATTAGTGTCTGAGCAGAATCAGCATAAGCCAGACACAACAGCAGCTATATTCAATAAAATGAAAATATGACAAAACTTACTTCACTGGGAAGAAATTAAAAATTTATTGAAAGTGTGTTAAATAATGCTAAATTTTGTTCCTTTCAAATGGATATCAAATCTTGGAAACCACTTTCTCTCACCTGTTTTCTCAGTGACAGGCAGTTTCAAACTCTCTCTCCAGAGCTCAATTATCTCTCCTTAAACTATCTTCAAATTAGTTGTTCAAATTATCTTGCATATATTTTTATAATATTGCAAAGTAACAACCAACAAACCTCATGCATGTGAAGATTATTGCATACGCTGACATCTCATTGGTGAAAACAGTTCTCATGGCAGAACCAAAGGCAGAAGTGAAGTTAAAATTAAGTGCTATGAGTAGTCTCTTTGTAGGTAAGAGAGAATAATCAGTCATTAAGGAAAATAACCTACCAAATCCATTTTATTGTTTCAGTTCTCTCATTCTTGCTCTCTTGTTCGTACCTGCTTTCCTACCCTGTGTGTATGTGGTGTATGCATGCGTGTGTTTTCTTTGCTTGGTTCCAATATCCTCTCTAAAATGATTCTAGAAACCCTTTTAGGCTACCTCAATCTTATTTTACAAACTTACTCGTGTTTCTTTGATTAAAATGCAGAAGTAGTAAACACAGAACAAAACAGGTGTTTGACTTGGAAGAATAGTCAGAGTGAACAACAAATAAACCTTATTTTGTTTGAGTAAATAGGCTATGGATTTTTCATATATTAATGTTTTTATCTTGTCACCAAAACAGTAATATCAGAAGTGAATATATCCCTGGAGCATCCTCTTCCAGTGAAGAAGCTACCCAAGAAAAAAACTTCAACTTAGTTGTTAGCTATTAGGGATTCACCATTCTCTGGATGGTTCATGTGAATGCAACATTATTCATAATCAGATGTCCCACTAGAGCCATGTGATGGTCCAGATGGTCACACTGCAACATCTACTCTTCCACTTTTTCCGGGCTCATACAATTTCTCTCATTGTCAACAGTGAGTGTCTGTGGAATGAAAATTGTTGTATCAGGTGCTTGAACACATCCAAGGTTTTCCTCACAGGAACTACAATGATACACCACATTAGAAAACTTGGATATGAGGATTAAGGCAAATGCTCAGTTTTTAAAAGGAAGTTCATTTGTGTTGCTGCATCCTGTAATATTCAAAGTATGAATACCAAATAGGGATTACTGAATCAGAGTGGAATGCTTTTGATGCAGCTTCTACTCCTTATTAATTTCATATTATTTAAAAATTTAATTAACATATTATGCATTATTTCCTTTATAAAATATGGAGGTAATAAAATATAACATTTTAGAATTAAATGTAATAAATGTAATAAAAACAGCTATTATAATGTTGTATATTAGAAGCATCTGCACTCTTTACTGTCTATCAAAGTCCAGCCAGTGCATACATATGCTAGAGATATTATATAGGAGAATATATATATATATATATATATGTATGTATGTATATATATATATATATATGTATAT
>NW_022900926.1:47143498-47218338 GCF_012274545.1 Fukomys damarensis
GATATCATAGCCACTCTTTCCATCTTTCCATTATGGCTGTGTTCTTTGGCTGCATATGAAAATCACCTAGATCATTCTTCAAAAACTGTGTCTTTATTCCACTATGGCTCATTTAAGGTCATCACTTTAGTTCAGTATCTCTGAGAGGTAGTTTTCTAGGTCATGCATAAAGTTTTTTATTTGTAAAATTTTCAAGGTGGTTTGATATGCTGGAAAAGCATTGAAATCCACCACTCTATGCTAGTAGTGGTAGTGTGTAATCTCAGTGATCTGGGAGGCTGAATCATGAGGATCTCAAGTTTCAGCCCAGCCTAGGACTTAGTGACTTATCAAAACCTGACTCGAAAAATGAAAATAAATACATAAAAGAGCTGGGGATGTATCTAAGTGTAAAGACACTGTGTAAAACTTCCAGTGGTTCTTAGGGCTACTCCTAACATCAGCATCTCCCGCGAACTTAGCAGAAATGCAAACTCCAGGCCCTCATCAGATAAGCTAAATCAGAAGCTTTGGCGATGCAGTAGAGTGCAGAACACCAAGGCATTTTATCAAGTCCCCCTGGTGACTTTGATGCAAAATAAAGTCTGCCAATCTCTGATGTAGTCAATGGTCATCAAAGGTAGGGGCTAAATGAAGCACCTACAGAGCTTGATTAACACGTGCATTAGTGTGTCAAACAATACTCTTAGAACTTTCCAGTAACAACAGTATTACTGTAAGTATACTTTATTTCAACAAAAATGACCCCACAATATTGATATGGGTGTTTTTCACTACATTGATATGTTTAATTTGGGGTTCAGGAAAATGCATTTTTAAATCACAAAGAAGATTCTTTTCTGCTAGGCTAGGACACTGGACCTCTACTTTGGGTATTAATTCCTATAGTTCTGTAACGCTGTAGATGACTGTTAAGACAATATGATGACATCTTACCCCTACATCCTCACAGAATCACACTAGGAAAACTTACTGTTACACTATTTTTACTACATTATTTTCAAAGGTTAAAATAAGAAAAAAACTGTATCAAAATATTGTACATAAATGTTTTTTATAGTTCAGTTTTCCTTTATGAAACTGATATGACAACTTTATGTAAAATTCATTTAGAAGTAAATTATCTGTCTTGACTCATAATTTTTAAGGCACTAATTAGCCCAAAATAGCATTTATAGTTTGCTTTTTTACTGGTGTGAAAAACTATAATAGTACCTAAGATCCTAATGAGATAATTGACAATATGAAGTAGGAAGAAAAGGGCTAAAGGTGTAGGGGAAAGTGGGAAGGTAGGAGAAAGGTAATAAGGGAAAAGAAAATAAAAAGGAGAAAATGAAAAAATGGAAATAAAATTTTGTAAATGGGGAGGGGAGGAGAGGTGAAGGGAGGGCAGGGACAAGGGGAAAAAATGAGAACCAAGACCTGTCATGTAAAGGTAATGAATGTAACTGTACTGTATACCTAAAATGTACCAATAAACTCAATTTAAAAAAAAATATAACCATGGTATAATTTAGAGCTACATTTAATGATAGTTGCAGTAAAAAATCTAATTTGTTTTTATATATTTTTTCCACACAGTATGTTTTCTACATTAACATTGTTTTCTTGTTGCTGTTGATTTTTTTTTTTTTTTTTTTTTTTTTTTTTTTTTTTTTGGTACTGGGGATTGAACTCCGGTCCTTGCGCCTATGAGGCAGGCAGTGGAATCACTGGGCTAAATCCCTCGCCCTACATCAACATTGTTTGAATGCATTTTTATTATGTTCTTTTAAACACTTTATAAACACAAGATGAGAAATTATATTAAATAGTAACCTTTACGGTAATTCAAGTCCCATTTAAGGCATTTAATTTTTCCAAAATTTTGCATGTCCTCCATTGTTTCCAAAGTTTTAAAAGAAGGAAAATCAGTTACTGTTCAGTTAAAATGAAAGCTGTTTAAAAACATTTTTAATTAAAAAATACTTGACACTTTTTGCATTTAAAAATTGTAGCACATTTTGTCTGTTGTCTGAATATGTTAGGCAAAGCCTTTTCTAGTTTATGGCATGTTTAGGAAACTCACACGATCTAATGATGCAGACTCTCCTGATCCCAGCCCTGGTGGCTCTGATATACTCTCTACTGTGTGGATCTCATTCAGGGTCTGTAGGTCTCTCATTTATTTCTCCGTCTTTAAGTGGGGCTACTTTTAGCCCTGTCCTGGGGGTTAACAGATTTAAGCTCTTACAACATAAATATCAGAATGTCCACAGTTTATTGTCAATGAACCTCTTCATAAGTGAGTTAGGCTTACAGCCATAGCATACCGGGGGGGGGGAGGGACTATAAAAATGGTTAACTAGCGAATGCATCAAACTATAGACCTCTAGAAAAATTTCATTGTTGTTTTTATTTTTTTATTGTTGTTTTTAAAGGCAAGTAATTTTATGAATGCTTCCTTAGAAGTACCCTGAGAGACAGTAAGTCGACATATTTTGCATATTTTCCACATTTTACCCAGCTTTTGTTAAACCAGTGTCCCAATAGTCCATACAGACATCTGCATTTCTATATCAATGGGCATCTACAGAATAGTCTTTTCATAAATTCTGGTAAAAAAATCAGTGCAAGGACCAATATTTATACTTAACTTTTTCTGGAGAACATGCTTCTGAGGATGCCAGAGTATTAGCATAAATAGGAGAGAATATTAGCATAAAAATAGGAAGAGAGATTAGCATAGTGTTATGATTTTTATATCTAGACAATAATTTTTATAACAGACATATTTTAATTAAAAAAAAAATTTTGGCAAAGCAATTTAACATGTAAAGCAAATGTTTTTGTAACACTGACCACTTTGAAACATTGCTGAATTTTTGGTGAATTAAACCTCCTATATATAAATTTTACTTTTCAAATTTTTTAATAGTAATGCATAAATACAAGTTGAAGTCACATAAACATATAGCTGAATAAATCAGATGCACTGCTTTTTTAAAAAATTAAAAACATAATGTCAACAAGTAATTTTCAACTTGCAAAGAGTTTTGGGAGGGCTGGGGATTTAGCTCAGTGGTTTGGTGGCCTGCCTCGCAAGTGCAAGGACCTGAGTTCAATCCCGGTACCACTAGAAAAATAAAAAAAGAGTTTTGGGATTTCAGTAGGGCTCCATGAATCGATATCAACCTTCCCAAGCAGACCAAACTAGAAGGCAGCTGGATTTAACACTGGTGGAGAGAATTCTCTGGCCCTCCTGTTTGTTTTTTGGGTTTTTTTTGTTTTTTTTTTTTTTTTGTTTTTTGAGACAGGGTCTCACTATGTAGTCGAGACTGACCTGGAACTCACTATGTAGCCCAGGCTGGTCTCGAACTCACAGTGATCCTCCTGCCTCAGCCTTCCGAGTGCTCGGATTACAGGCATGCGCCACCATGTCCTGCTTCTCGCCCTCCTGTTTGTAATAAAGAGCCTGACTCTGTTTTTAATGTTTGCCTACTAGAGGGCTCTCCAGTAGTACCACCTCCACTCTTCCCACAGCCCCACATCTGGCAAAGCTGATACAGAAGACTGTGTTCTCCCTTTGTTCAGGAGGGAAGTCCCAATCTTGCAATGCCCACACACATGGGGACCTTCATTATAGCTCCATCAAAGATTTAAATACCTTAAAAATCTGTGAGTCTTTCCTTCGTTTTGCTGCCTGACTGAGAGACTGCTGCATGCTCCCTGGAAATCCTTATTATGTAACAGAAAGACTTTCCATTCCTTCTGTGAATGTGTGATGGCATTAGTCTTCACAGCTGTGTCAGGTTTAGGGGCGTGGGTGTGGATTTCTTCTCTGTGGGTTTAGTACAAGAATGTCATATTACCCATTGCATCCTTTATTTGGAAACTAAATTTCATGTCTCAAATTCATGATCTTTCTATTTCCTTTGTGCAAGAGAAAAGTGATGCTGAGTGGTGATTTATCTCTCTCTCTCTGTCCCCCTCTCTCCCTCTCTCCCTCTCTCTCTGTCTCCCTCTAACACATGCACACACCTGTTGAACAAATTCAGGATTCCCATGTGAATCAAGTTCTACTACTGAGCTACATTTCCAGTCCAACATTTTCTAACACATAACCTTTACTTGAACAAAACATAAAAATGAGCACATTTCTTTTTTTAAAATATAGCTTAGTAAACAATTATTTGGCTTGCAATTATTTGGACATTGATTAGAGACGAACCTCTTTTTGTCTTAGAGAATTGCGTGGGATTGAAATTCTTCTTCAAGGGTAAATTATGTCATGAACAGGATACTTGTGAATTTCAGCTCTGCAGTGCTCATCCCGGAGGCAGCTTGTATCACACAACTGAAAGTTCAGGTCAGCCCAATTGAATGCTGGTTGTAACAGTCAAAGCCCTTTGTTGAAGAAGGACCTTTAGTCCAAAGCAAAATCTAGGATAGATTATTTTATTTGGATTTCTGCTGTTATTCATTGTTGGCAAGTTTATTGAGTTGCAGATATAATCAGTGTTCTCCTATGTCAACTTTTATTTGTAGTAAAGTCAATATTATCATTTTTAGCTGCTTGTTCAATGTTTAAATGGCCTTGGACTGAGGGCTAGAATGAGAATGGCATTTATTGAACTTCCCTATAAGCCAGTCACCATGTTCACCAATAAAGCTTTTAATCCCGATGGTCTGCTTTTCATCAGAGGTATTCCTTTGTGGCCTCTCACACTTTCAAATCTGTGTTTGTTCATTTCTCATAGCACTTAGCCATAGGACAGTATCGTGTAAAATGGTCTACACTGGAAGGATTATAGAATCTGGTGAAAAAAATGGCAAGGACATTAGATATCTGACACATTATCCATGCCCATAAATTGATACTTTACATAAATTTTAATAAGCAATTAATATACATTTCCTGAATATTAAATGGTATTCTCCTCAGCTGTATGTGTAAGAGGCTTTATAATTTTTCTAGCACCAATTTTTATAAATGTCTAATTGCTTAGATTTATAGAAATAAGCAATTTTTTGACCTACTTAGTTTCTTGCTGAAATGTGCTGCCAGTGGTGACTGTTTTTTGCAAAGAAATCTCTTAAGTGTACCTCATAACTCAAAATGCTATGCTCAATTATTTTTTCTATTGAAAAACTCTTGTTTTTAATGTAACATGCTCGGTGTCCATGGAGCATAGCAGTTTTGAAGGCTTTATGACTTTCTGGGGTAGCCAATTGCCACATATACAAGGTGGGCTTGGAGAATGTTAATAACCTGTTGCAGTGAACCCATCTTTGACTAGTACTCTTGGAATTTTACTTTAAATATAATATTCTTTTTGTTGGAAGTCTAATGTCTTACACTGTTTCATCTTGGGTCTTTCCTCTCTTCAAAAAAGTTCTCTAGTGTCATTTTTATACTTATTTTGGCTAAAGCTAGCTAAGGTGACTGAGACAAAAACACTGTATGAGAAAGAAGCATGATCATAAGTGGAACATAAAATAATGGGGCAGGCCTCACATGCACTAAATAAGTATTTGATTTTGATGTAAAACCTGCCACCAGATGCAGCTGCTTAATTAAATTACATCAATGCCCTTGTCACTGAAAAGCCTAACAACAGACAAAGCTCATTACTTGTCCCTCACCACAGAGTTTTGATCTGAGTCTGCAAGAAATGAAATTATTGTGGTCTCTGAGAAGTCAAACTTCTCTGCTAAAGTCAATCTGTATTTGCAGCTGCTCCTCAATGCAAGCATCACTGCCTCCTCTCTACTTTAGATCAGCAGGCACTAGTTTCTAGTAAGGAGTGGGCAACCTAGATTCCAGCCATGCACAATTAACAACACGGTTCTTACCCCTAAGAGAATCTAACACCTCCACTGGTCTGATAGGTGGCAGAACTTAGACAATAAATAGAGCAACAGAGAGCAGCTACACAGACAAAGCTCTACTCACTTGCTATCACTCACCTCCACTTCCTAACGTCGTGAATCTGTATTGGACAGTAGTCCAGGGTTTGGGGAGCCCTGATCTAAAGTAAAGTTTTTCTGAATAGTCTTTTGTGCTTTCAAATATTGGGAAGAGAGGAATAACTAATTTATTCCTCCTCTCCAAACCCATACACAACGTAAGTCTTTTTGTTTATATCAACCAAAGAAAGAAATAAAAAGTTAGCAATATTTATCTAAGGATGTTAAGTATTGCCTCAAAATGACATTACAAGTTTTATTAAAAAGATGTTTAATTTTTACTACAACTTTTCCATTGCAAATTTAGAAACTTGTCATGCATTAGAGCAAGCCATTATTTCCATTGTTTTGGGATGATACATTAAGCAATAATTGCCTCATCTCAAGATAACAATCCAAAAGGAATATTTCCATGTGCACATGGGAGTGTGTGTTTCAGCACAGTTGTGGAAATGTGGGTACTGTCTCAGAAATATCAGAGCCAATGTCCCTAGGGGAAAAAAAAGTGGATAGTGTAACAACACAAATATGTTAAAGAGTTGAAGATTTGGTCATCCTTGAAACAAAGTAACTACTATCTTCAGGGACATTCTGGAGCAGTTTCTCTGTAGCATGTTATGGTGCTTGAGAATGCTAAGGAAAGATGGGAGTAAATGGCTGTGCCTGGGAAAAGAATGGTCAATGCCCTCTTTAGGTTCTATGTAACAAAAATTAAAGTAGAGATTTCTATGTGAGGCAATATGGGACACAAATAACATCAGAATGTTTAAGGGAAAATCCAGAGAGAGGTTGAGGAATTTTGATGTTATGGCTGAGAGCTGAGATTAAGGTGCCAAATCAGAAACAAATGTAATTATTGGAAGTAACAACTGTTCGATTTCCCCAGTATTTGCATAGTTAATTCCTTTGGGATGATTTAAAATGTAGATGGATAGAAGTGATATTATAATACGCTACATTGTCTTCTTTGTATAGACTTACTTAGATGCAGCTGTGGCCTCTGTTTCCAGGGAGGACTGGGCCCCTTGCTTATTTCAGGGAGACCATCCTAGCTCCCTTAACTCCTATCATGAAATACAGGGCTCAGGCAGAGGGCAATGAATAATGATATCCCAATAGTGCTGCACCATAGGATGACAGAGTGCTTGTATTGCAGAATATGTATAAATCTGATTCATTAAAGATGTGTCTGTATTTGTTGATTACTGACCTTTTCTTCCTCACATAATGCTGTAATCACAGAATTTTATGCAAAGATGAAAATGATGTGGTATTCTTCTCAAGTGACTGATTTTTCCCCTTTTCATGCATGCTTATGTATAATCTTAGCTTTTGTTTTCTCTTTCATGATATACATTTCACATTCATTCCAAGAATATTACAAAAAGTTGGTGATATAAACTTCACATTTAAGCCACAGGATGATTATACAATATATTTATTATGTTTTATCACAAAAAAAACTCAGATTGGAATATTGCTTGTTTCTTTAATTTATATAATGTGTGTAATAACAAAGATAAAAGGAACACATGACTTTTCTTTCTTTTTTATTGTTCTAGAGATTGAACTAATGGTCTTGACACTGAGCTACATCTCTAGCCTTCGTTATTATTGTTGCTATCATTATTATTTTTAAAACAGAGTCTCACTAAGTCCCTAAATTGCCCAGCACAAACCTTTAATCCCCCTGCCTCAGCCTCTCAAAGTGCTGGGATTACAAGTGTGTACCAAGCCTGGCTGGAACACATAAAGTTTTAAATTTAAATAGTTTGTTTCTCTCAAGTTAAATATAATGGGAATTATTGAATATATTTTAATAAAATATTTTTGACAGAATTTAGTTTTTATAATTTGCAAAACAATTGATGTTTTTGTTACTTTGTTTTTTTCCTAAAATACATGAGATATTGTTTCCATTTACTTAAAAATAATTTAAAACCTTTTATATAGATAAAAATAATCACTATGTCATAGATGTAAAGTTGCAGAAACTATCATTGGTTATCACGGAAACTCTAACAATATTTGAGGCATTCCTTCAATATGTTTGTTAGAAATTTCCATGTACTCTGGAAAAAAAGATTGAAGAGCACTTCAGAAAATTGAGAGATGTACCATATTCCTGGACAGAATCAACACTGTGTAGTCAAAATGGTTATATTCCCAATACTATTTATTATACAGATTCAATGCCATTCCAATCAATTTACCAGAAGCATACTTTACATGAGAAGAGAAAACACTTCTAAAGTTTGCATGGACCTAGGAGAGACCAGGAAAAGCAGAAGCAATTTTGGGCAAAAAGAGCAAGGAAGGAGGCCTTACAATATTTAACTTTAAGCAACAGTGATAAGAAGAGGATGAGACATTGATCAGTGGAACAGAATAGAAGATACAGGAACATCTCCAGATACATCCAGCTATTTGAGCTTTGAAAAGGGGGCCAAAAGTATACAGTGGAGAAAAAAAAATAACCTATTCAGTAAGTGCTGGGAAAACTGGGTATCTTTGCAGAATATTGAAACTGTACCCATATCTCTCACTGTATACTAAATTAAAATCAAAATGGATCAAAGATCTAAACACTAAAACAGAAACAAACCTACTGGAAGATAAATAAGAAAAAAACACTTGAAGACAATTCAGGGAAGGATTTTCTAAACAGATTCTCAATTGCACAAGAAATAACAGCAAGAATCAGCAAATGGGAATATATCAGACTTAAAAGCTTTGGTACAACAAAACAATCAGTTAGTAGAGTGAAGAGAAGACCTACAGAATGGAAAAAAATATTTTCCAGCTACTCCTCTGACATAGGTTTCATATCTTAAATACATAAAGAACTAACTAACTAAATAAATAAAATGCTACTTGGCTATAGAAAAGGACAAATTTGAAACATTTGTAGCAAAATTGATGCACTTTGAAAATAAAATGTTGAATGAAATAAACCAGACACACATTTCCATACCATATGATATCTCTCAGTTGAGTAAGGATAAGAACAAGCAAAATGAATAATAAAGGATGGATAGAAGGGGACAAGTGGGTGGATCTCTTGCAATAAAGAGAGGCCAAAGGGAACAGGGACATAGGGTGAGGAAGAGCAGAAGGGGAAGTAAGTAGAATAAAGATGCGCCATGGGCGAGAACCTAATAACCTCAATTAATGTGAGCATTGCATGCCAGAACATGAGCTAAAATTGATAACATAAACAAGAGTGAAATTTGGTACAGGAGAATTAGAGCACAGGAGAGAGAGGGGAGGGAGGAGAAAGGGCACTAATAAAAGAAACGAGCCTTCGTATGCACATGTACCCACTCCCCAAGATGATTGCAAACTGCATATACTATAGACATGTACTAATAAAATTAAAAATAATAATAAAATGAGTGATAGAAATATAGAAAGAGAAAGTTCCACAAGTTTTTATTCCTCCAGTTGTTGGCTTTCATGTGATTAAGTGAAACAAATAGGATAAGTTTAAATATAACATAATTTCTCTTATATAAAAATCCCAAAGTATAAATAAGGATCAAAATATAATAGAGATAATATGAAAAAGGAGATATATCTCTTGTAAATGGAAAGAGGACCAAGAAATGAAGAGAGGGCAGGGAAAGAAAACACAAAGAATGAATATGTGTCAAATACAAGCACCAATTACCTACAAGGAATGAAATCATTATGTATCACAAACATGTACTAATACAAGAGAAAAAACCTGTGATATAATTTACACCTTGTTTGTACAATAGTAGCTGCACCTGGATACTATTCCTTCATAAACAATTTTGATTAACTTCCTGAATGCTGATGACCATTGAACAACAAATTTAAGATAAATTCATTAAGCAAAGAAAACTAGCTTGGATGTTTTTCTTGGTCTTGGATATTCCACCCAATCTTCAAGGGCCAGGTGACCATCTTCCCTGTTTCCCAACTTCTGCAACTTGGCTTTTGCACACTAATCTCTCCGAAGATCATTCCACTAATGGCTGTCTCAGTGTCAGCCATCTGATATCAGGGACATGGTGGAAAACTGTCTAAATCTGGCGAACAAAAGTCTTGAGTTAGATCCTGTTTTTCCTATTTACTTGAACTGAGTTTTCTCCATTACCAAGCACAGTGGCACACACATATAATCCCAGACACTCAGGAAGCTGAGGCAAGAGGATCACAAGAATGAAGCTAGCCTGGGCAATCTATCAAGGCCTCACTTTAAAATAAAGTAAAAAAGAAAAATAAAATCTCTAGAGTGTAGAGAATGATAGAATGGCAGTGATAAATATCTAGCATGTGGAAGCCCTTGGTTTAATTTCCCTCATTACAGAATGCAAACAAACAATTCATAGCACTAGTTAAGCTGTATATAACCAAACAAAGTAGCATCTGTCAAATATCTTAGTGGAGGCCCAACTATTTAAAGATCTAGTGTGGCACGTGGTTGGCATTTTAAAGTGAATCACCACTGATACATCCCTCATTTTATTATACTTCAGCATTTTGAAAGCATGTATATATTCCAGAATTTTCTATGAATGCATCTATATTACCCTAGAATTTAAACTGAGAATCTTGAGATAAGAATTTCAGGCAGCCACTACTCACATTTTCTAAAATGAAGTGATCAATGTAGCACTTACTAAGATATACCACTTCTGCTACCTTTTGCTTATTACCCAGGTCTTGTTTAAATAAAGGTCTGGAAATTGATAAGAAAATGAGAGTGAGAGAAAGACTTTTCTTGTAGCATTTTTCAGTTATGCAGGGAGTGCTTGACCTAAATGTTTGCCTTCTTGTCAGAGGAAAGTTGGGATGGGAGTCCCATTTGCAACTTCAAGACATACATTGAGCATTCAGTGAGCTCCAGTTCACTGTGGACTTATACGCAAACTCCAAGAGATTGACACTTTACTCTTCTATATGATTCCGAAGGGGCAAAAACAGGAAACTTTACTAATATGAAAATACTGAAAGATATCATTATAAGCAGCCTATATTATAAAGTTTTGCAAAATAAAGATGCCAAGCTTTGATTGCAACTTATTATTCCAGAAAGTACAAAACTCTATGAGTAATACCTCCAGTTAGAATATTAATTATGATTAATTTCACTTTTGCATAAATAACAATAGCCTAAACAAGTTAGCTTATTTCTCTATTTATTTGGTGGATAAATAAACCAAGGCTATCTTTCTACAGTATAAAAATCTCATGATCCATATATCTTACTGTTTCACTATGCATGGTCTCCATTTCTAATGAAACTTGTGGTGCAATATGGCTGCTTTCACCCCATATACATCTGTACTCCAGAATTAGAAAGGTAGAAAATGTGTTTTTTATGGACAGTTACTAGAAATTACATACTCCCAATATGTATAAAATTGGTTATAAAGAAATCAAATCCTCCACATAGCTAGGTGATCATTTTGCAAGGAACTATGCTATCAGTTATTAAAAAAAAAGTCAGTCTTGATCTGATGTTCCATGCACAAAATCCCAGTTTAATTTTAAAGTGGATTAAACTAAATTTGGCTCATCCACATGTTAGATTTAATTCTAGTTTCACAGTCTCAATAGAATATTTGACATTGTATTTGTATTTGACTTTAGCTTGGCCTTCGTCATTTTTTTTTGGTTCCATAACTTTAATAAGTTAACTATCGAAAAAGCATGGTGATACCATGATAATAATGACACAAATTATGAAACACCTGCAGCCTACAATAGATAAATGTTGGTGTAACCCCAAAAGCCAACCTTATAAAGTTGATTTAGTTAAAGGAACCAAAATTGACAGTGTGGAAAATATATTTATAAATACATTTAGGTTAGACATCTAAGTTCTACTTCCTCTTCAACAACAGAGCACCTAAAGTATAGA
Organism: Fukomys damarensis; assembly: GCF_012274545.1. Taxonomy (NCBI): domain Eukaryota; kingdom Metazoa; phylum Chordata; class Mammalia; order Rodentia; family Bathyergidae; genus Fukomys; species Fukomys damarensis. The sequence continues at coordinate 47,155,341 of NW_022900926.1, forward strand.
ATGCTGTTGTTTTGTTTTGTTTGGAGTTGGGGGTTGTCTATTACTCAAGACCAAAATATTGTACAACTCCACAAATATCCCCAATCATATAAATTTGTGATTTATTTGTCTGTAAATTTGAGTGAGTTACAGGTGTATTTTATCAAACAACAGTGCTGTACACATAGAGAAAAAGATTTAAAAACAAAATACAGTCCATGGAGGACACCCAACCAATTGCAAGTTACTCTTTTTCATTGATTCCAATGAAGAATCATACTGCAGAAATGAATTTACTAAACTACCGCAGTGTAACATATGGTTGTTCTTGAATCTCTTCTAAATTGGCACTGTAGTAATGCTACCTGTTGCTGGGTAAAAGCCTTTTCATATGTCTGGTAGGTAGCACAATCTGATCGGTCCAGTCCTTGGATGCTGAAAATGACCAAGTAACTGTATAGATGTAATAGTGTCCTGGAACACTGGTTGGGCCAAGGTGTGAAACTACTTCATCAAATCCTTCTCATCTAAGGAAAAAACTAATAGCATGCACATAGCAAGGAGGATATGAGGAATAGCTTTTTTCAGGAACAGAATTTTTCAGGAAATGGTTATCAAAGGTCCACAACATTCTCCAGTCAGAGATATGCCAAACAAACATAGTTAATTAAATCCAACTCTATAAATACAATCACAAAACAATTACCTTATGTGTAATGTTTGTAGCAAATGTGATGACAGCCCCAATAATCAGATCTCTGGCATAATCTGGGCCAAAATTAGGAGACTTCACCTGAATCATATAATCTTTTCCACTTGGTTGAAGGATAAACTCCACTTAATTTCTCATCTTATTCTCCAATGGTGTCTGGATCAGAAGTCTATCTCAGATGCCTTTTAGGTGATCCAGCAATGATAAAAGACAGTCATGCTTCAGATTCTGATTAACCCCAGGAATAATTAAAGTCTCATGAAATACTGGCATTGTGAATGGCCAACTGTGGCCCTTCAGAAAAACAACTCCACTGAGAATGTGCAAAGAATCTGGGAGGAAGTCTGGTAATTGAATGACAGCCTAAATGTGAACTAGAAGAGAAAATCTAAGGAAGATCTTGACTTTCCATGGATTCCTTCAGGAGCTTCTTCATTACCATCTGCTCTAGGACTCTTAAGAAGGCTGAGTTCTGAAAATGACATTAGAAAATCTTTCATTTCTTGTGTTATTTGACCAGTCAAAGACTTGGAATTTAAGTTATCTTCATAGAGACTAATCCAAAAGTCAGACAGAATATCACAGTTCTGGGAAGGGGAAACATTTGTGCTTTCCTGTGGCAGTAGGGCGTAGGAACACTTCAGCATTCTCAGAGGAAAGGCCGTGCCCAATTCAGCACTTAGTTTCTCATTTATGACTTTGATAGAATGGCATGGAGATGCTTCCAAGAAACCCCTGTGTAAACAAATGCACAAAAACCGTTTAACTTTCCTGCTAGTGCTTCTGGTTCTAAAAAGGAAAACCACTTGTCTCCCAAGTCGATTCTGAAGATTCTCGGTTGAGAACCCTTGGTAAGCTCTGGGCGAAGATATGGTTCAGAATACCTTCGACATGAAAGGATTTATCTTGACTTCTATATCCAGTGCACTTGTATCCTGGCACAGCTTCACAGCTGAAGGGAAGAACATCACTTAAAATAAAACCCCTCAGAGCTGCCATGGCAACCATTTGCCAAGTGTTGTGCCATTGTCTCTGCAGCAGTGCCACCTTGTCCTCTACGCAGTGCCACATGAACTTCTCCTTCCTCTGCAAGAACATCTGCACAGCTCTGGAAAAACTTGGCAAGTAGTTCCCTGTTCTGAGCTACTCTAGCTTTGCGTCCACAGTGAGGAAAATTAAAATAAATTCGATCAAATGTCCTGTTGTGTAGTTCAAAGGCATTTGCTATTTGGGTGCAGTCCACCCGAAACGTCTCTCAGTACCTCTCCCTTATTGAACGCTCCGGCTGCTGGGCGGGGCTTCGTGAAAGAGCTGTCCTAACCCACTACCTTGTTAGCGCAGGCGCTGCGGATTCTCCTGGGCCAAGGATCCCAGACCAAGTCAGCTGGGTGATGGAGGCAGGTGGCACTTCCCTTCCTTTGTCTCTCCCAGAGTGGCAATGAAGGAGAAATTCCCTTCCCCAACCAACAGGAGGCGTCGAGGCGCCACGGCCTTTGCTGACCCCTGGCTCGCTTTTTTTCACCTTCCTCTATGCATGCTTTTGTATTCTGTACTGGTGCACGTGGAACAATCTTTATTTTGTGATAAGAAGAAAAACATACAATGAGGAGAATACTTGGTCAGCGATAGATTATTTAATTTTCTACATCTCGTGCTCATTCCTCAGAGCTCAGCATGAGACTAAACCGTTTGGCCTTGTTTTTGCTCCAAAAATGTAAGATTCTGACCTAAGTTTTCAGGTTGCCAAACACAAAGCCTTTAGAAACTGATGACAAAGGAACTGTATTATACTCAAAGATAAGCACAGGCAGAGTTGTAGGAAGAATGAAATCCATCTACTTGTGAGTTAGATTAAATGCCCTGCTTAAACCTTCCTGCTTAAGGATTATTACTAGGAGTACCGACCTAGGCCTCGTTGACATCAAATCTTTATCTGGTAACATAATACACTTTAATTTCTTTTTGACATAGACTTGTAAAAGAATTGAGAATGGATATAAGCGCACAAAACCACAAGTCATCCACTATTCAGTCACTTATTTTGTTTATAGTATTTATATTCAGATTACTTCCAAAAGGCTTTGAGATAGGTCAGTTTGCAGAACACTATTGTGCCTTTGCCAACGGTGGCTTCTGGCTGAATATCAAGGACAGTTTTGTATCTCAAAAAGAGTGTATTTTGGTAAACTAAAAGTATAATCCTAGTAATATTAACTTCTTTATGTCAAAAATAAAAACATCCCCCCATTCCCATGACAGAATGTGGGTTCTTCCACCACAGCAACATACCAGGAAAAGTAATTATAACCCTCCAGCAAAGAGTTTCCTGATTGAGAAGAACATGTAAGTATATTATTCACAAATGCTCCGTGCATGAGACGTTAAATGAATCCCTGTGGAAAGTTTTTTTTTGGTAGTGAATGGCTGTTTGTCTTCTTTCCCTTCAGTTATTTAATGTTAGGATAACAGGAAATCATTTTGACATTTTCTGAGATACAAAATCAATGAATCATTTATTTTGATTTCCCACAGTAAAAATATATACTTCCTCTCTTTATTTCCAAATTTCACAAATAATCACAGACATCACTGTACACATGCTTCTTAGAGTCCTTAACACTCAGGCCAAGCACTTCATCTTTCCCCCACCCCTTCCCTTAAGGGTTTCACTGCTTGAAATGCTGCTCATTCTGTCACACCTGGCTTACCTCATTGTTCAGTCGGAAGACTGGCAATACCATTCACACATCTATATGTCCCCGCTGTTCTTCAGCAATTGCACCTCTTGTCTACAAAGCACACTAACCATTGTTATTCCTATTATTTTCTACTTCTCAGTCAGCACTGTTTTGGGAGTTGCGTCACTGTCATTAATTCTCCATTATAAGATATGCCTTCATTTCTGCTGTTCCAGAAATTTATGATATCCATCCAGCTTTTGTCTGGCTTCCCAGTCCTTGGCATGCTTATCCTCAGTTACATTCTTCCCTATGTTATCTTAGCCACCCACTTCCAAAGGTCCAAAAATGTTCCATTTCATAATTCATTAATTCAAATGAATTTTGGTATAACTTTATACTTCAATTAAGTATTTTAATTCTATATGTTCACCACACTTTCTTTCTTTCTTTTTTTCTTTTTTTTTTTTTTGGTACCGGGGATCAAACTTCGGCTCCTATGTTTGTGAGGCAGGTGACAAAATCACTGAGCCAAATCCCTGGCCCCACCACACTTTCAAATGTGAGTAGTAATCTCTCCACATTCTCACCATCAGTCAGCTTATAGTTCTTATATTACCTCAATGACTCTCATTCTAGAACTTTAAATCATCCTTCATTCATCCACTTTTTGCCTTTTCTACATCTAACATGCATTAGTCTGCTGGATTTAGCTCCCAGATGCATCTCAAATTAATTCAGTTAAATTAAATTTCTGCCACTTCTACCCACATATCATCTTTCCCTCATCTCCCTATAGTTCCTATACAGATACTCCTGGACCTACAAAGGGGTTACACTTGGTAGATTCATCATAAATTGAGAATATCATATGTATAAACTGTGTTTAATACATAGAATCTACCAAATAGCATAGTTTAGCAATACAATACTCCATCATGTACCGTGATCTCCTGGTTAACAAGGATGTACTCTCTTTTTAGTGTATAAAAATGTTATTGACTTTTCTATGTTTATCACATAGTACCCTTGCTGTATTTGCTTATTAGTTTTAGGAAATATTTTGTAGGTTTCTTAAGCTTATCATGACATCTGAAAAATGAAAAAAAAAATTTATTCCTTTCTGAAATGTGTGACTTCAGTTTTCTTTCATTGCCTTGGTGCACTAACTAGAACTTCTGGCCTTAGAGGTTGGGTGTATAGCTTAGTGATAGAGCACGTGCTTAGCAGGCATGGGACCATGGGTTCAATTCATGGCACAAAAGCAAATAAAGAAATAAATAAAATGTACAACTCTGAGCACTATATATGTAGGTAGTTGATTATGAGAACACTTTTGTCCTTGTCGCACTATAATCTCATGGAATATTCAATCTTTAACTATGAAATGAAATGTTAATTGTAGAGATTTTTTTTTGTTTTGTTTTGTAGTGCTCTTTATTAAGCTGAGGAAATACCACCCATTTCTGTTTTTGTAATAATTATGTCCAGGACTTCCACTTTTAATTCTGACAACTATAGCATTCAGAAGTTAGGACTCCCCTGCTACAAGACAAAAGTAATCTACATGAATTGAAAATCAGTAACTTTTCTTGAACTTATCAAAGTATTGAGGTCTTAGGATAGACCACCATTCTAAATCTGTAGAGAATAGCAACTATAGAAAGTTAAAGCTGCACACAAATCACAAACATTCCACACATCAGTGCACTGTTTTATTATATCAAAGTAATATATTGTATTGTAGAAAATATTCATCCTGTATATGTGGGGCGGTATGTTTTTACACATATGTGTGCATTATTAAATGAGAAACATGGTCATGAATGTGATAGGATTTTGTGCATTTGGCATATTGATAGTTTCTCTGGAAACCTATGATTTCTCTAAAATACATGCTTGATTTAATTCATAGTCATTTGTTTGGGAAGAATATTACATACATATTGGTGTTAAATTCTATCATTATGCTTATAAAAATATAATAAAAATAAGTATGGGATATAATAAAATAGAAACAGAAGAATCTGATCTTAAAATTGTGAATTCTTTTAGTTGCTTTTCAATTTCAAATATAATTGTGTTTTTTTCTGTGGAAAGTTTTGTTAGAAAATGTAAGAGATACAACCAACAAGCGTATGATATTTATCAAATTAATAAAACCAAGGAGTTTGTAAATCATAAAATTTTGAGGACAGTTTCTCAACTAAAATATGTAACTTTGTTTTGTTTGTAATTAAATTATTTCAAAAATATTATATGAAAAGAAAATGAGAAAGAATGTATAATGTTTGAAGATAACATCAAACTAATAATGTATTTGGATTATCAGTCTGTGTTGCAAAATTTTTTGTTTATTTAATATCCTTTTTTGCTGTCATATATATCTATGTATATTTGAAATTTTTATTTAGTATCTTCATTTCTTGTTGTCATGTATGTTTGCAATCTTTAATTTAAAAAAGAAAGTTAAAGCTGAATACCTTTATCAAAGAAGATGATGCTAGAGTCACAAACCTAGATAAATAGAAAATCTGTAATTTCAATAAATTTCTGGAAGCAGAATACACATTATTTTCAGAGTAGTAAATGTCTTAAAGGGTCCCATACTTTCATGAGCTTTAATTCCAGGAAAAATACCATGTTCTCACAGTAAAAAGTCAAGAAAAATATCCTTGTGTTTCTGGCAGGCAGGGGAGGAAAGAGGCTATTCTCAAATATTTCCAGAGCATTTTCCAACACAGAGGCCAGCATTCCAAGAGAAATTCCATTCGCAGAGGCTTATTGGAGGACAAAGGAGAAAGGAAATTGTCTACCTCTGTCTCCCTCCTTCTCTCCAGTCACAGGAAGGTAAGAAGAAGATTAGAGACACTTTGAAGAGCACGATCTACATACACCAGTACACTAGTAATAGAGACAATCTAAACATATAGAATGCTTTTCTTACCACATATATATCTACCAACCACAACAAGGATTCAGTATAATAGTAAATTAGAAATTAAAGAACTTTAATGATCATTTTCTTTGAAGAAATGCTTTGTTAAGAAAAGACAAAATGAGGATTGGGAATTTTGCTGAGATACCACCTCCCTTGCAAGTGCAAGGGCCCAAGTTTTAATCCCTAGTACTAATAAATAAATAAATAAATAGGTGGAAAGAAAGAAAAAAACAAAATGAAAAGGAAATGAAATCAAAAGCACTATAGGCATTTGACATCTCAAAAATGTACAATATAGTAAATATTAAATACATTTGAACTCCCAGAAAAATTAACATAGACCCCATTGGAGGAACTGAGCTGTGCAGGCAGTCATTCACATCACCTACCACCCACTAGGAGGAGCTAGACACTCCAGCACCTACAGCACCACCCAGGCCCCCTAGCCTACCTACCAGCCCTCCCCCATACCACATTTGGGCTCCAGGTTGCACAGTTACCTGGATCCACACCCACTGCAGAGGCACAGTCCACTGTTCTAAGCTCCAGCAGATAGAGCAGAACTGAACAACAGAAAGAGGGCCTCTCTGAAGCTCCTTAATGAAAATTGAAGCCTACAGGAAAAAGAAAATCTCTGCAATAAAGGCACACCAGAGCACCATAGTTGGTAAGTTGGAGGAATCACCATCTCACATCAGAACCTTGACTATCCTAAGGGGAAGGGCAGCTGGAACCTGCAGTACAAACTTGCAGAGCTCAACCCCACAGGAGTTTAGTGAGCTCTCTACTTGAGCCTTGCAGCCAAAAATCAGTCTGAATTTCAGGAGACTTCTACTGGATTGCTAAAACAATTGATTTATATCTGTACACTGAAGCCCACATTGTCTGTTGTGACAACAAAGATATACCCTGAAGGAGGCTCTTCATTTTTATTTTTTATTTTTATATGAAAAAAATTTTCTCTTCTTTTTAATTTTTTCAAATGTTTATTTTCTTTTTTTTAATTTCCTTTAGCATCCCCCCTCTCTCCTTCCCTCCCACCCTCCCTCTTGCTCTCTTTCCCACCTTGTTCTTCATCTCTTTCTCATTTTGTTCCTGTTTCTATCCTAATTCTGATTTTTTTCTTTATTTTTCTTTTCTTCTTTCTTTTTCCTTTTCTCAAGTGTCATTAGTTTTAAAGGAAAGTAAATACAGTTTCTAGCTTTCCTATTGCATTAGGTTGTTCTGTTCTTATCCTTGTTCTCTTATTCTATCTTTCTTCTTCTCTTCAACAGTTTCCTAGAGTTTGTGTGATCTTCCAGTATCATCTGACCTCACTTCCAACCTTTCCCTACCCTTCTACCTATCTATCCCTCCCTCCTTAACTCATTCTAAATCCTAATCCTGGAGGGTAAAGTTGCTATATTGAAGAGTTTGTTCACTATAAACATATCTTGGACTCGTCCTCAATTTTTATTTAATTCACATGGTTAAAGGTGATAGATTAATAACTACCACAAATTGTCATTTTATAAGTTGTGCTTGAAGCTATTGTTGTTGCTGATCATATCACTTGGTCTAACATGTTGTGATTGATCTAATAAGTTGTCCTTCCTAGTATAATGAAAACAAGATTGTCTAATAGTTATTATAGACTCAAAACCTAAAGGCCAGCTATATCTGGAAGACACCTCTGAGAAACAATCTCTCCATAAGAGTTCTAAATATAAGCAAGAAAAATACTTACAATAAGCAATATTAAAGTATCAATACAGGAATTAAACCAAACACTGTACCAACAACAAAAATAGAAATGAGAAGACACAAAAGCAAGGCACAAACCCAGACTTCCAGCTCACCAAAGGCAAATTTGGGGTGAATTAAGGTGAAAAATTCTGATAATCAACCACCTGGACACCCTGAACTCATACTATGGGAAGTAACAAAACAGATGAGGCTTTAGAAAAATTCAAAACAGAAGTAATTTCCCAGATAACTAGAGATTGTGAGCAGAATAAAAGACATGATTAGAGACTCTAGAACAGAAACAGGCAAAAAAAAAAAAAAAAAAAAAAAAAAAAAAAAAAAAAAAAAAAAAAAAAAAAAAAAAAAAGATGAGCTCAGGACCACGATAGAAGCTATGAATGCCCAGAATAGGAAAGAAATGGAATCCTTGAAACAGATTAAAACAGATACACAGGAGATTAAAAAATTTATTGAGAGCTGGTGATTTAGCTCAGTGGTTCCACTGCCTGCATCACAAGTTCAAGGTTCTGAGTTTGATCCCTGTTAGGAGAAAAACAAAAACAAAAACAAAAACCTCTTCTCTTGGAACTGGAATTTAGCTCAGTGTTTCTGTTGCCTGCCTTGCAAGCTCAAGGTCCTGAGTTTAACCCCTGGTACTGCAAAAAATAAAATAAAAAAATATTGAAAGTATTTGAAGCAGAATGACAGAATCTGAAGACAGAATATCATATCAGATATAAATGGTGGCCAATGATCCTGAAAAGAGAAATCTCATAAAATTGTAAGGTATGATGAGAAATCGATCCAACAGCTACTAGATGACACAAAGAAGAATAATATAAGAGTGTTGGGAGTTCATAAAGTACAAATGACATAAAAATTATGTTCACACAATTAATGACAGAAAACTTCCCAAACAGAGCTAAAGAATTTGACATACAGATAGGTGAGGAATATAGGACTCCAAATAGCCATGATAAAGAAAAAAAATCTATACCTGGACATATAATAATTAAAGATCCTGGAAACCAAACAGAAGAATAATATATGACAAGCAGTTAGAGAAAAGAAACATATCACATACAAAGGAAAGCCCATCATAATCACAACAGACTTTCAACATAAACCCTCAAGTCAAGGAGAGCCTGGAGTGAGGTATTTCAAGCTCTAAAACAAAACAACTTCCAACCTAAACTGATATGAAAATTGATGGTAAAATAAGTTTCTTCCATGACAAAGAACACCTGAGAAACTTCATGAATACTAAAAACAGAACTCCAAACAATTCTAAACATCATTCTAGAAAAAAGACAATGAAGGTCACACACCATGAGCCATAAATGAGCAAATCCATCAGGCAAGGCAAGAAATTAAAGGGGCAGGGGATTTAGCTCAGTGATTCTAACACCTGCTTCCCAAGCAGAAAGCCAAGTTTGATCCCAGGTACAAAAATAAAAATAAAAATAAAATAAAGAAAGAAAGAAAGAAAGAAAAAAAGAAAGAAAAGAGATTAAAGGAAGAGGAGGAAAAATTAAAAAGAGCCAACAACAGGAAAATAACATGATAATGATAAGTCAATGCATATCAGTTATAACCATCAATGTTAATGGCCTCAATTTACCAATCCAAAGAAACAGACTGACAGAACGGATTAAAGAAGCAAAATTCAACAATATGCTGTATAAAACAAACACACCTAGTTCAAAAAGAATTTCATAGACTGAAAGTAAAAGTGTAGAAAACAGTTCTCCACATGACAGGAGCCTGAAAACAATCAGGGGTAGCTATCTTATTTGCAGACAAGGTAGATTTCAAACCAAAACTAATTAAGAGACACAAAGGAGGTCACTACATCCTTGTAAAGGGAATGATCCAAAAGGGAGAGATAACAAACATAAATATGAATGCACCAAATTCTAATGCCCCCAACTATACAAAACAAATATTAAATGGCATGAAAAATAAGTACTGATACAATTATATACCCCACTCTCTCAAATAGACAGATCATCTAAACAAAAAGTCAAGAACAAGGCCAGAGATTTATCTCAGTGGTTCCTGCCTCACAAAAATAAGGTCCTGAGTTTGATCCAAATAAAAAAGATAAAGGCAATGAATGAACACTAGAACTCAACCAAGCTTTTGAACAAATGGACTTAATAGATGTCTACAGATGGTTCCATCCCACAAAAATCAGAAATATACATTCTTTTAGCTACACATGGGTCATTCTCCAAAACAGATCACATACTAGCTCATAGAACATGTTTAAGTAAATGAAAAGGAATTGAAGTTATCTAATGTATATTATCATACCATAGTGAAATTAAAATGGAGATCAATAGCATAAGAAACCATAAGAATTTCACAAAAACATCAGAAGTGAATAACACTCTCTTGAACAACCAATGGGTCACCGAGGAAATCAAAGAAGAAATTAGACAATTTGTGCAATTAAATAATGATACCAGTACAACATATAGGAATCTATGGGCCACAAGAAAGTAGTTCTATGAGGAAAATTCATAGCTGTGAATATCCCTACTAGGAAAACAGAATACGCTCAAATAAACAACCTAATGCTGCAGCTCAAGCTCCTAGAAAAAGGAGAGCAAAACAAGTCCAAAGCCCATACAATGGAGGAAATTATAAAGATTAGAACAAAAATCAATGCAATGGAGACTACGATCAATAAAAAAAATCTCAACAAATGGAAGAGTTAGTTTTTTGAAAGTATAAATAAAATCCATAAACCTTTAGCCAACCTTATTTAAAAAAGGAAAATAAAGTCTCAAATCCATGCAACTAGGAACAAAACAGGAAAAGTCACTATAGTTCCAGCGAAATCCAGAGAATCATCAATACTTACAGCATAGAACCTATACTCTAATAAAATGGAAACCGAAGAAATGGACATATTTCTAGATACATATGAATTACCAAAGTCAAATGAGGAAGACATGAACAATACCAACACATGAATTACAATCACTGAATTGAAAGCATAATTTAAAACTTACCAACAAAGAAAAGCCCAGGTCCTGATGGCTTCCCTGCTGAATTATATAATGCATTTGGAGAAGAACTATTGATAATACTGATTAAACTCTTCAGTGAATTTTAAAGGAAACACGACTTCCAAATTCATTCCTGGAAAAAAAGTGTTACTTTGATTCCAGAAGCACAGAAAGACCCAACCAAAATAGAGAACTACAGGCCAATCTCCTGAAGGAACAAAGGGGCAAAAATCCTCTCTAAAATACTGACAACAAAATGCAGAGCATCATCAAGAAGATCATATAGCCTGACCAAGTCAAATTTATCCCAGGGATGCACGTATTTTTCAGCATACATAAATCAAATAAACATAATGCACAATGTTAACAGAGCCAAATACAAAAAACATATGATCATCTCAATAGATGCAGAAAAGGCATTTGAGAAAATTCAACACCCATTCATGATAAAGAACCATACAAAAATTGGAATAAGTTGTCTTTATCTTACCTTGATAAAGGCTATTTATGAAAAACCAACCAACATCATACTAAATTGTCAAAAACTGTATCAGGAATAAGACAAGGATGTCCACTATCACCACGCCTGTTCAATATAATTCTGGAAACAGTCATAGCAATTAGAAAAGAGACAGAAATAAAAGGATTAAAGATAGGAAAGGAAGAATATATATTGTCATTATTTGCTGACAATATGATATTCTACATAGGATACCCAGAAATCTCTGCAAAAAGACTTCTAGGCTCAATTGACAGATTTAGTAGAGTAGCTGGATACAAGGTAAACAGTCAAAAATCATATCTTTCTTATACAAAAATAACAGACTAACTGAGAGAGAAATTAGGGAAACAATTCCTTTGACAACAGTATCCAAAAAAATGAAATATTTAGAAATCAATTTAATGAAGGAAGCAAAAGACCTCTACATTGAAAACTACAGCACTCTGAGAGCAGAGATTGAAGAGGACATACAAGAATAGAAAGACATCCCCTGTTCCTAGGTCAGAAGAAGGAGTAAAGTAAAAATGCCCACACTTCCAAAACTGCTATACAGATTCAATGCAATCCTGATGGGAATTCCAGCAGTATATTTCACAAAACTAAAGATAACAATACAAATATTCATTTGGAACCAGAAGAGACTTAGAATAGCAAAAGCCATTCTAGGCAACAGCTACATGGCAGGGGATGTCACAATCCCCAAAGTGAAACTACACTACAAAACCACTGTGATTAAAAACAGCATGGTATTGGCAAAGAAACAGACCTGAGGATCAATAGAATAGATTAAAAATGCAGAAAGAATTTCAGACATCCTTAGCTACCTCACATTTGTCAAAGGAACCAACCATTCTCAGTGAAGCAAAGATAGCCTCTTTAATAAATGGTATTGGAAAAACTGGATTTCAACCTATCAAAGATTAAAACTAGGCCCTTATCTTTCACCATGCACTAAATTAAAATTGAAGTGGATTAAAGATCTAAATATTAAAACAGAAACACTAAACTTGCTTAAAGATTAGTTAGGTAGATCACTCATAGACATTGCCAATGAGACTATGAACAAATCTTCAGTAGCACAGGAAGTAGCACAAAGAATAAACACCTGGGATCTCATCTTTTTTAAAAGTTTCTGCACTGCAAGAGAAAACACCAACAGAACTAAGAAACAACCTACATTGTGGGAAAATTTTTTTACCAACTCTTCCTATTGAGAATATATAAAGAACTAAAAAATAACAGACCCCTCCAAATATAAAGACACAATTCAAAAGTAGGCATCTGAAATGAACAGACATTTCCCAAACAAAGAAGTAAAAGCAGCAAATAAATATGTGAAAAAATGTTCAACATCACTGGTCATTCAAGTGATTCAGATGAAAAGTACACTGAGATTCCACCTAATCCCAGAAAGAATAGCTGCTATCAAGACATTAACCAATGACATTTTTTCATATATTTACTTGCTGCTTTTACTTCTTTGTCTTAGAAATGTCTGTACATTTCAGATGCCCATTTTTTAATCAGGTCTTTATAATTGGGGGGTCTGATTATTTTGAGTTTTTTATGTATTCTAGATAATAGTCCTTTGTCTGAGGAGCAGCTGCTAAATTTTGTTTTCCTACAATGTAGGTTGTCTCTTAGTTCTGTTAATGGTTTCTTTTACAGTGCAGAAGCTTTTTAATAAGATGAGATCCCAGTTGTTGATTCCGCTAGTTCCCGTGCTACTGAGGATTTGTTCATAAAGTCTTTTCCTAGGCCAATGTCTTCAAGAGTTGTGCCTAATTTATCTTCCAGCAAGTTTAGTTTTTCTGTTTTAATATTTAGATCTTTAATCCACTTGGATAATAAATGCTGGTGGGGTTGTGGGGAGAAAGGAACCCTTCTCCATTGTTGGTGAGAGTGCAGACTGGTGCAACCACTGTGGAAATCAATATGGTGACACCTCAAAGAACTAGGATTACAGGTCCTATTTGACCCAGCTATCCCTTTGCTGCATATCTTTCCAAAAGAATGAAAAGAATCATACTACAGTGAAACATGGACACCCATGGTTATAGCAGCATAGTTTGTAATAGCTAAAGCTTGGAAACAGTACAAGTGCCTGTCGACTGGAGGTTGGTTAAAGAAGATGTGTGTGTGTGTGTGTGTGTGTGTGTATGGATATATATATATATATATATATATATATATATAGCTGAGGACTACTCAGCTAAAAAGAATGAGAACCTAGAGACATTTATAGTTAAATGTGTTTATATTGAAGCTATACTCTTAAGTAAGAAAAAGTAGGACACACATGTGTAAATAGCAAATAGTTTCTCAGGTGTGAGAAACTGAAAGTGTAAATAAGGATTAAAATGTATAATAGACAGTTTGAACAGGAAGAAAAGTCCAAAGGGAAAGTGAAATTGGGATTATTTGGAAAAGAAAGAAGGGAATGAAAATAATATAAGAAAATGAAAAAATGGAAACAAAGACTTTGTAAATTTGAAGCAGTGGAAAGGTTGAAGGGAGAGCAGGAGAATGGGGAGAAAATAGGAATCAAGATAGATGCAAAAGTGCAAAGTTCCAGTGATGTATATCATTGCATAGTATATCTAAAATGTACCAGTAGACTTAATGAAAAATGCAAAGTTTAACATAAATTCTCACATAAAAGGTTATTTAATTTGGAGCTTATTACTTGATACCTTTCCAGCTTTTGACAAAAAATTTCAAGTTATGATAAAAGAAAATAAAATATTTTGAAGAAAGCAAGCAACAGAAAGACATTGAGACCTCCTGTCAAATGTCATGGGATTATCAAAGTTTTATTTTGAAATAATTATGGGAATGCAAATCAAGACCATTATAAGAATCAATCTCTAGTTTTTACCCTAGTTAAAATATATAATATCAAAATAATCATAAAATAACAAATGATTCATCTTATCTACTAATGGTGGGAATATAAACTAGTACAGCCATTATACGAGATAGTATAGAGTTTCTTGAAAAGAAAAACTGAAAAGAGAACTACTATTTGATATACCTATCCTATTTCTTACATGAAGTCAACAAACAAAGGGATGTGCATGGCCATGTTTATTGCACTACTATTCATAATCGCCAAGATACAGAATATGGGGGCCAGGGATTTAGCTCGGTGGTTCTGCTGCCTGCCTTGCAAGTGCAAGGACCTGAGTTTGATCTCTGGTATACAAAAACCAATAAAAAAAAAAACCAAGATACAGAATATGCCTTATTGCCCACTCAGAGATGAATAAAGAAAACAGTATATGTGGACAGTGGAGTAATATTCATTTACCTAGAAGAAGATGAATAGAACTAGAAGACATGATACTAAGCAAAACACAACAATCATAATAATACAAATATACCATGTTTTTTCTCACATGTGGAAAAATGAAACATGACCTGAAACAAAAGGGACCCTCGGGAACTAGGAACAGTTAATTAAATAACTAAAATAGTTTTCTCGACAGAAGTTTATTCAAATGCTCTACTTTACATTAGATGAATTGAAATACTTCAGATTTAAAGGAATTATTTATGATCCATCTAAGTTAATATTTTATGTTGCTGAATTTATGCATGTAGAATTGTTCATAACATTTATTATAGCTAATAAGTTTATAATGGTGCACTATATTTCATTCCTGATGTTATTTGTGCCTATGTTTCTTTGATGATCCTGTTAGAGATCTACAAGTTCCTGATCTGTAAATTTAAATTATAAATTTGATATGTTTCCTGTTTTAATGTGTATCCACTTTGTGCCACAAAATTCCCTCTCAACACGGCTTTAGTTGTGTCACACAAATGGTACACTGCTTTTAATTTCACTCATTTCTATGATTTTTAAATTTCTCTCCAGGGTTCCCCTTTGAACTATGGATTATTTAGAATTACATTAGCTTCCAAATGTTTGGAGATCATAATATGTGCTTTCTATTGTTTATTTCTGAACAGCTTCCACTGGGATTGGAGAACCTACTTTGTATGTTTGTAACTCTTTTTAATATGTTTAGGGAGCTTGCAAAGATCCCTGGCTAGAATTTTTGCTGTTTATTAGAGATTACCGTTATCTTCCTATCAGATAAAATTAATTGATTGTACTCATTTAGTACAAAAAAATATAAACACCAAAAATTTGAAATTGAACTTTTGAACTGAAGAGGTGTCTCACATATATTTCTTTTAATGTTGTCATGTTTTTATTCTACACCAGATAAGAGACTTCTATAGTTTGAGGATTCAATGATTATAGAACAGAGCTGGATAAACTTACATAGCTAGACTTGGAATTTTATAACAATGGGCTAGTTCATTCAGTCTCAAGTGAAACAGGAAGAGTTGAATGAGTCCGTGAGTGAACAAGTGAGCGAGCAAAATGGGAGGCATCTTCAGAGTTGCCAAGGGAAAGAGCAGGGATGGTCGTGTGGTGTGGTAGCTGCTTCCTTTATTTATATCTAGACACTTGTAAATCCAGAGAGAAAACCAGCCATTTAAGGGTAGCCCATATTTTAACTCTGATATAAAGGGAACATATTTCTGTTTACCTTTCACAATTGATGACTTTTTAAAAAATACAGATTACCTTAACTAACACCCACAGTCCATCTGACCTTGTTCCAGTGCTACCTTTCTAATCAGACTCAACCACTGATGGATTAAAACTTGGCCAGTCTTGAGGGGAAAATGTCTCCCTCTTATGAAACTGTGTCTGTAAAGTCTGGCTTTTGTCCAAGCCACAGGAACTTTAAACGGTCTGCTAGCTTAGCTGCCACAGACAGGTTCAAGCATAGAATGAAATGAAAGCTACTACCAGGCTTTTAAACTTACAGAATGCAGAAACCCTTGATATTTTGTCTTAATCTCTTGAAGATAGTTTATAAATGTAGAAGAGCAACTGAAAATATTATTAAATTTTATTGTGCTACATAAACTATTCTGAATTTGAGTGCTTAAATTCAGACGATTAATCAGATTGTAAAATCAACACCCACAATCTTCATATTGTATTAAATTCAACTCCAAAATTTTGCAACATTTTTATTTTTATTTCAACAGGATAAAATAGAGAAAAAGAGACTAGCCATGATCCATAGTTTTGACAGTGACTAGATTTCTTGTGAAACTTCTTTAATATCTCTGATCACTGGTGTCTTTATCTATAAAATCAAATTAATATATCTATTGACCAATCACATAGATGAGTGCATATCTGTGTGAATGACATACAAGGAATACACTTAAAGAAGCTGTTCAATAATTAGGCATCTTTACTAGCATTAATAGCTCAAAATCATTTTAGTTGGCTTCTTATACATACCAACAATTGAATGCCACTTACAATATTCAATTGAATGTGGTAAGAATAATTTGTATTAGAACTTATGCTTGAAAAATAATTGCAGAATGTACTGAATAACATTTGTCACAGTACCAAGATTTCTAGCTCAAACTTCACCAAATAATTGGATCTATGTAAGATCTGATCATTCCTAGGGGTAGTGTTTATGGAAAAAAAAAGTGCCAGTTGTCTAGATTTTGCATATAAAAAAGGAATAAATATTTTTCTTTTTATGGGAGCCTGAAGCAAACCCAAAAAATAAATAAATAAATAAAAAGTATTTGATATTTGAGACTATACACAAAGTACCCTTCAAGCAATTCTTCACTATATATTTTTTCAAAAGACTTCCTTACTGAGATAGAATTATTTAATTGTTTTTGAAAGTATGCTATTCATCTTTTTTAACACAGTTTATACTCTTTTGAGACAAAAAAAATCATACTACTTTCAAATTTTACTTATGTTCACATCCTCTCTTACACTAATTTAACCCTGATTGGTTGACCTATTGGGCCATTTTTAAAACCTTCTTTTTCTTAATTCTGAAAGGCAAAAGAATGAAATAAATTGAAGTTATAATCTAGATGAAATTATACAAAAGTAATGGCTTTTTGAATGATAGTATAATAACCCATTCCTACATAGTTTTTAAAATGAACATTATTCCGACATAACATTTGAACATAAATAAATGAAATTGCTTTAAATATATGTCAGGGAAAAGCTTGTCAAGATAAAGTAGGGAAGGGAGGTAGGATAGCACTGGAAAAGTAACTTGAAAATCGTCTTATATAGTAGAGTCTAACAAAATCAAAGACAGCCTCATACCCATAAAATTACTTCATAATCTGTGACCATTATTTTTCATTTATGTTCTCAGATTTCACACTCTTCCCATTGCTGCTAATTTTCAAGCGCACTATCTTTAAAGATAGCACTGACATTTTAGTGTTAAACCTGAGTATATTGGTTATAAAGTAGAATGACTTATGTTTCCTTAGGTGGTTCCAAACAGTAGTGGGTGTAGGTAAAAATGTATTGAAAGAGCCCTGGAGTGGGTGGCCAGAGGCTCTGGCTCCAGTTGCTTGTAGCTTTCTCTGCTTTGTCCAGTGCACTGTCCCTGCCTCCCCCAAGCCCTGTGTGGCTCTAGATTCAACCAAAGATAGAATGACCCATGGTGTGTCTGTCACTATGGTGTGGGAGAAGACCCGGATGGTGTGGTTCCCAGAAGAAAAGACCCGGGTGATGTGATTCACAGAAAACATGGAAAAGACAGAAAGTGCAGAAGAAGGGCAAGAACCTGACTAGTAGAAAATTATGTGTCATTTTCCAGAGTTTGAGTTGGGAAGACTGACTATGTAGATTGCATTGTTAATCTGCCCCATGTTCTTCCTTATTAAAAGGTGATTTGTGAATGAGAGGAAAAAATTTAAAAAGACAAAGAAGTAGTGACTGTTATTATTTGTCATCAAGATGAAAGGCTTGATATGTAGTCTGAAGTCAAGTCTGATTTAAATCTTACATGTTTTCAAAGAAGTGGGAATGTATCCTTTGTTGGCCTTGCCACTCTTAGGTCAAAGAGGATGGGTTGATCTATGATCCTGAGATTATTACAGTTGATAAGTTCATTTTTTTCTTAATTATATACAAACAAGTGTTTAAATCATTTTTGTAAGAAATAATTAGGTTGAAGCTAGGTGGTCAGCTCATGTAATACTCATATATTTCTAATTCTTCTATCTGAAAAATCTAACTTCAATTAAAACTCTCATAATGTGTGGTCTCCAAAAAAATATAAAGTACTGAAATATACTGGTAATTTTGAACATTTTATGCAGTGAAAATTTTTTATATGCAGAGATATATGAGTTTGCATTGTAAATAAAATCCCAGAGTAATTTTTTCAGAGGTTTTATTGAGCTACCAAAATTGCATTACATTAATTTTATTTGTCTGATGTTAGTTGGGAAAGATTATCTGTTTAAAATAATTTAGTGGTAAATAGACGTGCCTTCTTTCTGTTAAATTTAATTCACTTGGTTCAAGGCCATTTGACCAGACACACTAAGAGGTAGCCATAGTGTATGTACCCTTATAAAAAGCCCAACTTTGATCATTTTATAATGTATTTCATTGTTTTTCTTAACATATTGGTAGTAGTAACTAATGATACAATTGGCTTGGGGAAAATGTCTTATTAATTTAGATATAGATCCTCCTCCAGGAACTGTTGCTTTAATCCCATGGAGGACAGACACCATTTTTCTGTCTGTGGGCTTCCCCTGGCAGGCAGCAGCACTGTACAGCAAGGATGACTGACCAAAAGCTTGGGAAGTGCAGTTGAAAAGCTGTGAACCACATCGCTTATCAAAAGAAAAAGTGAGAAAAATAAGCCCCTGTTCACACTTACCTAGTGGCTTCTAGGATGTCTTCAGACCAGGGAAAATGATGCTTTCAGCTACATTCCAGGGTAAATGTGGTGGGTATGAAACATGAGGAGAGGAAAAAAGGGAGGCACAGCGTTCCACTAACCTGGATAAAGCTACTTATTTACAGCAACTCATTTTTTTCTAAATCAACTTCAAGTGAAAAAAATTAGCCTACAATAGAACAATAGGATAAGCGACTGGGAAAGCTTCATATTTAAGATTGTGAAATAGATTATACAGAAAAATATTTTAAGCTAAAAAAGATCATGGGCACTGTTTATTTTGTTTATAGCATAAAAGAAAATGAGAGAGATAGAAAGAATTTATTATTCGAATGCCCTTTTAATGATTCTCCTGCACGCACTACTGAATAATAACTAGCATCTCTCCAGTTACTAACCTGAAACTTATATCATGAAAAACATTTTTTTAAAATTTAATTTATTGGTACATTCTAGGTAGACAGTACAGTTGCATGTAAAGGTTCATGAAAAAACACTTAACAGGAGACGATTCACTTTCTAGACACAGAACAAACACGAACATTTAGCAAAAAAGGTGGTAAGTACTAGTTTACCTAGAGAGGATAAAAAATATTTTCTTATTTAAAAATGTAGATTTTCTTTCCTTCTCAGAGTATCCCCTGGAAAAAAAGCAGTATCTACAGAAAACAACACAAGATTCATTAATGAACTTTATAAAGAATTTGTGCAAACTCTTTTGGGTCTTTATGAGGGAAATATTGACTTGCATTGCATCTTATGCCCAATAATATGAAATTATTTGGTGGTTATGTTACTAAAAAAATTGGAAAATCCTAATTTTTCATTGAAAAGTTTTCTTTCTGAGGCAAAGGTTGGCTTTGTTTTAAAATATATTTCCTTTAACCTGAAAGGTATATGAGTTACTACAGTGGAAATAAGGCAAGACAGTTAAAGAAATAGTAACATTTGAATGAGAAAGTTTGATGTATACTTTAGATTTCTTATTATTTTAAAATATGCTTATATCTCCTGGTAGGAAAAATAGTCACATACATGATGAAGTCTGGATTTAGAAGTTGGATATAAATAAATTTAATTTCACAAATAAGGTAATAAGGATTCAATAAAATATTAATTCATATACATTACTCAGTGTTTTAAATAAATCAATAATAATTTACATAAATATCTTAACTCCATTTTTCCTAAGATCTCAAAATTGTTATACATAAATTATCTCATTTACCATGACAAGAGTTGTTTAGAGTGAGGTAGAACTTTTGATATTAGCTTCTTTGTTATTAACTGCAGATTCACAAAGTAATGTAAACTTTCTCTGAAATTAACCTTGAGATATGGAAGAAATTAGATGAGACAAAGTCTTCTTTTGAAACTGAGGGATATGGAGAGGAGAGTCTATTTTTTTTCAAAAAAAAAATATTTCCTGACTTTTTAATCTTTCTTCTTAATTGTTATCTATGAGCCTAGAAAAAAAAAGAACAGTAATTAATTTGTTTCTTTCATTTATTTCTGTAATAGCCTCAATTACTCTATGCCTCTCTGCTGCTTCATTCAGTTATAACACACCGGTTCTCAAATGTTTTTATAGCCAGTCCCTAAGACCTTCCAGACCAAGTGAATAAATCCTCAATAAATTGTCTGACATTTTCAAGTGCTAAAATAGTTCAAATAGTTTCCTATATCCTGTGCCCCACCTCATTTTACTTCAAATTTGTTTGCCACTAATTAATACCACTTCTTTTTGTTATTTTTGTTTTTCAAATATGGAAGCTTTAGAAAAACATTTCCCTCTAAGAAATATCTATTATATAATTATATACTTTTTATTACTGTGCAGGTTAACTTGGCCACCTTAGCTTCTTTTTTCCTACAGTGAAAATGTTTTGAAATTTTACTTACAGAAACTAGTTTGAAGTGAAATTGGACTTGTATTTAGAGCAAGGTATCAGATATTTATCCTTTTTTACTTAAGTCTAAATGTGATTTTAAAACAAATTTCAAGTCTAGCCTTCTTTTGAATTTTGTATATATTTGATACAAAATGCCAAATTAAAAATTAAAGTATAATTTTAAAAATATTTATTTTATTTTTAAAATAGTATGCTTTATAATACCACCACCACCACCAAACTCTCCCCCTTTCTTTCAGTAAAGGTTTTCATTGAGTATTACAGAGAAAGAATTATTTAGGTACCTGATATCTCTTTTACATGTGATATCACATGTATGTGTTTGTATGTTGGGTATCAGATTTATTTTAATTCTGCTAGAAAAATTATACTACCATTAATTTATTTTGCTTTTTTTCCTTTTTATTTTAACATTCTTGATATAGCTTCTTTACAAAACAAGCTTCTAAAAGATCTTATCAAGCTTATATAATATATTTCATCTATGATGTCAAACATTCAATATATATCTAAAAGAATTCTCAGAATCCATTGTAAGTGTTTAGCCATTGTATTACTTGCCCACAGGGTATCAAAGGTAATAAAATGTACCCACACTAAAAAAAAATTGTGAATATGAATCAAAGCTCCAGAAATGTAAAAGAAAACAAAAACGAAGGCAAATAAAGCCAAGTACATGTGGATTGTTTGCTTTTATATTTGCATAATGTCTGATTTTCAAAAATGTGCTGAACAACATAGGGCATAAAGGCACTATCTCTTTCTTCTGTTTTCCTTCTACCTTCAAACATTTTGGATATTCCCATGCGCCAACAATTGAACATGAAAGTCATGCAAGAATTGTAATAGAATTAGGAAAAAGAGTATATATTTTTGCAAAACTTTGCTTTTCATTCCAGGAGTAGAAAATATGCTCTGCTGTTTATCTTGGTTTTGCTGTCCCTTTGCCCTGTCCAACATAGGCTGGCTGGCTGCAAGGCTTTCCACAGTGGCTTACAAGAGCTTCACTATTCAGTAGGGCAATAAGGAGATGCTTTTGAGTGGGTTGAGTTAAAAGCTCCATTTAGTCTTTCACTCAGTCTGCTTATGTAACTTAAATATTTTTAGTGCCTAGGAGTTCAAAGCAGCTAATGTGTTGTGTTTCAAAATGACAAATAGAACACACTAAAAACAGCATTAGAATGTTTTCCTAAGCAAGTTTCAGGGAAATGTTTGGTGCTCTGAATGAAACTCCACATAGCATTTTGGCCATTTGAGCATTTCCTTCCTTGTGCTCAGCCTGAATGAGTCATTGTGCCTGGCTGTCCCTCCTCTGCAATCAGTCTGGGTCTGACCACGAACAAGCAGTAAGAAGATTCCATTTCATATGTGGCTCCCAAGTGACAGAAAGGAAATATTCCTTCTGGTAATTTATTGATGAGCTAAGTCCAGATGTAGATGCCAGTTTCACTCCATAGGCCAACTTCACAGCTTTGCTCAAATCTTGAATGGCAGCCAAGGAATTTCTACCAGGAGTTACCAAAAGAACAAACTCTTTCTTACCGGGGTAGAAGATATTAACAAATTTGTGGAATTAACGCACTCTCAGGAACATACTAAAGAACCAATTTTATTACATCTTGACTGTTACCAGGGAACTATCTAAGACAGTGTAATATCTCAGTAGCATCTAGACAATTTTTATAAAAAGGCTTCTGATTTATAACAGTTTTATTGTGGAAAGCCTCACAGTCTTGACTTGCTGACAGTCTAACACAATAACTGCTTGCTGGAGGGAGGGCGTGATTCTCAGTGCACTGCCTTTAGCAGATACTACCTTAAAAATAAGGACTTCCTATAAAAAAGCTGGATCTTATTGAAAATATTGAAATATCTTAACAAGGATTACAAAATAAAATTGTAAAAGCTGTCATCATGTCAGATGATTCAGTGGATTGCCCCATAAGGTCACCAGATGAAAGAGGCACTGATTAAGACCGCTAGTGTGTAAAGAGAATATAGAAAGTTTCATATGTTATAGGCTAGATGAGTATTTTTTGAGGCTGTCAAGATTGAATTTAATTTGAGCTCTCCAAATCAGTAATATATGATGAAAAAATGTAACTAAAACATTTGGTAATGTTAACTAATTTTCAGAGTATATTTTGAAAGCATATTCCTCTTTTTAAAAAAATATATTAAATTTTCATCTTAATTAATTAATACACTTAACTTCATTTTTCTTTATTTTCTTTCTGTCCCAATAACTTTCTACATCAAGCCATTCTTCCCTTCAATAGCAGGGGGTGGCTCATGTGCCTTACCTGTTTTTCTCTTTCCATTTTCTCTCTCCACTGTAAGACTTACAAATTAGTGTATATAAGACACTTTCTGGTCATTAATTACAAAATAGGATTATTTCTTATGTTTTTCTTCATTTTATCTTTTTCTAGTTATGCACTAAGAAAATTCTTTCATAACTTGTTCATTCATTTTCTTAACTAGTTAATTCTTTTTTAATAAATGTAAAATACCTCTAAAATATGAAGGACTTTGCAGTAGTTTATTATCCATTTCTATATTAATTTTTATGCACTTTTCCTAGTTTATATTTTTCCATTTCAAGGTAAACATTTATACTCTTTAATGGTATGTACCCCTGTGATGAATTCCTAGGAATGAAATTTCTGGGTTAAACTCTCTCGATATTACTAATTTTAAGATATTTCCAGACTGCTTTCCCAAAAGGGTCGTGACACATTTCCATAAGCAAAATGTGAAATTACACTTTCCAGTGTTGGTGGAAAGGTCACTGGTTATTCATTTAATTTTAAACTTTGATTGATCTTTTAGAGTATTTTGTTTTTCCTCTTTTGATTTTTTATACTTAATTGTTGCCTTTTAATTTTTTCTATCAAAATGAAGGCACTTAAATATTTCTTCCTCTAAATATGAGACTATTATCTGTAGCCATTAGATTTCCATATAAATTGTTCTCATTTGTATAGTTTTTATGCTATGTATGATTTTTCACTCGACCTAATTGTTTCAAGGGTAGTGTAGCGGTGTATTTTTTGTTCTATTTTTTGTAGCGGTGTATATTTGTATCGCTCCTGTTATCTTTTTCTAATTGTATCAATTATCTATTAACTTTTTTTGTAAACCTATATATGATTTGATATGATACATAAATAATGGTGGTTCAGGACAGTTACCCATTTATTTTGTTTTCTATCATAAATATGTGACCAGGACACCACATCTACAGTTTTAAAAACATTATTTTTTAGGGATGATTAAGAATACTTTTAAAAGAAAACTAATTTAGGTGGTACTCCACTAAGGCAAGCACATAGGAAGTTAAAGTGATAAACATAACTTTTAACCAACACAAGAAAGTACACTGAATAATTGGCATTATGGTTTTCCTTTTTTTTTTTCCTCATTGAGTTTATTGGTACATTTTAGGTATACAGTACAATTACATTCATCATTGGGATCTTGTACCTTTACATTACACATCTTTGTTTAATTTTTTCTCCTTGTCCCTGCCCTCCCTTCACCCCCTCTTCCCCTCCCCATTTACAAACATTTTATTTCCATTGTTTCATTTTCTTCTATTTTTTTCTTTCCCTTATTGTCTTTCTCCTACCCTTCCCCCTATTCCTGCACCTTTAGCCCCATTTCACATTGTTAATTATCTCATTAGGATCTTGTGTACTATTACAGTTTATTCGCACCAGAGAAACTATTCAGTATTTATACATGTGTGACTTATTTATTTCACTTAGAGTATATCCTCAATATGTATCTATTTTCCTATGAATGAATCTAATTTTTCATTCTTTATGGCATGAAACTATTCAGTATTTATACATGTGTGACTTATTTATTTCAGAGTATATCCTCAATATGTATCTATTTTCCTATGAATGAATCTAATTTTTCATTCTTTATGGCTGAATAGTATTCCATTTTATAGAAAAACCACATCTTGTTTATCCAGTTTCCAAGTGATGGGCAAATGGGCTGTTTCCAAGTTTTATCTATTGCAAATTGTGCTGCTATAAATATGGGTGTGCATATATCCCTGTGGTATGATTCTTTTGGAAAGATACCCAGCAGAGGGATGGCTGGGTCAAATGGAACCTCTTAAAGACAAAGGCACATTAGAGAAAGGAACAGTAATGGTGAGGGGCTGCAGTCCAGCACTGAAAAGGTATATCCATGACCAAAGAAATAAATATTTTAGAAGCCCCAACTCTTTAAAAGAGATACAGAAAATGAGAAAACATATTCAAGACAGAGCTGCTGGAGCAATGTTGACAGGAAGTTAAACTAAACATAATGATATCTTGATTTCAGCCTAGTGAGATCCATTTTGAATTCTGATAGCTAGATCTGTGATTAAAAACTTTGAAACCTGTAAGTTTTCGATAGTTTATACAAAGTTAACACAGACACTCTTTAATGTCATCTACATATTGTGTTTCAATAATGGTGAAACTAGTAACATTACTATTACTAGTAATTATTACCTTAATCACTAGGTACTGGTTTAAATTTTGATTACATAATCATTAAAAACTCATCATCTAACAATATAAAATATAAAATCAAATTTGTCTGTGCTAAATTAACTACACATGCTCATTTTTCCCCGGTACTGGGGATTGGGGATCAAACTCAGGTCCTTGCACTTGTGAGGCAGGCCTGGCACCATTGAGTTAAATCCTCAGCCCCACATGATTTTTTCTGTAAAGGCTGTGCCTGAAAAACTTCAAAGTGTGTTTAAATGGCTGGCTCAACTAAACCTGTAAAGATGGGATACACATGGACCATAGAATAAGGCTCCATAATATACATTTTTTTTTTTTAGACAGGGTCTCACTATGTAGTCAAGATTGACCTGGAACTCACTATGTAGCCCAGGCTGGTCTTGAACTCAGTGATCCGCCTGCCTCAGCCTCCCAACATAATACACTTTTACTAATTTAGTTCTTTAGTAAGCCAACATTCAACTTTTTATCTACTTGTACCTTAAACTGCTGGACAAAGTGGAATGTTCTGAAAGGATTCAAAGGAAGTTTTTTGTCCTCTGCGTCTTGCTGTTCATATTTTCCTGATGGAACTTTTGGAGCACAGAATGCCTGCTCCTTGAGTTTCATGCCCTTATTTATCTTCTTTCTGTACGGATTTGGAAGTAGATATTATTTAAGATATTATTAGTGAGCCAGGGATTTAGTTCAGTGGTTCCGCCACCTGCCTTGCAAGCACAAGGACCTGAGTTCTATCCCAATCGAATGTTGAATCTCTTTAAAATATTTCCAACTTTAACAACATTCCCTATGAATCAAAATGACTCTGTAAAGCCTTCGTGAAGATTTTCTGGTTTCCCTCACTGGATGTCAGAGCAATAATCCGCGAACTTTCTATAAAAGATGATATAGTATTTCAGACCTCAAAATTTCTCAATTCTGCCCTTGACGAAAAGCAGACATAGATTTAAGTAAGAATGTTACCAAGTTCCAACAAACTTTTATTATAGAGTCTGAGCTACAGCACCCCACTTCTTAGAGCTCTTCTTCCCACATGAAGCTTTAAAAAACATGGTTAAGTCACTTAGTAGTTGATGCAATCATCTAAAAAAAATATGGTGTATGTGTGTGTGTGCGTGTGTGTGTGTGTGTGTGTGTGTGTGTGTTTGGTGTCTATGTAGTCTGATACATTGCTTAGGGGAATTAAGGTGATTTCAAAATCTCTGTAAAAATGACAATAAATTTCAAATTTCTTCTGGTTTTCTAGTGAAAAAATATTAGCTTACTCATAATATCAAGGTTTTTGTATAATAGCAACCATATAGTAGGAGAGAAATAATGTTGATCTGAGACTAAACAACTTAAAATGGGAAATAAAATCTGGAGGTAAAATTCTTTGTGGAGAAAATGGAAGACAGAACCATATATGAAACGGTAGCTCCTTGGTATACTACTGTGTAATAAAATATACTAAAACACACTATTAAGTATAATATCTAAAACAAAATTTAATAACCCTTGGATAAGGCCTGAAAAGCACTATGACCCTTTTATATATGCATAGTTATACCCTTTGGTTCCCTCAACAGGTGGGTAAGGTAGACTCCAAGTTGCTTTCTTCATAAAATCTCTATTAGTCACTGTTCTACTGCTTTAACCACAGCTTTCTAAATTCATGATTCTTATTTACTTTTCTCATGACACTTCCTAAAGACTCTCAATTCCTTTCTGCTTGCAAGACTTCTTTTCACTCTAAACATACTAATGCTGGAATTATAGTTTTCTTTTCATGAATCACAGCCCTGCTCAGGCCATAAACTCTTTGCAGCTGTTTGTTCTTCATAACTTTAGATCTAATTCCCTAGTGAGGATTTAAATACTTTAAAAACTCACTCCTCTATTTTCTGTATTGCTAGTTTAATTTGTATTATGCTCTTATAAGCAGATCTCATTTATTACATTCTTTTCCGTTAAGGTCCAGAGATGTGCACTGATGACATAGAATAAATTTATGAGTGAACTGAGGAATATTTAAATAAAGCATGAATATGGTTATTTTTATGAAGCATAGTGTGCAAACGATAAAGAAAATGGCTGAACAATGAGAAAACTCAATAAAAAATGGGAATAGAAAAAGGTAAATAGAAAGATGGAAGAATCTAAGACAAGAGATCTGTGCCTTGAGTTCTCCATTTTTTTCTCTCGCTAGAAGAGTACATTATCCCTGCCCTAGGGTCAATTTTCACAGTGAAGTTTCAGAATTGATTTATTTGCCCTCCTTTAAAATCTTAAATGTGAAATCCAGGGCATGGTCTATTTGACTGCAAAGTCCAAATGGTTTCCATGACATTATTTCTCATTTTTCTTTTTATAGGGATTCATAACCAAATATTATCATATTGATATTAATATTAATCCTTCAACTAATATTAGGAATTTGAAAACAGTTTGAGCTGCTCTCATGCTTTAAAGATTCTTCACCTAGGATTGAAAAGTGTGATATTTAACTTCAAGTCATTGTAATCCAAACAAAAGGATTATATTGCATAATAAGCAGGTGCTATTTCATCATTCCATCAGTGTTAGTCAAGAACAAAAACTAGCAGACAGCTAGTATTTCCTTTGTTCCACGGTAGCACTTAACTAAGTGATATATTGAGGACAAGCCAGCCAGCTGTACCCCATTATCTGAAGGGATATCTGGATAATGGAGTTAAAGTCACATTATCTTACTGCCCTCTGTGATGTCTTTCTAATTACAAAACTAGAAACATGTTATTTGAGTTAGTTTACTTACCTAGACATCTCTCATTTTTATTATATATTAAAATAATTATAAATAATTTGTCTTTAGCACACAAAAATATATTACAAAGATCTTCCTGTAAAACATATCAGCACTATCTGTGATTATGATGAAACACACCATCTTTCCCAAGTTACCCCGTGAAATTCCAATCACAAGCCAAAAATGAGCCCTTATTTGATTTCCATAACCTTAAACTTAGCAGGAGTAACAGGGTATATAAATGAAACTATGATGTTTCAGGAAAATAGGTAACACGTGTGAAAGGAGAATATTATGTAAGTCTTGAATAAAGAAATATCAGACAAGTAATTATATGACACTTTCATAACCATCTTCAGCCTAATGATGTTTGAAGAAAACTGAACAAAATCAAACGTCAGAAAGGATTTTGGAGAGAACTGGTGCCAATTTTGATCCCATCTCCCACTCCCTATAGTCTCAGCAGTGATGTAGGGAATGCTCTTCCTCTCATCACTCCAAGAAAAGGCGATTTCGTAGGGCTTAATGTAACCAAGTGAAGAAAGTACCATGTGGTTTGCCATACAGAAGACACAGCGTGTGCAGCCTGATTCACCTTAGCAGATTGAAAGAGCTGAAAGTGACTAACTGCATATTCTGATGGCTAAGAGAAAAGGATGCAACAACAGAAGGCTTTCCGAATTTGTTGGAGCAAAGATGAGTATTTCACAATTCTATGTATGAACCACGCACAGCAGCATAATGGCATAAATTGCTCTGAGTTGCTCTCCATGGGACACCTGGTGGAAAGCGCTGGTACTAAATTGGGGAAGGACTTTAGGTTTTGAGACTTAGAATGAAGCTGTGAATTACCATCTAAAGAAGACTTAACTGTCCACATCAAAAGAATTACCGAGATAGAAAGATGCTCAGCAGGAGAGAATCTCTTCAAGAGACCACAAAAACACACATGAAATATAGAAAAATTTTAAAGAGGGGCCAGTGGCTAAGGGGTGAGATCCAGTGCCATCTTGGCAGATGGTCAAGTAAGTAAGAGCTTTACTGACACCATCCTTCCTTCATTCTTGCCCCAGACTTTATAAAATAAGGAGAAGTATAAAGAAAATCAGGAAGTGGGCCGGGGATTTAGCTCAGTGGTTCACAGCGGTTCAGTGGCCTGTCTTGAAGCTCAAGGACCCAAGTTCAATCCCTGGTACCTCCCCACAAAAAAGAAAAAAAAATCAGGAAGTGATAAAATATGCCCCTTTTTTATTATAGGTACTTAGAAAATAAATTCAAATAAACATTGAAATTTTCATTAGTAATAGGATTGGGTATAACTAATTTTTAAATTATCTTTGACATAGGCTATTTCGTATCCTACAAAGGAGTAATAAGTTCATAGAATTTACTCATATTTGTATTCTTCTCTAGTTTTAAAATAACATTAGAAAAAATAATTTAAATGCTTTCTGTAAACAATTTGTGAAAATTAGTAATGGACTATTTTTAGTTCTTTTTAATGTAGTCATCATTAGCATATTTACTACTATTTTATCTTAGTTCATTGAAAAGATAGTTTTTATTATCTGCTTGTTTCTTCTATACAAGAATCTTTTTTAGTTTATGGCTTGTACTCTGAATAGCTATTCTGAAAATAAGGATGCACACTGTAATAAGTTGTTATTCTCTTATTTAATTATGGCTTTTAAAATTTTTTTTCATAAAATAAAAATAAGAGCTTGATTCCGCACTGTTGCCTTCTTTTGGCAATTAAATCCAGCTACAACTTTTACATATTTTCTATTATTGTTGCAGTTTGCTAAGAAAATATGCAATTAATTTATGCAGAAATATCTACAGCACATGTTATCCATCTCTATATTGTTTCACCTTCACCACGGATACAGATTTAGCACAAGCAGGATATTTCTTTGGCCTCCTAAGGAAATTTAGTTACTGGAGGAAAAAAGGACTTTTCCAATAAAACCTGTAAAGCAGTATCACACCCTAGACCTCCTTTGAGAGGGAGGGGAAAGAGAGGGCTGGTGAAAGTCTCTTCTGTGAGCATACCAATGGTTTTTCTATTTCTCCTTTGTTTCCATATGATAGGCATGTAGGACCCTTTTTTTTTTTTCCTTTTATTGAGTTTATTGGTACATGCTAGGTATACAATACAGTTACATTCATTACTGGGATCTTGTACCTTTACATGACAGGTCTTGGTTCTCATTTTCTCCCCTTGTCCCTGCCCTCTCTTCAGCCCCTCCTACCCTCCCCATTCACAAACACTTTATTTCCATTTTTTCATTTTCTCATACTTTTTTCTTTTCCCTTATTCCTTTTCCCCTACCACTTTAAGAACTTATTTTTATATCTTCTCTGTAAAATACTTGTATTATAATTTTCTCAGTAATATTTACAAAAGTCTATCAGGCAAGAATAGTAATACTCTGTGCTGTTTATTATTTTAAAGTAAAAATGTGGTCAAGTGAACATAAAATAGCAATAATAAAACAGAGAAGAAACACTACTTTTCAGTAATATCTATTCAATTTTGGTTTGTTGGATGTTAACATACCAATAACACATTGATAATACCATGTTAGTCATGAGTATGCATCATCAAAACAGCAGAATGACTGTGAGCATTTTATAAGAGAAATAACCTGGTCATAGAAGGAAGATTTTGAGAAGAAGGCTGTGTTGAATAATAGAACAAAAGTATCTGAAATAAAATTTAATAGAGAGAAGAGGACTAGGAGAGAAACAAACAAAAAAAACAGCAAAATTCTCACTTTATAACTTTGGTGAATAGACAACAGATGGCATTTTGAGGGGTCAATTATTCCAAAGTTCTGAGGCAAGAAAGAAAAAATAATTATGTGTATTGTTCAGAAGGAATCATCATTCTGAGAGAGCATGTATGCAATACAGGTGTTGAAAAGATACCCATACACAAATACTACAGAAGTTCACATTGTCCCTAAAGGAGATCTTAATAGTTTGAAGGAAAATTCTGAAATCATCTTTATACTGATGGTCACTAAAACCTTTAATTCTTACTATGCCGTGAAAAATGACATATGTAATGATGCCCCACTGAGAAAAGCTAATTTCTTCACAGGCACTGAACTCTTCCATCAGTGTCCAGGAATAGGGGCTAGTTAAATAGTCTGTAGCCTCGGAACCAAACATTTGTCATCCCTCTACCTTCTTGTCAATCGTCCTGACATGGGAGCCACTCAAGTGCAAAGACATTTATTTAGACCCCTTGTCTCTCATTTTTATGTTTTTACTAAGTCAAATTAATTTCTCATGTTTTTATCTCTCATTGACAAAATGAATAATTTTAATAAAATAATATCAATATTTTTGAAGGTTAATTAAAATTTTAACAGGCAAGATAAGGGCATGGTTTAGTAATCTAAAAACAGATAGTGAAAATCTCCTATTCCAGCCAGCCACATCAATTCCTCAGTCTAGACTTGAAAAAACCCTGCAATCCTGTCTCTGCTTATAACTTCTAAACGTGTTTATGAATGTATATGGTAATTTATGATTATTTTTCTTATTTTATCACATACATAATTTTATACCTTGCTTTACATCAAGCAAGTTATAAATATTAACATATTCATAATAGAAAATATCCTGTGGTTTGTATTGCTGTGATTTTTGTGTGTGTGCTATAATTTGTTTTGCTAAAGATTATTTCCTAATACACAAACTTGATGCAATGGAAAAAAGTGAGGGCAAAAATTTTATGTCTCTGCAATAAATTTATATATTAAATTTCAAGGATAGAATGGGATATTTTTATTTCTTTTTTAATCTTTATTAAACTTATTGGTACATTTTAGGTATACAGTATAGATACACTCATCATTGGGATCTTGTACTTCTATATGACTTAACAAGTTCTTATTTTTCCCGATTCCCCAGCCCTATCTTCAGCTCCTTCACCCTTGTTTACAAAGACTTTGTTTCATGTTTTTGCTTTTCACATATTTTTTCTTTTCCCTTTTAACCTTTTCTCTACCGCTCCTACTTCCTCTACTCTTTTGGACTTTTCTTCTTATTACACATTATCAGTTATACATTTTAATCCATATCTGCACTTTTACTTTTTCTCACCAGAGAAACCATTTGGAATTTACACATGTGTGACTTATTAATTTCACTTAAAAGTCTGGCTTCATTGTGCAACCACTCAGCTATAAATCTTTCTAGTTTCTCGTTCTTTATGGCTGACTCGTCCTCCATTTTATATATTAAAAAATACCCACTGTTTTATCTAGTTTCCAGTTGATGGGAATCTGAAGTGTTCCTAAATTTTAGCTATTACCAACTGTGCTGCTAAAAACATGGGTGAGCTTATATCACCCATTCTTTTAATTCTTTTGGGAGGAGCAGAGGAATAACTCGGTCAAATGGGACCTGTAATCCTAGTAGTTTGAGGTATCTCCATATTTATTTTCACAGTGGCTGCACAACTCTGTACTGCCACCACCAACAAAAAACCTTTCCTTTCTCCCTACAATCCCACCAGCATTTGTTATTGATTTTTTTTTTTTTTTTTTTTTTTTTTTACCAGAGATTGAACTCAAGTCCTTGCACTTGCTATGCCAGAGGTGGCACTATGGAGCTTTCTTACTGGGATGAGATGGAATTTCAGTGTTGTTTTCATTTGCATCTCTCAAATGACCAGTGATGTTGACCATTTTTTCATCTGAGAAATATCTGTTCGTTTTAGGTGGCCGTTTTTGAAGTGGTTCTTTATATTTGGGGGATTTTTTTTTTTTTTAGTTCTTCATATATTCTAGATAGTAGACTTTTGTCTGAGGAACATGTGGTAAAAATTTTTTCCCACAGTGGGTTTTCTCTTAGCTCTGCTTGTGATTTCTCTGACAGTGCAGAAGTTTTTAAAAGATGAGATCCTAATTGTTGATTCTTTGTGCTAGTTCCCATGCTGAGGATTTGTCTTTTTCTACCCTGATATTTTCAAGAGTTTACAGGTTGAAATCCAGTTTTTCTAAAACCATTTATTAAAGAAGCTCTCTTTCTGCCAGTGAGGGTGTATGACTCCTTTGTCAAAAATGAGGTAGCTGAGCATGTCAGAAGTTGTTTAGGCATCTTCTAATCTATTCCACTGATCCTCAAGTCTGTTTCTTTGCCAGTACCATGCTGTTTTTTGGTTTGTTTGTTTGTTTGTTTTTGTCACAATAGCTACGTAGTATAGTTTCAAGTTGAGGATTGTGATACCCCCGTCATGTCTCTGTTGCCTAGAATTGCTTTTGCTATTCTAGGTCTCTTCTCATTCTAAATGAATTTTTAGATTGTTTTCTCTAGTCTGTGAAATATTTGGTTGGGACTTCAATAAGGATTATGTTGAATCTGTATAGCAGTTTTGGAAGTATGGCCATTTTCACTATATTTATTCTTCCTACCCAGGAAGAAAGGATATCTTTCCATTTTCTTGTACCCTCTTTGATCTCATTTTTTCGAGTGCTGTAGTTCTCAATGTAGAGGTCTTTTGTTTTTTTTTTTTTTTTAGATTGATTCCTAGGTATTTCTTTTTTTAATGCTATTGTGAAAGGGACTGTTTTCCTATTTCTCTCTCAATAAGACTGTTATTTGTGTACAGGAAGGCTATTGAAGTTTGAGTATTTACGTTGCATCCAGCTACTCTACTGAATCTGTCAATCAATTCTAGATGTCTTTGAATGGAGTTCTTTGGGTCTTCTATGTAGATTATCATATCAGCAAATAATGACAGAATAACTTCTTCCATTCCTATCTTTATTGCTTTTATTTATCTTGTCTAATTACTATGACTAATATTTTCATAACTATATTGAACAGGAATGGTGATAGCAGATATCCTTGTCTTGTTCCTGTTTTTAGCATCAAGGTTTTCAGTTTTGGACCATTTACTATGATGTCAGCTGCTGCTTTTTCATAGATAGCTTTTTTCAAGTTGAAATAAGGACCATCTATTCATATTTTCTACAGGTTTTTATCATGAAAGGGTGTTGAACTTTGTCAAATGCTTTTTCTGCATCTTTTGAGATGATCGTACAGTTTTTGTCCTTGATTCTGTTAATATAGTGTATTACATTTATTGATTTACCTATGTTGAACCATCCTTGCATTCCTGTGATAAATCCAACTGGGTCAGAGTATTTAATTTTCTTATTGACTCTCTATATTCTGTTTGCCAGTGTCTTATCAAGGATTTTTGCCCTCATGTTCATTAGGGAGATTGGCCTGTAGTTCTCTTTTTTGGTTAGGTTTCTCCTTAGTTTGGGAATCAAAGTAATACTTCCAGGAGTGAATTTGGAAGTAATGCTTCTCTTTCAATTTCATTGAAAATTTTAAAGAGTAGTGGCAGTAGGTCTTTCATAAATGTCTTGTAGAATTCAGCTGTCAAGCTATCAGGATCTGGGCTTTTCTTGGGTGGTAAATTTTTAATTATATTTTCAATTTCTCTGAATGTAACTGGGATGTTTGGAATTTTTATACCTTTTTCATTCAACTTTAGTAATTCATATGTATTAGAAATCTGTCCATTTCTTCTGTTCTGAATTTTATTAAAATACAGGTTCTCAAAGTAAGTATTGATGATCCTTTGAATTACTACTGAATCTGTCTTGACTTCACCATTTTCATTCCTAATTGCATGAATTTGAGTGTTTCATTTCCTTTTTTGATAAGGTTGGCTAAGGATTTATAGATTTTATTTATTCTTTCAAATAACCAACTCTTCCATTCATTGTTTTTTTTGTGTGTGTTGTTCTCTTAATCTTCACTGCATTGATTTCTGCTCTGATTTTATAATTTCCTCCCTTTGTATGAGCTTTGGGTTTTCTTGCTCTTCTTTTTCTAAGAGCTTAAGATTCACTATTAGGTTCTTTATTTGAGCTTGCTCTATTTAATATGGCCATTCATTGCTATGAATTTCTTATGTGAAACTGCTTTCATTATATCCCATAGATCTATTTATGTTGTACTGGTATTGCCATTAAATTATACAAACTAATTTTTTCTCTAATATCTTCTCTGTCCAATTGGTTGTTGAGGAGAGTGATATTCAATTTACATGTTTTTGTGAAGTTCTAATGGTTACTTATGGTATTGATCACCAGTTTAATCACACTATGGTCTGATAATATACATGGGATAACTTCAATTCTTTTGTATTTACTTAAACATGTTCTATGAGCTAGCATGTGGTATACTTTGTAAAATGAGACTTGTGTAGCTGAAAAGAATGTATGTTCTGATTTTGTGGGGTGGAATACTATGTAGA
Organism: Fukomys damarensis; assembly: GCF_012274545.1. Taxonomy (NCBI): domain Eukaryota; kingdom Metazoa; phylum Chordata; class Mammalia; order Rodentia; family Bathyergidae; genus Fukomys; species Fukomys damarensis. The sequence goes on from NW_022900926.1 coordinate 47,191,197, forward strand.
AATCCATTAAGTCCATTTTTTTTCATAAGCTTGATTCAGTTCTAATATTTCATTGTTGATTTTTAGTCTAATTGATCTGTCTATTTGTGACAGTGGGGCATGAGATCCCCCACTACAATTGCATTAGTTCTTATTTGGTGTTTCATATCCTTTAATATTTGTTTTGCACAGTTTGGGGCATTAGTATTTGGTACATACATATTTATGATTGTCAACTCTTCCTCTTGGATTGTTTCTTTTACAAGGATGTAGTAATATTATTTGTCTCTCTTAATTATTTTTGGTTTGAAATTTTTCTAAAGACTACAAACACAAAGGTTTTGTACCTTAGATTTATACCATAGTATTATATGATTTAGATTAATCTTGCAAGCTAATAGTATAATAGCTTCAAATAATCCTCCAGATAGCCTTCAACAAATCATAAGTAGTTGAGTTTTTTGTGAACCAGTGTTTTTTGTCCTTTTTGTTTTCTTTTGTTTTTCATTTTTGGTGCTAGAAAGTGAACCTAGGGCCTCATATATAATAAACGCATGTTCTGTCATGGTGTTCCAGCTCCAGCCACATGAATTTCTCTTTTTATCTGTTAAATGTAGGAGGGTAGTCATCTCTACAATATAGACTTATATTAAAGACCAAATGAATAATTATAGTACTTGAACACTTCTTAGAATAAAGTATTCAAAATATGCTAAACATGAATAATTACTACTTCAAAGATATATAAATTAGTGACATTTAATGATATTTTTACAAAATTCTTTGATGAAGCATAAATTTGCTAAACATTGTCCCAAAATAGTTGAGTGGTTTTTGGTTTCACAGTTGAAATACCTTGTTAATCATGAAGGTTTATAGCTCTGTTAGTATATATCCCTAGAGAAACTTTAAACTTTAATAATAATGGACAGAAATATATACCTCAAAGAGTCTTAAGAATTTCTGCAATTGAATTGTTTTCAGAATGTTGAGAAAGTTATTGATAAATAAGTTTAAAAGTTTTAGGATAGAAAGTATCCTGTGAGTCATTTATTGGATGTTTCTTCATTCTTATATTATAATTACAAATATTAAATTATGGGGTTTTTTTCTGTGTCACTTTTCAAGCATTGTCATCTTAAATTTGCTAAAAAAGCCCAGAGGCTAGAAATATTTTGATATGGAGTGTTCATGGGTGATACAAAATACGGATAAGTTTGAGTACATGGGTCTAATCTCAGCTCAGCCAATAGCTCACAGGATGACCTCCATGATTTCAGTGAATCTCATCAGTTTATTTACTCATCTGTAAAATAGAGTTCAAACTAATTAGCTTTACATTTACTTCAATGGCATTTTTGCAGATAGCAACTACTTTCAATATGGCAAATTTCTGGATGTTCTAATTATTTGAAATGTAGCTTTATAATTCTTGCATGCTATTTTAGAATACTCAGTATTCATCAAACATGAGCTATGTCAAAAACATTGCAGTGACTTTTTCTCATTCAAGTACAACTCAAGAGGAGGAGAATATTACTATAACATGTCTAATTAAATTGTCTTTCTCCTGTTAATTCAACATTTCACAAAGTTTTTATTCTGTGTTGTTGTTGTTTTGAGACAGGGTTTTTCTATTTAGTTTAGTCTGGCCTTGAACTCAGTATACCATGTTGGTCTTAAACTAGTGGCAAACTCTGGCTGCTGAGTGCTGGGATTGCAGGCATGTACCACCATGCCTGGCTTCTGCTTTTATTTTATGCAAACAAATTAGTTACAAATTTTAGGCCTTTAATATATAAGCACTATGCTTTTTTTTAGCATGAATAATAATAGTGCCTAGTTTGGAAAGACAAGAAATAAATTATTTGGAAAATGAGATTGAGTAAACTAAAAATTATTTTTTAGCATACCAAAAATTGATTTATTTTTGGTACAAAATTTCCTAAGCACAATTTTCACTGACTTTCCATCTTAAATAGTATTTAATGTCGCAAATACTAGTTGTTTTATTCATTATATGAATAAAATTTATGTTACAGTTGAAATAAGTGGAGAAGTTTATTAGGAATATAATACCAGGTTACTGCTTACTTGATATTTTTCTCTTGCTTTTGCTTTCTGTACTTACAGCTCCAATTCTTATTTTCATCTCTGCTAAAGACTTTAAAACATCTCTTATTGCCAATTGGTACATGAACTAAAGACAATCAGAATATGAAATGTTAAGTAATTTATATTAGCTTTATTTTCTCTGTTATAAATACTTTAAATTTTAAGTATATTTAAATTAAAAATTTCCTCTCTCAGGAATTGTATATTCCATATAAAAAGCAAACATGACAGTTGGTCTTTGAGGCAGGAGTTCTGAGATGTCAGGTAGCTATTTTCAAACAAATTGCTTTCAGAAGGAAAATAAATGTGTTCAGATATTTTGGAAGGACAAATTCATACCTTTTGTGTTGAAATGTAATGATAAGAATGTAGAAATGACATGCTTATAAGAAGTGAAGGATAATTAGAGTGTATTTAAAATTAAAACATAAATTTCATTCTGATGGTTACCTTTCTTCTTTATGTTTATGAAGACGTTTTTACCAATTTATTATCTTTTTGTCATTTGCACTGTTTTGTCAGTCCAAAGGCAAATTTATTTCACCACCTGCTCTATGACCTAAAAATATGACCTTCAAATATCACTAATCTTCCAAAGAACAAGATAACAGAGAAAAACTATCACAGGAAGGCAGATTTTTATACAAATTTTATTTTAAAGTGAGTATTTTTAAATGATCTGTCATCAGCATTTTAAAATGAGCTCCAATTTTAAATTTATAGTTGAAAAGAGAGTAACTTTCAATAAAAGAGAGAATTGGCTGCCTGTAAATGTGCTAAACAAAATAATGTAAATATGGGCTATCTGATAAAAATGTGTAAAGTGTGCTGTTTCTCTTCTAATTAAAATTAATAGGTTCATAGCCAGAGGATAATTGGTGGTACTAAATTCATTGCAGTGTGGGTCTTGTTTTGCACTTAGTTCTTTATAACTAATAATATAGGACTGCATTTGTTTATTTTGTATGAAACAGAATTACTAACCAAACTACCTGGAATACTTATCACTAAAAAGTATTTTAATGTTTTTAATAAAAATAGCTGGGATGGCTTATGTCTAGATGTCTTCTCAAAGCCTCATATGGTCATAGGTGGGGCTCTTTCACAGGATTTAGAGTGTGTGATGTTGAAATTAATGGTGCAATGCTAGAATCAAGGGCATGAGGAGCATGGGTGTGAGTACTACTCACCTAAGTGTGGCTGCCCAGCCGTCACAACACGAACATACTTGAGTTGGGGAGTGAGGATTGAGAAAGGACAGCACACTCAATAGTGTGTAGACAAGAGGTCTGATTTATTTCACAGAAAAAGCTTCTTTTAAAGGCACACCAACAGGAAGCACCAAGCAACTATTAGGGAGGAGATCAGATCTTTGGCTATCTGAGTTCCTTCCATTAGAAGGTCAAATTTAACAAAGTCTTTGAGCCGGGCATGGTGGTGCATGCCTGTAATCCCATAAACCCAGTCTGGATTACAAAGTGAGCTCCAGGTCAATCTAATCTGTATAGCTGAGACCCTTGTCTCAGAAAGCAAAATAGAGTCATAGATTGTGTCAGTGCCTCAATGGTAGAAGTTACTTTTCCAATGTCAAATGCCAGCAGGCTCCCACAATTCCCCCTTTTCTATTATATTTAGAGCCTGGAGTTTCCCAGCTCAGCAGAAAGGCTGTGCCTGTTTTAGGTGAGAAATGTCCAGAGAAATCCCTTACCCATCATCAAGCCATGAGAAGTTTAATACTCATGCTCTATCTTAGGTTGGATATTTCTCCACAATTCTCTTACCCATCTTTGACTACCAGCCTCTGCAAGGGTTATACCATGGGTTGTAAAGTCTCGACATATAGCTTTCTCTACCTCTATCAATATTTGTAAATCTTGATCTTCATTCCAGGACTCATTAATTTTTACAGGCATCATTACAAAGGGAGGTTGTCTCAAAACTATCACAGAATGAAAGGAAGTCATCATTTCTGAAAATATACAATGAATCAATTTATAATTGAAACAGCTGTTGCCATATTCATTATCAGTTTCATTTACAATCTCTATACTTTTCACTAATAATATATAAGGAGCATTAACACAAGACATTATATTAGAGGCCCCTATGCCAACAATATTGAAAAAAAGGCTAGTAACTTTGACATCTTACCATAATCATATTTCTCCAATGCAGCAGCAGGTTTCCAAATGTTGGTTTGAGGAAAACTTGAATCTGTCCACCAAAGTCCAGCGGAAAGGCTAAGACCATCAGATGGACTCTTTGATGTAGTGTTGGTTAAAGATCAATCAAGGAATGTCCTTTTTGTCCCAGAAAAACTTCTCAATGTAGCAGTCTCATTTTCTTTATAACATAGAAACACTACTTTATAAATGACCAAGTATATTTGTATTATTCACCAGTACTGGCACTTCACATGAATCAGATGAGACAGGATGCGCAAGTAGAGAATCTGGCATATAAGTCCAATGTCCTTGAGAATTGGCATCACATCTTGCAGGAATTGACATCAGCAGGAGTAAGCACATGATGAATCAGCCTTTCTGGTAGCCATTGAGCTCCATCATGTTCCTGCGAGAAAACACAAACATGCCCGCAGCCCCATATTAAAATGGGATTGGGTCCATACCATTGGCTAGCTAAAGGATCTCTCCATTTTACCAAGGCATATGGAGAACCTTGTGGATGCCAAAATCTTTCTGCTGCTGAATGGCCATTCTTATCGATTTGTAAAAAATTTAGAATGTAAGTAACATGATTTAAGTAATTTCTAGGTGAGGAGGGTTATAACTCCCCCTTTTTTATTTTCTGGAGTTGCACTTTCAGTGTGCCATGAGCGCATTCAACTATTCCTTGTCCTTGAGGATTATAGGGAATGCCTGTAATATGCACAATATGCATTTGTTGGCAAAATTGTTTGAAGGCCTTTCTAATATATCCACAACCTTATCTGTTTTTATTTATGCTAATTTTCTCTATATCAAAAATATTGAACACTTCACACATTTGCATGTCATCCTTGCACAGGGGCCGATTAGGGCTATATAAATAAACTCTCATTTGTTGCATGACATCTCTTGCCCATAAATTAACCGAGAGGCCAGGAACAACATAAGGCTGAAAAGTCCCACAATGTCCTTCAGAATCACTCCAATTTAACATATCAGTACGTTGTTTAGGAGTTTTACTTTGACCAATGACTTGTAATTGAGAGACAGTCTCCTGCAAAGACCATGTGGAAGGCCACTGGTCAGCACTTGTAACAGAGACATCAGCACCAGTATCTAATAACCCAATAAAAGATTTTCCTTGAATTAACAATTTTATCTCTGGCCTATTGGCTCCAATAGATTGCACCCAGTAGACATCTGAGGATCCAAAGCCTTTATCCCCTCTAATGGTAACTATCCTGGGTAAAAGAATCAATTGAGCTATACACTGCCCAGGCTGAATAACAGAAATTTGAGAAGGAGAACAAATCATAATTTTAATTTCTCCAGTACAGTCCTCATCAATAATTCCTAGGGAAATCATAAGCCCTTTCATAGTAGAGGAACTCCTGCCCAACAAGAGACCCAAAGTATCTTTAGGTAGTGGCCCAAAAACTCCAGTGGGTAGGGCTTGCATTCCCATTTCAGGGGTTAATACTGCATAGGAGGAGGAACTGAGGTCCAATTCTGCGCTGCCTGAGGTGGCTTGGGATAAGTCCTGAATGGATTTTTTTGACTGATTTTGAGGGATGATCTGAGGTTTTGGATTCTGAAATGCCCCAAAAGTTTGATACGGGGCCTGAGGCTGGCCCCTCCACCCATTTCCCAACTGGATAGGAATACCCATAATATCCTTTTTAGATCTGCATTCAATGGCCCAATGTTTCCATCTTTTACATTTAGGACATAAACCAGGTCCTTTAGGAGGCTTTGAAAAAGGTCCATTTTTTTTTTTTTTTACGTTGTGGGCAGTCTCATATTAAATGTCCTGCCTGACCACAGCCAAAGCAATTTCCATTATTTCCCTTTTTTGGAGAGCCCCTTCTATGTTGTTGATATAAAACCTCTTTTACAGTTTTTCCTTGTAAAGCTGCAGGCATGGCAAGGCCCTGGATGTAAGAAGGTCCTATATCCGCACACAAGCGAACATAATCTGATAAATCAGCTTTCTTCCTAAAAGGACGAAGGTTGGCCTGACAAGCAAAGTTAGCATTTTCATAAGCCAACTGTTTAACTAAGATAATTTCTGCTTCTGACTCTCCAATTACTCTACTAGCTGTTTGCAACAAACGATATAAAAAATTTTGAAAAGGTTCATCCAGCCCTTGTCTGATTTTAGAAATATCTTCTGTACCCCACCCAGAGGAAGACAATTTTCTCCAAGATGTTTTAGCAGCTGCATTAATTTGAGTATATACTCCAGGAGGGAACATTAATTGCTGAGCAACATCTACATAATGTCCTTCTCCTGCCAGCATATCATAACTGGCATCTAATCGACCTTGACCTCAATTCAAATCAGCTGTTTTCTGACATTGTTCAGCATATTCATATTTCCACAATAAATAATCTCCTCCAGCTAGGCAAGCCTTAGCAATCTGTTTCCAATCAGAAGGTGGCAAGGCCTCAGTTGCAAGAGAATCTAGCATGGCTAAAGTAAAAGGGGCAGTTGGCCCATATTGGGCACAAGCCATTTTCAATTCTTTTAATTGCTTAAAAGGAATTGGAGCATGTTGATGAACAAGGTTTCCTTGAGCATCCTGAGCCTCAAAAACTGGGCAGGCCAGAGAAAATGCAGATACATCCTCACCCTCTATAAGGGCTTTTGTAAACCCTGTTGAATTGGAGACTTAAGGAGTCAGGAGTTTACTATCACAGGCTTCCAGCCTTCACAAGGTCCTGAAGCCAAAGCAATCAAAGAAGGTTCCTTTTCTAACCAATTGTCACAAGGAGAAGGATTAAGATTTGCCACTGGGCTAGGCACGTTTTTAGGAGGTTTATGACTAGTCCCTTGAGCTTCCCTTTGTTGTGACAAATTTTCTATCAGTTTTTCTATTTTTTCCATCACTTTTTCTATTTTTTCCATCCTGTCTTCCAACTGAATTTTTTTGTGAATATTTAGTATGGGCTGCTGCCATACATTTTCATAATATTTAGCAGCTTCTTCCTCAGCGTGTAAGGGTTTCCGCGGAGCTGTTGGAACAAAAGTTTCACTTTAAGTTATATAACCATCATAAGATTCGGGTTCCTCTACACTCAATAAATTTTTAAAAATTTATACAAAAAGCATGTGACTAATATTGGCTCACATTTTTAATATTTACAAGAAAATTCACCACTCTACCTTTTCGTTGAGGCCTCCTTCTTCTCTGCAGTGTCCTTCACTGGATCCCTCAATACTCAGGTCCCACGTTCGGGCACCAATTGTGCTGGCCCAGCTGTCACAACACGAACATACCTGAGTTGGGGAGTGAGGATTGAGAAAGGACAGCACACTCAATAGTGTGTAGACAAGAGGTCTGATTTATTTCACAGAAAAAGCTCCTTTTAAAGGCACGCCAACAGGAAGCACCAAGCAACTATTAGGGAGAAGATCAGATCTTTGGCTATCTGAGTTCCTCCTATCACAAGGTCAAATTTAACAAAGTCCTTGAGCTGGGCATGGTGGTGCAGACCTGTAATCCCATAAAACCAGCCTGGATTACACAGTGAGCTCCAGGTCAATCTCATCTGTATAGCTGAGACCCTTATCTCAGAAAAGCCAAATAGAGTCACAGATTGTGTCAGTGCCTCAATGGTAGAAGTTACTTTTCCAATGTCAAATGCCAGTGGGCTACCACACCTAAGTAGCCTGTATAAGATACAGAGGATAGAAACTGCTGTAGTTATATCTTGTTGCTTTGTTGCCTTCTGCCCACCATGAACTATTTGTCCTCTGAGATGACTGTCTGTCATACCATCCAGCTTTGGAGCTAGTTGATTATGGACTGATACCTCTATAAACTTTGAGCTAAATAAATATTTCCTACTTTAACTTTAAGTGTTGGGTACTTTGTGATAGCAACTAGAAAAGTAGCTAAGACAGTATTTGGTTCCAGAGAAGTGGGGTCATTATTGTGACTGTCCCTGATTGGTTTAAGAGCCTTTGGAGCTGCCTTATTGGAAGGAGAAGAGTTAGGAAAGGTTTGGAGATGCCAGCTGAAAAAGAAGAGCTGGAACACATGAGACTATACTTAATAGGAGATTCCAGAAAGATGATAGAAATTTTTCTGGTAAAGACCAGACTAAGGAGGTTTTTACTGGGAATAAAAACTGTATTGGCTGTTGAACTCCAGATGATTTATGCTATGCTTTGGTAGAAAGTGTGTCTGCAGTTTTCTCATGTCCAGAGACTTTGCCTGAAACAGATTAAGGGCAGACCAACTAATCTGGCAGAAGGAATTTTAAGGCAGTCTAATGTTGAGGTGGTGGTATGGATAATGTTGGGGGTGGGCTTTTAGTCAGAATGACATTGAGAATCAAGGTCAAAACATCCGGCAGGATGACTTAAAATGTTTTTGGCTAGAGAGGAAGCTCTAGTAAGGCTTTGGCCTGCAAAGATGAACCAGAGGAGAAATTGGTCATTGAAAATACTAGAAAGAAAAAGCCAAGTATTTCAGAGGAAGACAACAGCAAAGATGGCCTGAGAAGATCACAAGAACCAACAGGACTGCAGCCTCTGAATCTTCAGGGATGTAAAGGTGAAATACTTTGCTTTGAGAAGAAAACCCCTGAGCACCATTTCCCACAATGGTGGTGGCCTACGGAAGTTGTTCTATAACCATGGGTTCATGGGCCCTGAACCTGTACTGACAAGAGAGAAAGAGGCCTGTATACTGATCCAGCTGTAGGCATACTTTGGCATCATCCATGTGGGGCTGGCTTTAGGTGAATATAGACTGCAGGAGTTGTGGGGTCAGGAAGACTTCCACTCAGATTTCAGAAGAAGGCCTGGGAGACCTGGCAGTGTGCGCCTGAGTAGGCAGTGTGTGAAATTGTGTGAAGCCAGAGGTTCAGTGGAGACTCCTGGAAGTTTAGATAATCCAGGAACATGGACTGTCTGATGAAAACTGCAAGGATGGAGCAGAGCTAGCCACAAGAGAGAAGCTCTAGGAGCTGAATCCATAGCAGTAATATAGGTCTGGAGCCACCCAATCCCTGTGGAATTCACAACTTGCCCCAAATTGCTAGATATGCTCCAAGTGGAATTGTGGTATTTAATGTTCACCCTCCTGGATATTAGTTCTGCTTTGTTCCCATTCTTTGTATTGCCTTATTTGTAACATTTTGGATGGTATAAAACAGAAAGGTCTATCATGTTCCATTGAATGTTGGAAATGTTTACAAATCTTTTCATTTTTACAGGGTCTTGCAGCTAAGAGTTTGCCTTCAATCTCAAAGGAGACTTTGAATTTGGACTTGTCAACAATGTTAAAACTTTTAAGCTTTGGCAACTCTTAAAGATGGACTAAATGCCCTATGCATAAAACAATGTGCATGAGTCTTTCAGAGGCCAGGGTGAATGTTATGGCTTGTGTCTAGATACCCTCTACCCCTGAAGCCTCATAAGGTTATCAGTGAGGCTTTATCAGAAGTATCTGGATCCAGAGTGTGTTATGCTGAGATTAATTCATAATGCAATGCTAGGATCAAGGGCACTAGGATTGAGGGTACAAGTGCTACCAACCCTAAGTAGCCTGGATAAGATATAAGGGATAGAAAGATCTGTGGTCATTCCTTGTTGCTTTGCTATCTTCTTCCCACCATGAACTGTTGTTCCTCTGTGATGCCTGTCTGTCACACCACCTGCCTTGGAGCTAGCTGATAACAGACTGAAACCTCTACAAACTGTGAGCTAAATAACCTTTTCCTCCTTTAAGTTTGGGTATTTTCTTTTGTCTCAGCAGCAAGAAAAGCAACTAACACAGATAAGTATCACTTTAGTCAATCATCATTAAAATTATGATCACAAAAAGCTTCTATTAAATGAAAGTATAATAACACATGAAAACAAAAAACCTTTCAATATTTGTTTGCTTTTTATACTCACTTGATTGTCTGAACATTCATTTTGATGCCTAAGTCATTTCCTAAAATAAGTCATGATCATGTTTATTTTGGAGGACTATAGGGTAAGGAAAGATTCTCATATTGCATATAAAAAGAAAACATTATAATAGGTCTTTTAAGCAGGAGTTCTGAGATGTCAGTCATCTATTTAAAAAATTGCTCCCACAAGGAAAATGAATACACATGGATATTATAGAAGGACAAATTCATATCTTCCATACAAATGAACATTTAATGAGTGGACATTTTTCACTGTGACTTCATTATCTGGTGGTCCAGGAAATTTTCTTAGTGGATAGCTTTCAGGTGATTGACCATATATGCCTCTTAGAATTGCAGAAGGAAAATGTTGTCCTTATTTCATCAATTGTAGTTAACAAAATATCTGAAATTGAAAGAAAAGAGAAGAACACTGGAAACCAAGATGAAAATCAGTGGAAGGGGGTAGATGGAAAATGACCCTGGAGAAGTGTCAAGTGGGCAGTGCTCTTTGCCCAATAATATATTTTCAAAACCAACTTGTAATTTTGAATTTTAATTACATGATGTGATCCTTATTATTAAGTGACTGTGTTCTAACAACTAGTCTTTAGACATGGCTGTCCATCAATTCACCTACTTGTGAATGTTTAGATTTTCTGCATGTGATTCATGGCATTTTCTACTAAATCTAATTTGTCCTGAGATACATGCTTGGATCTATTTAGTTGTTCACCACTTACCCAAAGATATGCTTATCTTAATGACATTTTTAGGCTACCAATTTCCAAGAACAAATCTCTAGGTCATTATATTTTCTTTTATCATGATTAGTATTTAAAGAGTTTTATTTCAACTAGTAAATTTTATAATAAACATTTTTAACCTCCTTTCTGTAGTTATTTCCTAGGTAACTGAGCTAATACATATTCTCGGAAGCAAAAAAAAAAAGTAAATAAATAAAAAATAAATGATGCAACACTTAACATCTTCTCTGTATGAAAACCACAGTGAACATGAATAAAAATAATGATTTTTCAAACATCACAGCCAGAATCTTGTGCAGGTTCTCCAGTAGAATCTCCTCTCCCCCCAAAAAATAATTCCAGGATGGCTCAGAGACTTTGAGACACAGACATTAACAACAAAGCTTCATTTAGATGCCTCAGTGAGACAAAAGTAGGAGAAATCATAGCAAGTCCTGGCAGGGTTTTCCCAGAACTCAACTTGTACCTGCTATCCAGGAGACCCCACCAGAGCAGCGGATCAAAGCAGTGAAAAGCTAAGTTAAATGTTGATTAGGCTAATATTATTGACCAATGGTAATGGTATGTTATCTCCATTTTTAAAATAAGACATACTACACACTTTAAATATGAGATATGAACATTACAGCTTATAATTTTGAGATTCCTGTAATTATCACTTAAAAACACACACAGAAAATTCCCCCAATTCTTCCATTGTTCATTGTAATCAAACTCTTCCCAAGGCAATGTCCAAAATAAGTATGAATTGGTTCTCTCTCTCTCTACACATTTTGCCTATCCAGAATGTCATATTATATGCAGGGTACACAAATTTATCAAATATTCATTTTGAAAACATTTTCTTCCATTTCATATAATTTAATTCTCCTAATAGTACCTTCTAACTTACAATTTTTTTATGAATTTCAATGTAGCAATTTTCCTGGGTCATGCTTTTGGTCTTATATTTAAGAAATATTTATCTAATTTAAGCCCATAATATATTGTTCCAGAAGTTTTGCAGTTTGAGATTTTATATGGATGTCTACAGTCAATTTTGATTAAATTTTTGCAAATTACATTTGAAGATATTTTTAGCAAATGTATGATCAATTGGTTCAGAGATATTTATTGAAAAAACTACTGTTTTCCAATGATTTGCTCTTAGAAATTTTGTCATAAAACAAAAGTTCATAAATTTGTTAGAGTATTTCTGTATTCTCACTTTGTAATTATTTTTTCTCTTTTTACCAATACTAACGTGGTTGATTAATGTGAATTTATAGCAGGTTTTGAAAACAGGCAGTTCAAATCCTACAGGTTCTTTGCCAGAATGCTATCATTTAAGTTTCTATAACACATGCAGATTTTCAATGACACTGGATTCCAATAACAGCTCAGTTTGGCAATGCTTGGTACCACAATACAGAGTTTTGCAGCCCTGGAACACAGTATGTCATTTCTTCTGCTTATTTTTTTGATACTTCATTAATATTCTGCAATTTTCAGAGCAAAGATCTGCAACATATTTTCTTATCTGTATAATTGTTTCACATTTTTGATGTTTTGTAAATGACACATTTTTACAATTTTCATTTTTAATTCTATATGAAGAAATGAATTTATTTTGGTATATTGATCTTATGTATGGTGACTTTACTAGAAAAAGGATGGGGTTCTGAGAACTAAGGAGAAGTTTCACCAGAAAATCTGAAGATTCATAAACCCTAAAATCCTCAGAATCTTTTTTGACCAAGCAAAGCATGTTTTCCTCCTTTCTAGAGAAAATTAGCTTTCATTATCTAAATACTCTGCAAAGACCTCATCTAAAAACCATAGTGATAGCCAGCCTCAAGATTCATCCTTGCTGTCATCCACGCCTCTAGTTCAGAAATCAGAGTCATACTTCACTATAGCCTTAGTGTGAAAACAGAGTCTTGGTTTCAGGAAGAAAGTTGGCCTATCAGTGGGCATTCCTGACCAATATGTCCAATTTCATTGTGAATCCAGAGGTTAAGCAGATGTATCATAAATTGATTTGCCTTGTTTCCAGGTGCATATACATGTTATGCTGATGGAAAAGTAATGTTTATTTTTTCCCCGAATCATAAAAGCATGTCCCAACCCTCAAGTGAGAAAAAATAAAATTGTAGGAAGGATTACCTAGATTAGTCACTATCAAAATCTTAAAAGATTGCAGAGTAAACTATCACTTCTTTCTTAGTTAGATGCACCAATAAGTCCTCTGCAAGGAGAAGACTTATAATTGTGAATTATAACAGATTACCATGAAGCAGTATAATGGTGACCCCGATACATTTGCTAAGCTAGGTGTGGTATATTTATTGGTATGATTCATAGAGCCCTGGCACTTTTTACTCAGTCACTTATCTGGGAAATGGGTTATCAATATAGCAATAAGGAAAACTAGAAGCAGTTCATTTTTATTTGGGTAGGTCAGAAAGACACAATTCACTATCTTCAAACAGGACCAGATAAACCTCCTGCTCTCCAACAAAATAATTTCTCAAAAAAGTTTATTTTACATCCTGCAAAAATTTTAAAAATATTTTTGAGGCTTTATTAATAAAATGCAATTTAAATTTATGGCCACTAAATAACAAGCAACATTGAGATGAGAATCAAGTATTGCCACAGCTTGTAAGGTGCAGATTCCAATTCTATAGAATTTTGTACTGATTCACTATATTGATGGTACTATGTGTATGTATTAGGAATAGTGAAAAAAATAACTATATTGTGGGTATTCTATATCCACGGGTTCTATACATTCTGAACTAACTACATATGTAAAATTTTTAATTTTTTTGGCTTCTGTACTGAAGATGTAAACACTTTTTCCTCATAATCTTTCCATAAATAAAACAGTAAAACAATTATTTACATAGCATTTACATTATGTTAGATATTCTAAGTAATTTAAATTATATGGGAGTATTTGCATATGCTATATGCAAACACTATACAAGTTCATAGAGAGGAGTTGAGCACCCATGGATTTTCATATGTATGGGAAAGTTCTGGAATCTGTCCCCTAGATTAATAATCTGTTAAGTATTACACTTTCATTTCATGAAATGTATAAAAGAATAAATTCAGGCATTAAATGCAAAATAGGAAATATATATTTCATCTAATTATAGTCTAATGTTTTCTTAGAAATTATTTCTAGTTCTTTCAGTTAAAGATTATATCTCAGTAGTTTTAATTGATAATCCTTTTAGAAAAGTAATGGTTTCACAAATAAAGATTAAATAGCTTTTATACATCTTTTTTGTTTTTTGGTACTGAGGATCAAACTTGTGTCCTTGTGCTTGCAAGACAGGCAGTGGAACCACTGAGCTAAATCCCCAGAGCAAGAGTAAATAACTTTTAAAAGCAATGCTTAGGGGATGGGGATTTAGCTCAGTGGTTCCACTGCCTGCCTTGCAAGAGCAAGATCCCAAGTTTGATACCAGTACAAAAAAGAAAAAGCAATACATAAGCCAACTTTTATTTCATTTCTTTATGGAAAGTGACAAAATATACTAATTAATAACAAAATATATCCTTGTTCAAAATTTCAACACTTTTATTATATTAATCTACATTGTATTTAACAACTTGTTTGAAATTGATAAGGACCCAATGACATATTAATCTGTATTTTTTATGTGAATAAAGTTTATCACTGCTTACATTGACCCTTCCATTTGTGAGGTCTGAATTACATTTAATTTCAAGGTTTGCGTCACAAATATGACCTTTCTGTCATCTGTCAGAATAAACCTAATTATTTTTAGCAGTTTCAAATATCAAGAGCTCAATGGTTTTCTTTTCACATTCAAATAATAGAAATATATTTTTAAAAGAGAAAAATTAACTCATAAACATTTGAACAATATCAAAACAAGATGCTTGTTTATATTTTTTAGTGTGCCAAGCATTTAAAAATACATCTTAAAACAGAGAAAAGCTAGTTACTGGCATTTTATGTTGTCAATCTGCCAGGTAAAACAAGTGCTCTATTTTGAGTTTCGCTCTTCAAATTCATGTTATGCCAGTGAAAATTCCTTCTCTTAAATCATCAGAAGTTCAGAAAACAAAGGGCTTTAGAAGCAGAGGTAAGTTAATGAGCTTTGCTGGTGACTCTTTACTCTTTCCTGGCCTTCTCTATTAGAACACTCAGAGTTGGGCCATCTTTCCTAAAAGCCCGGAGAAGCTGTCTTCTTTTTAGTTCAAAGAGTTTAGTCTCTCATTAATTTTCATCTGGGGCAGAATTTTAGAGATGATTAACTTTCTATGTTACTTCGATCTGTTTTTTCTTATTGTACTTTCAGTAAAATTAATCTTATTTGAGAGGGATTATTAATTTAATAATCTATGTTAATTTTTTCTTATGAAGTAAAAAGTATAATAGTAAATTATTTTGTATGATTCAGTATTGCTTGTGAATTTTTAATTTCTCTTATATGTTTCTGGGAGGAACTATTATGTGATATGAAAGGGCAGAGCCCTGGCTTTCAATCCTAATCTCCAACTATTTGCTTTGGGACATTGAATAAGTTATTTATTCATTTCATGACTCAATTCACTCATTTATAAAGTAGAAGTACTAATTATACTTATTTTAAGAGAATATTATGAGGCATAAATAAGAAAAATCTTTTTCTGGAGTTTTGCCCACCATACTGACTAGTTTACCAGGTCATCAAATGTATTGGTTTCTTTGGTTATAACTATTATAATGATAGTAAATAGTAACTTCTTCCTTCCTGATAACTCTCAAATCTCATTGGATAGAACATTAAACTCTGAGAAGAACCCAGTGATTTAAGCATAATCATGGAAGTACTTGCTCCTTCCTGGACTCACTCATTTTGTCACACAGAAACCATATTGAATGATCATATAGAAACCATAAGATCAAAATGATATCAGATCTGAGCCTGCCTGGGAGGTTTGTTTTCATAATCAACATTTGAATAAGAACATGCCATGTGTTTTTTAGGTTGTCTGTTTTAAAAATGTAAAAAATGGAGCCCGGCCTTCTTGAAGGTTGAGAAAGGAAGTCTTTAAGCTCAAACCAAGCCTGAGTAACTTAGTGAACTGGCAAGATGTTCCCTCAAAATAAAATTATTAAACTCAGTATGAAAGCCCTGGATTTTATTCCAGCACTACAAAATAAATAGGAAAATAGGGTAAGCAAACAAATAGGATTCCAAGGAAGATATATGTGCATCACTAACAGCTAGCATAAGATACTACTAATAATAAGACTCATTATCATTTTAAGTAAAACTGAGAAGAAAAGAAGAAGCATTTTATGTAACACTGGAAAACTATTTCAAAAATATCAAAGCACCAGGTATTGTATGGCCCATTTTTATTTCATATATATTAAAATGGGGAAATGATTCCCATAGATGAATTTGTCATTGTTAATAAAAAATTAGATGGCATTTGTATGAAATAGTGTTTATATTAAAATTTTCATTTTATATTTTGAGCAGATATATTTCACCTTTTAAAATTAAAAAATCTGTAAAGCCATATGTGACACAAAGAAGAGCCAAATTTGTTGACTCAAATAATTTATGGAAAATCAAGCAGAAAGCATACTGGACATGCAGAATTTAACACCGTTACTTTGTTACTCTCTGGATCAATTGCCTTTCTCAGGCAAGGTTATAATACAAGTATTTTAGGAATCAGCCAGTTTATATTCAGAAGACTATGCTTTTCTTACTTGTCAACAACTTTTAATCACAGCAATGAAAAACATTTTCACTGTTTCATGATGTTAAATATTAGTTGACCTTTGAATCATCTTGATTTTTCTTCAATTTTGGTCAAAGACTATCAATATCCCCAAAAGAATTTAAATTAGAGGAAGTTCTGAGTCTATCTATCTTCTAATATTAATTGATAGCATTATAGAGATTAAAGAATTTTAGCTATCTTCTAATCTAATGGCTTTCTTTCATTTAAAAAAACACAGAAAATCCCGAATCTGGAAGGATGCTAAAATTTACCGTTTGATCTTTGGTAATTTATAGCAGCTTGCGATAGAGCTGGAATTGAAATCCCCCAAATCTGACCATAATAATCTTTATTCGTGGTTATGGTGTGTGTGTGTGTGTGTGTGTGTGTGTGTGTGTGTGTGTGTATTGCAGAGAGGGCCTCAGTACTCTATCTACCAAACAGATTCATTTAGAGTCTAGAGATTATAATGTTTTCACTTTGATGGATTCATGGGGAAACTTAATTATACTATTAGATACCACCTTGATCTATGTACATTTTCATATGAACAGTTGAATTCTCGTGAATCTTATGTAAAATATAAAAAATAACATATTTAGAGTCTAGCTACTTTCTGTCAATCTCTAACCAACATGTCATGTTATTTGGTCTCTCTATGTGCATGTATCACCCTCCATTTGAGTGTATTGCAATGAACCCTCTTTATAGTGATTTTCTCACAATTCTTTCATAAAGAAGAAAAATAAATTGCACGAGTAAGCTTTCAAGCAATTTTCAGCTATTTTTCTTTACTTCCACCTTAATTGAGGTCTCAAAAAAGAAAAAAAAAGTATGGTATTGCACTCATTTCAACAAGACTTTTGCCAAAGAAAATCTTTTTTGAAGATAATGTTTCAAATTTATAAAAATTCTCTGGGCAAGTTTTTATTTAAGTTCTGTTTCCTTAAAGAATAATATAAGATTCACAAACATTTCTTTAGTGGTACAGCTAAAATTGACAGGGAGTAAACGTGTTATTCTGCTAATTAATTAGTCAGAGTTTTCAACATGCTTACTACAACCAGAAGCATATGTCTGAACAAGAATCTCTTACCCGTGGCAATAAAAAAAGTTTCTTATTTTATCCTCTGTTGAAAAGTTATTAGTTCACAAGTGAGAGATTTTTTTTTGTCATATGTCCACATTCTACCAGAAAGCTTACTCATGCAATTTATTTTTCCTCTTTATGAAGGAATTGTTAGAAAATCGCTAAAACTAGGGTTCATTGCAATATGCTTAAATGGAGGTTGATGCATACACTTAGAGACACCAAAGTAAAAAGTCATGTTGGTTAGAGTTCGATGGAAAGCGATTTCAGTCCATAATCAGTGGGCTCGAAGGCAGGGTGACATGGCAGGGGGGTTTGACAGAGGAAAAACAGTCCATGGAAAATCAGGACAGGCAAAAGGCAGCCAGCAGTGAAGCAGCAAGCTGCAAGCAAGTGACAAGCAACCAACAGTGTCCCTCTTTCTTTCCCTTATATTATATTAAATCTGCAAGCCCTTCTGAGGGGTGGTACCCACACCCAGCATGGGCCTTCCAATTATACATTCTCAGAACTATTACAAACCAATCAGTGTCCTCATTTAGTAATCACACACCCTTAATCAAGCATCACACACTCTAGATAGAGGCACTTCTGGAAAAAGCCCCACTTATGACTGCATGAAGCTTTGGGAAGACATCTAGAAATGAGGCATAACAAATTGTATAGATAATCCACTACTTGAAATAGGAGACACTTTCATCTTATTGTGAGTTGGCTGCACATCATAACTGTTTAAGAGAGAAAGTACAGTAGAGAAAGTGTGGAGCAATTTTCCAATAAAAAAAAACCTGGCACACACTACCTAAGGCAGTTGCTGATAAACATCACTGTCAGTGATAGTCTGGTGATAGAATGTACTCCTGTATGATGTTACAAAGTAGATCTTAATCTCTGTGTTCTTTCTTCTCCAAATGCATAATTCTACCCCAATTCATAAAGAAAACACCAGAAACACTTTAACTGAAGGATGTGCTACAAAATACCAGATCAGCATTCCTCAAAACTCTAAAAATCATCAAAAAAAAAAAAAATGAAAGCTGAAAAAAGCAGGACAAGCCCATAATAACATATGGACATTATTTAGAAATAATGTATCATGATTGGTTTGTTAAATTTTTAAAACTACCCTTATATAAATGTCAATATCTTTTAAAAATAGAGGAAAATAGATTTGAAGTATTTGAAAGTATTTGCTCTATCTCTCAATTTTTATGTAAATCTAAAACTTCTACAAAATGGGTTTATATTATAGTTTCAAATATACAAAGTAATGCCATTATTATCACTACTTTCTCTCTGATAAAATATAGTTGTTCTTTATCAACTATGGTATTTGTTATGTAGAATGCATTTATTACTATTACTTTGAATATATTAAAATATATTTAAATGAACTTAAGTGTATTTTATTATTTGTCTTTCTCTATAAGCCGATTAAGATTTATCATTTGCTTTATGCATCTGTGATCTCCATGGTCTGATATCTTGGTAAAACCTTAATGTATTTTCTGATAAAGTCGTTGGGGAAGTTGTATCTTTTTTTTTTTTTTTGTACCGGGGGTGGAACTAAGGTCTTTGAGCTTGTGAGGGAGGCGGCAGAACCACTGAGCTAATTCCCAATCCTCAAATAGAGTTGTTGGAAAAAGAGAAACTCTGATAATGTCATTGTAGCTGGGTTCCTGGATAGCAAAAATTATGTGGGTAAACCAATAAAGCTTGTTGAAGTAATCATAAGGTAGAAGAAAGAAAGCAGCCAATACAAACCATGTGTGCAGCCATATAAGAGTCAATACTTTGATCTACAGAAGAAGACTCTGACTTGAGCAGTTGAAATTCAATTGGACTCCACATGAGGATTGAATTATGAATAGACACTGAATAAACAAATACCTGATAAAGACAGATTAAACATGACAGGGTAACAAGAAACACTGCTAGTTTTAACTTCCAGGATTCCTGGAAGCTAGGAAGATTTTGAAGAGACTTGTTAGGAAAAGCCTCTCAGTATTGAAGACAGGACGAAAGGAACCCTTAAGAGACTTGGAGATGCTGCTGATGAGATAACAAAGGAAAATGGTATTAGTATAAGCAGGAAATTGTGCCTTATTATGTGAAAGTGGAAAATTAGGCAGCATTATTTCTGCAGTAAAAGTGGAAAGAAGGAAAATTACCTACGTAGTTCAATGATCTAGCACAGGAGATTTCTGAGAATAAAGTAATTTTCGCCTTACTACCTATGTCTCACTACCTCTAAATAAAATGCAAGACCAGAGAGATTAAGTAATAAATTGTAAAAGATAAGGAAATGAAAAGCTTGAGTTAAAAAATAAAACTACCTTTTCATTATCAACTTCTCTGTAATAATTGATCCTCAAATTATTTCAGAGGAAAAATTCAATCCAGAATTGCTCTACACAATCTTTTGGGGAAACATCAGAAATTTCTCAGTCATACCCATTCCAAACATGTAAAGTACCCTCTAAGAAACTGCAGTACGGCTCATAGATTCTCCCTATTTAATAATGAAGCTTTGAAGAATTTTAGAGTGTCATTCTACAGGAATTTGTCTGGGAGCCCAAAATATAGAAGAAATTTATAGATGTAGCTTTTTTTCAATGGAGTAAAATATAAATTTATAGAAATGGAAAAGTTTAAAGCAGTTTTCCTGATTTGAACTGAGTGGAACAGAGAGGGCATAAAATAAAACAAATTCTTTGAATTTCAAATATTAATGGGAATGACTGTACAGATATTACGCTTTGGATGGAAAATGAAGAACCAAGATGACAACAACAGCACAGAGGCCAAAGCAAACAGCCTTGCAGAAAACTCCAAGAGAGGTATGACTGAAATATACTCCAGAAAGTAACACTATATGCCCACTTGGGTTTTAGAATTGCTATGGATCAATGTCTGCTGCGGGCCTTTTATTTGCTCCCTGGTAGGAATGGATATGTCAACAGCGATTATTCAATTATTTTCACATCATTGCATAAAGGGTGTCTGGTGAACAATAACTTGTCCTTTAAATTGAAGAGAATGCTATTCCAGGAGCAGCACTGGAGAATTTTTATTTGCAACTAAACCTGATTTATACAATGAGATCTTAGATTTTTATTTGTTCCCATAATGACATGAATTTGAAACTCTTGAGAGAAGAATTAGTGCATTTGGTAAGTGGGAGGAACACAAATGAAAAGAGCACAGTATGTTTTTCACAGAGGTAGTCACAACATTTCCCATCTCGTGTGCTCTCCCTACAGTGTAACATTGGCACCGTTCACATGAAATGACAGAATCTGAGTCACCACTTCTTGAACCTGGATAGGACTTAATTACTACACAGTAGATTATCACAGAAATGGATGACATAACATCAGATGCTAGACCATGTAGAAGTCAGGCATTTCTGATGTGATCTCTTAAAATGCTTATTTTTGGAATTCAGATGCCTATTGTGAAGGAAGCCAAACGGAGCCCATAGGGAGAGGAAACAGGGTCCCTAGTTTATAGCTTAGAGTGATTACCTAATCGATGACCAATAGCAGCACTTCAGTGAACTGAGCCATCCCCTTGGAAGAAGATATTCTGTTCTCCATCCCAGCTGATGCCACATGAAGCAGAAACAAACTATCCCCTGCTATTTAAACCAGATTCAGGAGCAAAACACATTTGTTCTTCTGAATCACTGAGTCTTGAGAATTTTTTTATATAGCAATAAATATTTTGAATAAAAATAAATCTCTCCAAAACTTTTGCAAAATATAAACACATTTGCATATTTGGTGTGAGATGAATAAAAATGTAAAATGTGAATAAAAAATGGTACATACAGTTGGTTAGTAGTACCCTCCTGGAGTTAGCAACTTCTCTGCCAATTTAGCCAGCATATTTTTAAAAAGTAATCGAAATATACTGTTCTCTGTGGATTGTTTTGTTTGTTTGTTTGTTTGCTTGCTTGCTTGCTTTAGGAAATCTCTAGAAAAAATCTTTGACAAATATTTTACAGATTTCCTCTCTTTCAAGCCCCCTAGCCATGGGTGAAATGATCAAAGATAGAACTATGTTGGGGACAGGATTCTCAGAGTCAGAAAAAGCTGGAGTCATTAGAATCCATTCTGCTTTTGAACCATATGTGCACAGAATACTTCAGTCTTTTTTACCTTCTGAGTAGTTTAAATGACAAATGCTTAGCAAAATAAGCAACAATAACTTATTTCCATGAAAAAAAATAACCCATAATTTTTAGAAGTAGTCATTCAGAAATTCCACTGGAAAAAAAAATCAAACATTTGATGAAGAACACCACCTTATAAAATGGCTTTCTATAATTATTGTTTCTTCACAGAAAATTAAAAGACACTAGGTGAGATTAAATGTCTCCATTAGAGAACCACAGTTATGAAAGATTATTATTATAACCCTCTCTGGGAAGAGTTATATATCTTAATCGTGTCAATTCAGTATCCCTATTTCTTTTACAAATTTTCTTACCTTTGATATTAAAATGGATTGAAGAAAAGGTATACAGGCCAGACATGGTGGTACACACATGAAATCCAAGCACTCAGGTGGCTATGGCAGGAGGATTGCTGAGAGGTTGAGGCCAGCCTGGGCTACCTAGCATGATATATCTCAGAAAAACTGAAAGAAAGGACAAATATGAGAAATTTGTAGGAAAATGGGTGCACCTGGAAAAAGATAATGTACAGTGAAATAAACTGGACCCATATGCTTAAACACCATATGGCAAATCTCATTTCAGTATGGGAAATTATAAACAAAGACAACAATAGAGGGTAGGTAGAAGGAGACAAGGGGATGAGTCTCTTGCAATGGGAAGGGGTACAAGACTCAGAAGGTGAAGGGTGAGGGGAGTGGAAGAAAAAATAACTAGAATAAATATATGACAAATAATAAAAACATAAAAAGTTCAATTGTATGTGAACATTGTATGCTGTAAACAAGAGCTAAGATTAATAACATCAGTAATAATGAAAACGCGGAAAGCAAAATTACGGGAGGAAGAAGAAAAGAAGACAGGATGGGGAAGAGGATTTAAAAAGTGGAAGAAAAATGTATTATGTACATGAACCCACTCTTCAATGTGATTGTAAAATACATGTACTGCAAACATGTACTACTAAAAAAAAAACTAACTAAATAAATAAATAGAAAAAGTGCACAGCAACTCTTGGTGGTAATGAGAGACTCCAAGAAAATGAAATTGAGATACTAAAATAAGCAGGTATAGGTGGCATTCAAGGTATGGTAGACAGAAGCAGCCAGCATAGATGTGTAAAAAACCATCTTCACAAAGAGTACTTCCTGGCAAAGTTCTCTGGGAAGAGATGTTATCACATATTCTAAGATCTGAAAGGACCCCAATGTGGCTGGAGAGCATAGTCCAATAGAAGCTTGGGGTGAGCAGGAAAAGGGGTGGACCAAGAAGTTTGTAAGTCATGTGAGTTTCAATTCAAAAAGTGAAGAGAAGCTATAAAGAAGTATAAATTAAATTTCAGTTTTGTAAATCTCATATTCACTACCTTGCAAAGTAAGGATGAAAGAGAGCAAAAGTAGAAACAAAGAATAATAAGGAAACACATTTTCATAACAGATAACTGAATCTATGAGCACTTCCTAGGAAAGATTATGAAGATGAAGAGAAATAAGCATTGGGAAAAACTTACCAAGTATGAGACCTTAGTGGTGCACAGAATGCAGGGTATAAGTGAAATGTAGTGTCTGTTTTCCTGGCTGGGATATTTGAGTGATCCTCCAAGACAGGGATGTTACAAAAGAAACTAGCTTTGCGTCAGTATAAATTTGACAACATGCAAAAAGAGCTACTGAGCAAGCTCTGTCTACTGGATATATTTGAAAAGAATTTTTGCTTGAATATTAATAAAATAAACCATTCATTCAGAATCAAACATGCTCAAGAAACAATGAGCTCTAATTCACAAACATAACTCCACAACTACATTCACTGTAATAATCCACCCAGATAAAGTGTTCACCACAATATTCCACTTGTTGACCTATATATAATGCTCCTTTGACATTTGTATGTAAATTTCTAGTTATTACAATGAAGACTATGTTATACTAGATTTCTGCAACTAGTTTAGAGTTGATAGAACAATGCATTTCTTTGTCAGTTCATCTGTTAATGTACATGAAAGCCACTGTCACAATTTAGCTCTTAGGAATCATGGCACTATTACTATGAATACATCTGTATGACTGTAATATGATGCTGTTAAACCTTTCAAAAAGATAACTAGAAGAGTAACAACTGGGTTGAATAGAAATTCTAGTTTCACCTTTTTGAGGAATACCCATTCTGTTTCTTTGGTGGTTATACTACTTTTCATTCCCACAAACAAGGCAGAAGGATTTTTCTTTTCCCAGCAGCTTTACCAACATGTTATGTGATGTCTTTCTGGAATAAGGTTGAACCTCAGTGTTGTTTCAATTTGCACAGGAGACTATAATATTGATTTCCCAAAGCAGGCTGTAAACAGTAAATTTCACAACTGGTTTGTTCATAGAAGTGAGTCTGGCTGAAGCCTATCTGCCAAGATCAGAGTAACTCACACCCTAATTCTGTTCCCACAACTAAAACTTTCTCATTAGAAAGACAATTTTCTAATTACAACCATATATTTTGTCTATTCTGCTCCTAGTTTAAGAAGGCTTTGTTCTGTCCTTTACGAATCTCACTTACATTAATTTCCATAGAAGCTGCATGATCACGGATCTTCTCATGCAGCCCTGCCCTTCACATAGCTCACACTTACCCCAATTGATTACTAATGAAAATAAATGGCTTGGGCTGACCAGTGCATTTGTGGGTTGCACCGGCGTTAGTCTCGGGGCTCCGCACTTTCTGTCTCTCTTAGTTCTGTCTTTTAGTTGTTTTCGCTCTCAGGCCTGTGTCATACACTGGGCAGGAGACTGGGGCCTACTGCAGAAGTATTCAGCAATGTTGCGGGGTCCTGGGTAAATTTGTACTTTTTTAATGACCAGAGATGTTGAACATTTATGCAAAATGGAGAAATAGTCTGCTATAAAGAAAGCTGAATTTGCATCATTTGCAGAAAAATAGCTGACCTTGAGATCATAATGCTAGGCGAAATAAATCAGATACACAAGTTTCGATGTCACAGGGTTTCTCTTATATGAGAAACACTATAAATAAAAGAGCAAAAAATTCATATTAGGAAATAGGATGATCGATCTTTTGCAAATAGGAAGAAGATCAAGAGATGGAAGGGCATGAGGAGAAGGAGATGAAAAATCAAGCTATGATGTGCACATTTCTTAACTCCCCACAATAAATGTAATCATGTACTTCAACATATACTAATTAAAAAGTGAAACAAAAATAAAGAGATGCAAGACGGAAAAACAGAGAATACTGCATATGTGGGTAGAGTTTTATTCTTTATTTTTTCTGCTTCATCTTCACCATTAAGGCTCTTTCATATATCACATGCTAGGCTCCATATATTCTTTTGAAAAAAATTGCTATTTTAAAATTTATATCTCCTTATGTTATTTCTTGCTCCCTATAAGTGACTATATACTCCTGAAGAAGAGAAATTAAATTTGAAGTACTTGGGTATGCCTGTTGTCCCCTAACATAACATTATTAATAAGTCACTCAACAAATACTTGTTCGTTACACAAGAGGAAATGTTGATTTGATATTCAATGCCAAATAAAGTATGCACTTATTTCTTTATATGACTGATTAGTGTCTCTTAGCAAGGGATGTTGCAATGAGTGACTCATACCATCATACATTTTGTTTTATAATGATTTTATTATTTTCTAGGTAGTTTAGAAAATTTGTTTACTTTTATGTGGTAAGAACTAAAACATGCAAAACTCATTTATGACTTTTAAAAATAGCTTGACATTTACATAAGCATGTACTACTGTGTTTTTCAAAGTTGTTATTATTCCTCATAAATTGTAAATTAATAGTTTTCTTTTGATACATCTGTCCTTAAGCAATGATGCTTACTGTGTAAACATGAAAAATATCCTTGAGAATTATGTTTGCAGTTTGAATGAATGAAATTTTGATGTGTTAACACTTGTACTGACTGTTTACAGTTCTGTCTGCCCAGGAAGTTCGCTTCTTACAGCAACAGCATCTCCTTCTGTTTAGAAATCATATTTCTCCATCTCTTTGAGCCTTGGGTTTTTGATGTAACATTTGCATAGATCTGAATTAATCTGTGTTTATCAATCAGATACTTGTAAATGAAGATGAGGGCTAGATTTGTTTCTACCCAACATCGAATTTTAAGTCACATGGACATGTCAGGATAGATGATGAAACTAAAACAGAGGAAAGCAGAAATAAGACAGCAACAGGGTCCTTACATTTTTTTAATTCCTAATTTCTACTTCTCTAAAATCATGCCCCTCTGTTCTTCCAGTGGTTTAAAGAAGTGAATGGTGAATTATTTTATTAATTATTTGACATATTTTAGGTAATATTTTGATGGTTGGCTTCAAAGTAGAGTTAAATGAATTTCTATAAAATATTATCTTGGATATTTTGGTATCAGCTACAGAAAATATAACCAAAGCTATGAAAAAAATATTAGCTGAACATTCCTTTTGAAAATGAATTTTTCCACCCACATATAAATAGATGCTGTACATGAATGCAAAGTGAGAATGTGGGCATTCTCTATTTTTCATTACACTGGCATGAAAATTCTCACAAACCAAAACGAGATTAATTTTCACACTCACACAAGGCAAAATACATTAAAAGTAATGGTCATTTAACAAAAAGACAAATGTTTCTAATACTTTTTCTAGAAATACCAAATGGATATTTTAATAATGGTACATATAAGTAGCACAAATTATAAAGAGTGTTAGTCTGTTATCATTACCTGTATACACTTATTCCTCATTTCATTTAAATGTCAGATCATTTCAGCTGAATTCTTCTTGTGATATTTTGAGTGTAAAAGATAATAAATGTCATGGCCATTTCTGGTCAAAAGACAGGCCTGTCCTACTCTCAGAATAAAAGGATCAGGGTGGTTATTAATTCAGGTGGCTTGGCTAAAATCCATCTTCAGTAATTACATTTCTGTCTACATAAAATTGATAATGTAGTTTCAGTGAGAGAATTTATTCTTCTTGTCATCAATTTTAAAAAGAACAGATATACAAAGTCAACGATCATTTTATGATGCTTTAAGGTGAGCAAAGGTTTCATTTTGCTCCATTGTTGTTGCTCCTGAAAACAAAAATAAGCAGATAACACTTGCTATGTAGCATAATGCAGTGATTTTTTTTTTTTTTTTTTTTTTTTTTTTTTTTTTTTTTTT
>NW_022900926.1:47218513-47307810 GCF_012274545.1 Fukomys damarensis
TTTTTTTTTTTTTTTTTTTTTTTTTTTTTGTACTGGGGATGGAACTCAGTTCCTTCCACTTGTGAGGCAGGCAGCAGAACCACTGAGATAAACCCCTGGCACTGCAGAGAACTTTAAGAAGTAATTTTTCGTGCCTTTGAAGTTTCTGTTCAGTGATTTATGTGAAAATGTTTTAGAAAATCAGCTCCAATCCTTCTCTCTTTTATCCATTTATCTTTCTGCTCTCAATGATCTTTCAACTTTCACTTTCTCTAGGAAACCTTTAGCGATTTTTTGCTAAGCTAAATTAGACTCTTCTTAGAGTCATCCTGAAACACCTTCATTATAGTAGGAATTGTACTATTTCTCCACTTATTGGACTGTTAGTACATGGAGATGAGAACTCTACACTATTCTTAGTGTCTCCCAAATCTAGCAAAATATCTTAGGCATGGTGAATATAACTATGCGCTAAATATTTATTGAACACATGAATGTAAAATCAACATCTCCTGCATGTTTAAACTGGGAGTTAACACAATCTCCTCACACACTGCCTTTAGCACCAGAAAATAAATATTAAAGAACTGAGAATTGGTACCCACAAAGAAAAAAAAAAGAAAGTAGAATGCTTAGAGATTTATGGCTAAAAGTCAATGCTCTAAGAAGACATCTTTTCTGTCTTATCTATCAAATGACATGCCCAAGCAGTGTGTTGTAGGTTTCTTTTTCCACTAAATTTATTGGTACATTTTACGTATATAATAGTTATATTCATCATTGAGATCTTGCACCTTTAGATTATGTATCTTGGTTCTTATATTTTTCCCATTCCCCTCCCTCCCTTCACCCCCTCAACCCTTTCCTATTTACAAAGACTTTGTTTCCATTTTTTTCCTTTTCTCATATTTTTTTCTTTTCCTTTTCCCTTTCCCCTACTTCTCCCCCTTCCCCTACTCCTTCAAACCTTTTCTTCCTATTACATAATAGCAACAGACATTTTGATTCTTATTTGCACTTTTATTTTTCCACACCAGAGAAACTATTCAGTATTTACACATGTGCCTTCTATTAATTTCACTTAAAAGTACAGCCTCAATGTGTATCCACTTAGCTATAAATATCTCTATTTTCTAATTCTTTATGGCTGGGTAATACTCCATTTTGTTACACACACACACGCACACGCACACACACACACACACACACACACAAACAAACACACACCTTCGTTATCCAGTCTCCAGCTGATGGGCAATTGATCTGTTTCCAAGTTTTAGCTATTATAAATTGTGCCGCTATAAACATGGGTGCACATATATAACTGTGGTATGATTCTTTTAATTCTTTTGGGAAGACACTCATCAGAGGATTAGCTGTGTCAAATGGGACTTCTGATCCTAGTTGTTTGAGGTATCTCCATATTTATTTCTACAGTGGTGTGTTGTAGTTGAAATTCCATTTCAAATTGATAAGTGTGTGCTTTGTCCAAAACTATGGAGAGGATGGCTTTAATAGGATGAATCTTCTGAGGAAAAGAAATGGACAGGTTATCAGATGTCATAGTAGACTGGGACTACTGCTGTTGTGTCCTGTGGGAAGAGGGAAACTGTGCAGTCAGTCAGGAGACCAGACAGTGAGGACAAATCAGGATCCAGACCAATAGTTCCAGCCAACACTGGAAGCAGAGGTGTTGAGCAGTTACAAAGTATCAGATGTATCATCCCATTGTATGCCACGTAGCAATAGATTTAACTCCTTACTGTTAGATGAATTAGTCCAATACTATTAGATGGATTAGGCTACTTTAACTATAATAAAATATCTGAAGCATGGTGCTTTTTAAAGAAAAAAAAAGCTTTATTCAGCTAACAGTTTTAGAGGTATAAAGTTTAAGATTGGATGGTTCCATTGATTCAGCCTCTGGTGAGGCCTTCCTGACTTCATGGCAGGAGCATGTCCAAGATTAAGAGAACACATTACAGAAAGAAAGCCAGAGAGATGGGGGTCCCACAATTCTTTCTGAAGCTGTGCCTGCAACAATTGAGGATATTCCATTAGGCTCCACTTCTTAAGCTTTTATCACCTCTCATAACTGTGTACTAAGGACCAGACCTCCAACAAATGAAATTTCGGTGGTCACACTCAAATATAAGTTTTATTCAAACTGTAACTACAGCAGCAAACATATAGAATACTTCAAATATTTTCTATTACTCCAATGATTGCCTACATACGTATCAAATGTGTATGCATTATTTCTGTATTTTCTGTATTATTTCTGTAGTTTCTATAGGAAAATTGGTACATGGTCCAAGTGTAGGAACATTTATAATTTTGATAGTTATTGCTACACTATCTCCCATAGAATTTTTATTAATTTGTATTTTCCAAAAAATGTATAAGTGCTTTCACTCATGTAGCTTTGTTGATCTATGCTATTATACTAATCTGAACAGGTAAGAAAATTTTTAGTATAGCTTTAATGTGCATTTATTTGTTTTGAGGAATATTTGTGTAATTTCATATGTAAAATCTAATTCCATTTCCTTTTCCAGGAACTGTCTTTTTATATCCGTTCCCTATTTTTCTATTGAATATTTGACCATTCTCTTACTGATTTGTAAGATTTATATATTTATTAGGGAAATCTTTTGATGTGAGCTGTAAATATTTGTTCTCCATTCAATGCTTTCTTAACACTTTACTACGCATTTTTAAAATTTTATGTAAACCAATATTTGATAATCTCTTTGAGCATTAAGTTTTTGTGTGTTTCTTGAAAAAATTTCCATAATAGCAAATAATAAAAAGATGGTTGGATTCAAGTTTTACTTTCTCCTCTTAAAGCTATGTCACCCAGGTAAGTGATATAACTGCTCTGGGGTTGTGGAATTGAGTAATAATAATTTAAATTTAGGGTTGTTATGAGGACAAAATAATATATATCGTTTATTTAGCAAAATGTCATCATATACCAGAGGACTGTATGACTATTAATAAAATAATAATAAATAGCTGCTTTGTAATTACTGAATGAATTATTGCTTTTTCCCAAAACAGTATATTTTTCCAATTTTTTACATTAATAAACTGAGATGCTATTGAGCCAGGATTTCCACCTAGAAAATTAACTTAATTTCTCCTCTCTTTAAAATTCTTATTAATTTAATAAAGTCACATGCAAAGTGAAGCCTCAGAACCAGATGTAAGGAGTAAATGTTGGCTATTATACAGACATGCCTAGAAGCAAACTACTGATACATTTCTGTTTTTATGTAGCTGCTGTGTTGATTTCAGAGTAATTAAGTTTATTTATGATTACCATAGAAACAAGAGGAACATGCATTTTCCAGCAAGTACACCTAGCAACTGTGTAGATGCCTGTATATTCAATTTATCCATGGTTACCCTGGGGATGTCTCGGAACATGAATGTCTCTACCATTTTTTCAAGCTCTCAGCCATAAACTAGCATCTCAATTATTATACTTCCCTGCAAGCAAAAGTGGGTATTTTACATACTTACATGCTTTATCTTTCAAAGAGACTATAATGCAAATGTCACAAAAGTCTTTGCACTGGTATATGGTTTGTGGTAAAAGATTCTACTTCAAGTTAAGTTAGTTGTACTATTTACTGAGAACTTCAACATTTCATGTTATAATCAAAAACTGAAAAACTCATGTCTACACTTTATAGAAGATAAAAATAATACATTAAAGAACTTAAATGACAGTCAAAGACAGTCAGCTGTGATTTGATTTGTATGTGCCTTGCAAGTCTGTACTTTATACTACCACAGGCAAAACCCTAAGGACAATGTAATAATGACATTTTAAAATAAAGTTCAATGATATATGATGACACTATCAACAAGAATACTTTCAATAGGTGTATAATTTGCAATGATAATTTAAATAATATTGATAGGTCTGAAATATATCTTATCTTTCTAAAATTATAAATTAGACTCAGTAATCAAGAAATAATTATTTATTAATTATGGGTCATATTAGGTATTTTATTTTTAGGTAAATTGATGCAACTCTAGTTATTCTATCCTCAGTTTATCATGGTAAATCCCAACAAGCTCAGAAAACTTTGAATAAATAGTTGCTGGTTTGCTCTCCCATCCTGGTAGAAGCTGTGTTTCTAAGGAGGGTGGTTGATGTTAGGAATCATGCTCCTCTTTATGGGGGCTTTCAGACAGGGACATCTATGAGGTACCTAAAATTAAAAGCAGCCAATTCCTCCAAGTCTCTTACACTAAGTGATCTTTAATATTACTTTATATTTTCAATTATTTGCCATTAATTGATAAAAATTGTATGTATCACATACAAAATAATATTGTTATATAAATGAACACTGAACATTAAATAAACAAGCTGATTTATATCTATATCTATGTATTATTACATGATTGCCATTTTTGTGATAAGAAAACTTAGACTCCTCTTTCAATAATTTAGAAGTGTACAATGCATTATTAGATACACTCACATGGTATATAATGGGTTTCTTGGATTTATTACTCCTGTTTAATCAAAATGTTGACAAATGTCTCTTTAATTTTCAAATTTCCAGGAGGAGGGGTAATGGAGGACAGGGGTATGGGGAAAAAATGAAAATCAAGACCTCTGATGTAAATGTACAAGATCCCAATGATGAATGTAACTGTACTGTCTACCTAAAATGTACCAATAAGCTCAATGAGAAAAAAAAATTCCCAGCCTCTAGTAATACCCATTCTACTCTTTATTTTTATCAGTGTGTCATTTTTACATTCTCCATTTAAGTCAGATCATGCAATATTTGTCTTTCTTTGCCTGGTTTGTGTTATGTGACATATTATCTTCTAATTTTATCCTTATTGTAGAAAATGACAGGAATGTTCATCTTTTTAAAGGTAAATTATATTTATCATTTTTATGCACCCCAGTGTCTTTATCCATTCTCCTTTTGAAGAAAATCTAGATTGATCCACGTATTGGTTATTATGGATAATGTTGTAATAAAATAGGAATAAAGGTAGCATTTGAGGCAACTTTTCCTAGGCAATTACTGCTCTAAGATCCCAACCAATATTTGTATTCTAAACAGAAGGACAATTTTTTGTATTTCATGTCAGCTACATAGATCCACCTGAGATGGCAAATAATGATGGGAAATGACACTGTCTATATCCAGAATGAAAATTTGGAGGTCTACCTAACACCTCCTAGAAAAATTCCTTTTCTCTCTTCGCCTCTCCCATTATAGTTCCATTGAGATCTCCCAGTGGCCATCTCAAGGCTATGTGAAGAAAGTCTACTTGAAAATATAGTTTCTTAATAAGAAGCAAAATCAGAGACAGAAAAAGAGATGAGGTCCAAATACAAGGATACCCACAGTGACACAAGCCTTCCCCTTTATAAGAATCAATAATTGGATTTTGGTTTTATTTTCATTTTTGCAATGTGCTTTTTGTGTGGTCACTGAGGAAAAAGAACTTGAATGAATACATGTTCTTTTCTTCGTCAGTTAGATATTTGTCTTTAAAACCTTTGAATATCATTTTTTATGTGAAACAGAAGAAGCAATCATGAAAGTGAATGATCACAACTCTCTGTGAACAAGCCAGTTCTAGAATGCATCTTTGTTAACTTATCTAGTTTGTCAAAAAAGACTGGTAGGGCAAAGTTAAAGTGTAGATGTATTCATGTACTGACCCTTCAGCCAAGTGGGAGCAGGGATTTAAAATGGAGCTGCAGCAAGTGTCATAACCCTCTGTCTAAGTGAACTACATGATGAACACAATCACATTCTGCATGAGGTATGATCTGGAAAGAAAGTGGTAAAGCATTAAGCTACACTTTATGTCATCCCTCACTTACTAAGAAGGCTGGACAAGGAATACAAATTAAACACAGATTTCTGGTGATTTTGATTCAGTAGATTTGAGATTTGATAATCTGTTCTAAAATAGTTCTCCAGATGAGTCTGATTGTTTTCCAGTAAATAATTCTTCCAAATTATAAGGTTCAATAGCTCTAAGGCTGTTTTCAGATCTATTATGAAATTACACCATACAGAAAGTTTATGTTTTACAAACAGTACATTAAAACCTGAAAAAATACTTATGAAGCTATGCATCTAGCAATTCCTTCCTAATTAACACACAGAGGAGCATCTCTGGCAATGGAAATCTTCCTGCTAGCATGGTGTAACAAAACTAGAGATATGTGCACACATTACAGGAAAGCTGAAGCTGTGAGTGATACCTATACGGTCTTAATGCCTATTTTGCAATGAGATAGATTAGCAAAGAGGATAAAAAAGACAAGAAAAAAAGAAAGAAAGAAAAGACCCAAAAACTCCACTAAAGTACTTCTAGACTTAATTGACAGGTTGGGTAGAGTAACGGGATGCAAGGTCAACACTCAAAAATCAATAGCCTTGTGGTACACAAATAACAGTCTCACTGAGAGATAAATTAGCGAAACAATCACTTTCTCAATATCATCCAAAAAAGAAAAATGAAACATCTAGGAATCAATCTAACAAAAGAAACAAAATACCTCTATATTGAGAACTACAACCCTTTGAAAAAAGTGATTGAAAAAGATATAAGAAAATGGAAAGACATCCCTTGTTCCTAGGTAGGAAGAATGGATATAGTGAAAATGGCCATACTTCTAAAACTGCTATATAGATTCAATGCAATCCCTATTGAATCCCAACAGTGTTTTTCACCAAACTATAGAAAAATATTCAAAAATTCATTTGGAACCAGAAGAGACCTAGGATAGCAAAAGCAATTAAGGCAACAGAGACATTGCAGAGAATATCACAATCACCAACTTGAAACTATACTACAAAGCCACTGTGATAAAACAGCATGGTACTAGCAAAGAAACAGACCTGAGGATCAGTGGAATAGATTAGAAACAACTCCATGCATACTCAGCTACCTCGTCTTTGACAAAGGAACCAACCATCCCCATTGGAGAAAAGATAGCCTCTTTAATAAATGGTTTTGGAAAAACTGGATTTCAACCTGTCAACATTAAAACTAGACCTCTATATTTCATCGTAAAAGAAACTGAAACCCAAGTGGGTTAAATGTCTAAATATTAAAACAGAAACACTAAACTTGTTGGAAGGTAGGTAGAA
The DNA here is from genome assembly GCF_012274545.1 of Fukomys damarensis. Lineage (NCBI taxonomy): Eukaryota > Metazoa > Chordata > Mammalia > Rodentia > Bathyergidae > Fukomys > Fukomys damarensis. Next base: position 47,225,650 of record NW_022900926.1, read on the forward strand.
CTCCCAAAGACATTGGCGTAGGAAAAGACTTTATGAACAAATCCTCAGTAGCACGAAAACTAATACAAAGAATCAACAACTTGGATCTTACCTTTTTAAAAAGCATCCGCTGCACAGCAAAAGAAATCATCAATAAGAGACAGCCTACAAAGTGGAAAAAAAAATTTACCAGCTACTCCTCAGACAAAGATCTGCTATCTAGAATATATAAAGAACTAAAAAAGTCAGACCTCCCCAAACATACAGATACACTTCAAAATGGGCATCTGAAATGAACCATCATTTCTCAGACAAAGAAGTAAAAGCAGAAAATAAACATATGAAAAAATGTTCCACATTACTGGTCATTCAAGAGATGCAGATGAAAGAAAACAACACTGAGATTACACCTCACTCCAGAAAGAATGGTTGCTATCAAAAATCAACCAATAACAAATGCTGGCATGCTTGTGGGGAGAAAGGAAACCATCTTCACTGGTGGTAGTGGAAACTGGTGCAAACACTGTGAAAATCAATATGGAGATACTTCAAACAACTAGGATTACAGGTTCCATTTGAGCCAGCTATCCCTCTGCTGCGTATCTTTCCAAAGAAATTAAAAGAATCATACCACAGTGATATATGTTCACGCATGTTTATAGAGGCACAGTTTTTAATAGCTAAAACTTAGAAATAGCCCAACTGCCTATCAACTGTAGACTAGATTAAAAAGGTGTATTTTTTTAATAAAATGGAGTACTACTCAGCCATAAAGAATGATAAACTAGAGACATTTATAGCAAAATGGATTCACACTGAGGATATACTCAAGTGAAATAAACAGTATACTATTTTGTAAATACCAAATAGTTTCTCTGGTGTGAAAAGCTAAAAGTATAAATGGAAGATCAAAATATGTATTGCTGTTGTGTAATAGAAAGAAAAGGATTGAAGGAGTAAGGGAAGTGGGGTGGTAGGGCAAAGGTAGAAAGGGGAAAGAAAAAATATGAGAAAAGAAAAAACTGGAAACAAAATCTTTGTAAATAGGGAAGGCTAAAGGGGGTGAAGGGAGGGAGGAAAATGGGAAAATATAAGAACCAATATACATCATGTCTAGGTGCAAGATCCCGATGATGACTATAACTACTGTATACCTAAAATGTAGCAATAAGCTTAATAGAATGCCAAAAGAAAACTAAAGTAAAACTAAAGAGAAAGAAAGGCAGATGGGTAGGGGAAATTAGTTGCCAGCATTTTAAAATTTAGGGAGAGGAAAAAAATATTACACTAAGGCATTGAGTTTGTTAATATTTAAAGATGAAACTGCTCACATTTTACTGATAAGTCTATTGAGTATGAGCTTTTATCAAAAGACAAAAATAACTGCAAAAATACTAATTTTTATTTAATTCAAAAATCTTTGCCAATCTGTGAAATCAAGAAGAATGTATCGCTGTTCATATGAATTGTGAATAACAAAGAATATACAGTGAAAAGGATCTGAAGTAAAAGAGCAAGATGCTTTTGGCAAGAGCATCAGTATGACTCAAGATAAACAGAAGAGCTCTGAAAAGTCTCTTTTCTTTTCTCCCCCTTCTCCTTCTGCTTCTCTTTCTCCTCCTCCTCCTCCTTGTTCCCCTTCCCCCTCCCTTATCCCTTCATTCTTATCTTTAGAAAAAGTTATAGTTACCCTATGTCCATGAAACTTTCCCTTGGGAGGCAGTGTTGAAGATTATTTTAGAAGTCGGAAAAATATGTGTGTGAATTTCTGAGTTGAATATATTAGTTAATCCCCTTCAGTTTTAGAATCCTTGCTAACAAAAATACTTCAGCAATAGTAAATAATATTAAATGAGAAAATACACATATAGTGTTTTGTGCAGGGCTTATTTCCATGCAAAGAAACTCTCTATGATTCTCATCCTACTACTATTTCTACTGTTGTTTGTAATTTCAGAATCATTCTTTGTTTTTCTGTGGAACCTACTACATTCTGCCGATATTATAAGAAAGCAGGCTCCATTATTAGATTTTAAATTTCTTGAGAATGGAGCAGTATATTATCCATCTTGGTTTATTTACAGAACAAAAAGTAATAGGCTTTTACAACAGGTATTTAATAAATCTACTTAAATATTTGAATTTCTGAATTCTTAACATGAGTAATTTATATACTCTCTATTATGTTAATTCTGATATTGATATTATTGATATTGAATATTCCAAAGAGGATATTTAAATTACAGCACATTGATTTAAGAAATAATTAATTTTTGGGCCTCCTAACAATTCACATATATTTTTGAGATTGTATACTATAATTAAAGATGCAACAAATTCTAACTTTATTGACTGTGTCACACAATAATTTTATTCAACTCATGTCCTAAGACCATTTTAAAATGTCATTTAAAGCATTATTTTATTTATTCACCATACATTTTGTTAAAATACAGAAAAAATGCTTATAAGGAAAGTTCCACCGGCACATGGCACACCAATTCCTCTGAGTCATCTGAGAGATTCTGATCAATTAAATTAATTTTGGAAACATCCTGTGTGCTCTTTGCTATGAACGTAAAACCCTACCATTCCACAATTGACTCAGTTAAAATTGACAATCAATGGAAAAACCCACACAAAGCCTTCTGAGTTCAGCTTAGTCATCAAGTCAGACTTGCTCAGAAAGAAACAGTTTGAATTTGTTCTACAACAGAATCACTCCCATGCTTACAATTTTCAGAAACAGAAACTTGTAATGTGATAAAGAAGTTGTCTCTTTGTCTCCGTGCATTCACTGTTGCATTGATGTTGTTTTGGACAAAACGTTGCTGAGACAATCTAGCCCCAACATGCATTTTCAATAATTCAAGCATCTTCTTTTATTACCCTCCATGAGCTTGCTACAATCAGCTCAGCTTATCTACTCACATGCATTTCCCTAAACTCTTCTTTCTTTTTCTACCTCTCTATTTTTGCTCAAATTGTATCCTCCATTCTGGGCTCTCTCTCTCTCTCTCTCTCTCTCTCTCTCTCTCTCTCTCTCTCTCCACACTAGTACTTCCCTCTATCCACACTTTGTAGCTCATGTATTATTATTGATGATATAAATATGTTCTGTTTCTGTAATGAGTACAAGCCTATATAAATAAGTAATATTTTCTTCACAATCTCCAGCTGAGAAGTATGAGCAGCATAGAACAAAATATTTTCAGTGTAAGTACAATATTTCACATTCAACCTGAAGAGTATTCTACGAAGTCTGATACAGTTTAGAATACAATTATATAATTTGTTTGTAGGTTAACTCTTTCTGCTGCACTGATTATGCCCAAAGTAGGCTATAAACATTTGTTAATAGCTTTATAAAGCTAGAACAATGTAAAAAAACTGAGTATGCATTTGTCGAGCTTATTGTTGTGCATATATTTCTGAAAATTTTATCTTTTGTGGATGGGGAAAATGCAAGTGACAATAAAAGTAGTCAAAGACATTACTTTGTGTCTACACTTACAAAACAGGGAAAATGTGCTTCAGACCAGAGATAATGGTAAAATCTAATAAACAGATTATGTGTTTACTAGATGAAATTTCATCACAACTTTGGGAAATTTTTAACTTTTTCTTTAATGTTTTGTTTACTCTCTCTGTCATGATTAAATAATTAACCACTTTACTAAAAGGGAAGCACATTCAGGTTTATTTGTAGTGATTTCTCATAATACTGTACTTTGTAAATTGAGTCATTTGAAATTGTTAGTACTTTCTTATAATTCCTTTTTTTTTTTTTTGGTACCAGGGATCAAACTCGGGTCCCTGTGCTTGCAAGGCAAGCAGTGGAACTACTGAGCTAAAACCCCGGCCCTATAATTCCTATAATATATTTCATAAAGAATTTTCTGTAAAAGAAAGGTCTGTCACTGACTTGCTTTCACCAAAAATTTATTGACTATATATGTATTGGTTTACTTGAGCTCTATTTTCCTCATCTCATTTATTTGTCTTATGAATTTGTCATATTCATGAAAATACCCCATGTGTTAACACTATAACCTATAATATTTAGTAGATATCTAAGTCATTATGTGTGTTCTGTATTCCTTTTTGAATGTTGTCATATTCTAGACCTTTTATATGTCTGTATTAACTTGAAATTACATTATTAAAGAAAACTATATTTGGCATTTAATTTGATAGTATTAATTGGGATTAATTTGATAAAAATCAATAAAATACCAACAATGAATCTCCTAAATCTTGGACAGTGCATATCTCAATTAATTTAGATCTTCCTTAATTTTTTACATTTTTTTCTTGATTTTTTATAATACAAAGTCTAAAATTATGGACCTTACATATTTTATTAAATTTATCACTAAGAAGTGTATATTTCAGAAGTTATTTATAGATTAAAATCCTAATTTATTTTTCCAAATGTTTGTTACTAATATTTATGCATTTGGATTTTTGTTTTTTTTTTTTTTTTTACTTTTATCTAGTAAACTTGTTAAATTCTTTAATTCATTCTGGATGCTACTTTTCATATTTTTAGCTTTTCTGCAAACAATTATGCAGTTTGTAGATACATACTTTATTTGTTTAAAACATGTGTACTTTTTTCTTTATCATTGCTTTTCAAAATGTTAGCTTTTTATAAACAATTACACCATGTGTAAAAAGATCTATAATACTTAAGACAATATTGAAAAAATAAGTGCAGAACACACATATATGCTGCCTGATATAGATATTTATAAATGTTTGGCAAATGAAGTGAGCAAAAGAAATGACTTTTCAGCAGTGAGGAAACAGTAGAGATTTGTATAGAAAATAAATATCTTTATCATTACATTCCTCAATACACAAGCAATGAATATAGGATGCATATAGGCCTAAATTGAAAATCTAGAACCACAAGGATTCTAAAACAAATCATGACAGGATAGTTTAATATAAACACAGAATCTTGAATAAAAACATTGTAGCACAAATCATAGAAGATTAATATCATGGTCAGTTAATCATTATCCTAATTAAAATTTCTGCCCAATAAATGACATTTAAAAAGAAGACAAAAATTAAGTTACAAAAAAGAAGAAAATATTAACCCTAAAAATATATTAAAGTACATAACCATAATGTTACAAAATTTATTAATCAAGCAAATTATATATAATTAATAACAAAAGTACAAGGGACTAGATTTTTTAAATAAAACTTGAATACACAGTTCATAAAAGCAAAGATATGAAATGAGTGATAAGCACATACAGAAGTCTTCAACATCATTAGTCACCAGAAAAATGCAGCATCTTCAATGAACATGAACTAAAATGGTTAAAATTAAATGTCCAGATAAGGATGTGGAGAAACTGAACCATGCATATATCACCAGTGGAGATGTAAGGTTTTTCAAGCACTTTAGTGCACTGATTCTGATCCTAAGTTGTTACAAAAAGACTCAGAAAGAATGGGATCTAAATGTCATGGCGGTTTCATTAATAATAAATCAAACTAGCATCACTTATAATTTGGGTGAATGAGTGGATACATAGTCACACAATACAATTGTACAAGCATTTGCAGGCAGCAACATAAAACAATAGCAAAACTTTAAGTTGAGCAAAAGTAGCCAGACACAAAAGAGAATCTGTTGACTGTGTTGTCCATTCCTTATAAGACAAAGGTGATTCTCATTTATCCCCTTATCCTTGCCCACCCTTCACCTCCTCCTCCCTTCACTATTTACAAATACTTTATTTCCATTTTTCTCATTTTCTCATGTTTTTTCTTTTCCCTTATTTCCTTTCCAAGATCTGTCATGTAAAGGTACACGATCCCAAAGATGAATGTAATGTACTGTATACCTAACATGTACCAATAAACTCAATGATAAAAGAGGAATAAGGTGAAATTAATTTACAGTATTTTCAAATAAAACAATAGTTGACTATTAGAACAAGATTGAGGTTGAATGGTAGATATCACAAGAGAACTTTCTGGGGAGAGTGAAGTATTCTGTTTCTCATCTGCAGTGCTGCTTAGATGGTTTATAATCATACAAGGTCTCATTCATTACATATTAAAAACACTCAGCATTGGGATAATTTGAAAAGTTTATCAGACACATAAAGTTGCTATAAAAGGACACATGGTTGCTTACTCAGAAACTTACCCTTGTGAGGCATGTGACAGCACCACTGAGCTAAATCCCAGCCATAATAACCAGCATTTTTATGCTAAGACATTTATAATACCCTCTTAATTTCCACCCTTCACTTTTTCAGATTTATGAGTTGGCAAAGAAATAGACTCAAGAAATGTCAAATCTAGTAAAAGAAAAAAATATATAGACAAATTTTAAATTTCAGCATTGTTAGTATAATGCAATACTCCCATTTTGGAACAAAAATGACATCAATTTTGATATTTAAGATTTCTTAGAACAAAGTAGAGATCCTGAGGTTTATGTCACTTTAAAAATTTGAAATTAACCTTTTCATTCTTGTTCTGTCAGGCAAGACAATCTAGAAGCAATGATACATCCGCAGCAAAAATCTTAGATTGTGCTCAGATCTTGGTTTCTAATATTCTCCAAGAAAGAAATCAGGAAGCCTGAAAAATGGTTATTTCTGGGAATGGAGCATGAAATATGCAGAATGGACCTGGAACATTTTTACATTAGAGTACCGAGAAGATAGGATACACTCACAAACAACAAGCACTAATGGTGGAGATGTGTCAAAGAGACATAAATAACAATTGAGAGAGCATTGAATAACTGAAGTTACAGCCATAAATATAAAATGAATATCCATGAGTCCATGCTGTTGTAAATAAACAAAAGAATGAATTAATGTAAGAGAAGGCACATATCACCTACAAGGGGAATTCCAAGTAATTTATGCAAACACCCTGAACTCAAGAAGGTGGTTCACAACATTTCCTTCCTTAAATGTGAAATGCATATAGTAGCTTCATTCCAAAGAATATGTAACACAAAAAAGGGACAAAAACCAGGTAAAATTTACTGTGGAGAAACTTGGCAAGAGCTTGTTCAGCCAAGTGACAAAGTTCCGTTGACAGTGTGTACCCCTGATGCAATACCCCTTACAATACAGTCTTCTCCCAAGCCCATATACCATCAATCTAATCCTGATCAAAATATCAAAAACATTCCAATAGAAAGGCATTCTACAAAATGCCATCCATCCAACATTTCTCCAACCGGTCAAGAGCCTAAAAAGATATGATAACTAAATGTAATGTGGTGTTGTCAATGAGAATGTAGAATAAAAGCAAACTAGATAAACACTAAGGATATCCGAATAAAACCTATTAACTTTGAGTTGATAATGATAAATCCATATTGGTTCATTAATTGAAACAAAGTTGTCATATTTATTCCACATATTACATGATACCAGTGTGAGTTGTATGAGAACTCTGTGCTACCTACTCAATTTTTTTGAAAATCTAAAACCATTTAAAGAAATATTTTATATTATCAGCATAAATCCATAGACATATGAAATTTTAAATAGTTCTATATGACTGGAGGGTTCAGGATGTGAAAAGAAATGAAATTAGAAACATTATCACGGTGTTATTTTATACTTCGTTGGTTCTATATGCTTTGCTAAGAAATCTGGAGTTAATCCTCTATAAGAGTTAATCCCCTATAATTGGAAAAGGACCTCACAGGAACAAAAATAAATAATCTTACAGTATTTGACCTCAAACTGGCCTTCACAAAAAATTGTGTTCTGAAACTGTCTTTTAACTTTGAAGATTATTAAGCACAACTAGAAATATATGAAGACTGGTAAAGATCGCTGCTATGATAAAGTTATCTAAATCCCTCTAATATTTAACTCCTAGTTTTTGTAGTGGCATGGGTTTTTTGTTTTGCTTTGCTATGTTTTGTTTTATTTTTATTGCAACTTTGGTCTGGCCTACCTACTAAGTTGCTAGGTTGCAGAAATAGATATAGAGTTCACATTTCCATTATTGTCACTTTTCAGTGACAGATTAAAGGATTGAATTTAGAGTTCTTGTCCAGATTATCAAAAGTATTTAGCATTTAATTGAGTACCTATTATGTGCTCAACTTTCAAACATTTTTATGCCTATTTTAATAATCTTCTTACACTTTAAAATAATAAAAATTGGGCTCAGAGAAAAAGAGGCCAAACATCATCACTGGAAGAAAGATGGACTCTTTAATAAATGATGCTGGGAAACCTAGCTTTCTGAAAACTGAAACTAGACCCCATATTTCTCACCACTCACTGACCTAAGATAGAAATCAATCAAAGATCTAAATATAAAAACAGAAATAATCCACTAGAAGATAGAATAAGTAAAACTCTCCAAGCTATAAGTATAAGCAAAGACTTTACGAACAAAATCCTGACCCCACATGAAATATTACAAAGAATCAACAATCGGGATCTCATAATATTTAAAAGCTTTTGCATAGCAAAATAAATAATCAACAGAGTGAAGAGGCAACACATAGAATGGGGGAAAATCTTTGTTAGCTACTCCTCAGAAAAAGGACTAATATCTAGTATATAAAAAAACTTAAGATCGCATCTCTCAAATTTAAAGACCCAATCCAAAAATGGGCATCTAAAATAAATAGACAATTCTCAGATGAAGAAGTGAAAACAGCAAATAAATATATGAAAAAATGTTCACCATCACTGGTCATTTGAGAAATGGAAATTAAAACAATGCTGAGAGTCTATCTCACTTCAGTAAAATGGCTATTATCAAGAAATCCACCACAAACAAAGACTGAAGAGGGTGTGAGGAAAAAGGAATTCTTTGTCCTTTGTTGGTGGGAGTGTAAATTGCTACAGCCACTATGGAAATCAGTGTGAAGATTCTTCAAAAAACCAGACATAGAAGTTCCATATGACCCAACTGTGTCCCTTCTCAGTATCTTACTCTATAGCACTCTACAGTACTTTACAGTAAAACAGGATAACCTCTGAGTCACTTTTAGGTAAATGGATGCACCTTGATACCATAATGTTAAGTGAAATGAATCAGACACATCACCGGAGGCCCCTGAAATGTTACTGGAGACTTCTGCAGTAGGTGGCAATCTCCTACTTGTTGTACAATGCAGGTCAGAGGATAAAAAATAAAAGACAAAACTAAGAGATACAGAAAGTAGGGTACCAGGATGACCAATGCCAGTGCAACCAACAAAGGTGTTGGCCAGTCCAAGCCACTAATTTTTATTAGCAATTAATGGGGTAAATGTGAGCTATGTGCAAGGGCAGGACTATGTGCAACGATGTTCAATCACGAGGTTTCTATGGAAATTAATATAAACAAAGCTTATAGAGGGCAAGACAAAGCATTCTTGAATTAGGAAAAGAATACACAAAATATACAGTTGTAATTAGAATACTGTCCTTTTAGGTAGAAGCTTTTTTTTAAATTTTATTTTTTTAGAAACTTTTAATTGTGGGAACAGAATTTAGGTGCAAGTTAGTTTGACTGTAACACATAGGCTTCGGCCACACTCATTTCTATAAACAAGGGGCTAACTCTTTACAGCCTGCCCTGCTTACAGCCTGTTTGGGCATAATCAATATTGCTGTCTTCTCCACGCACAAGTTTAAATGCGCCATTATTTCTCTTGTGTGAGAAACACGAAGGGTTAGTCAGGAGCAAATCAGAGGATACACATCGGGAAACAGGAAGAACATGATCAAATAGAAACGGAAACAACGTTCAATGGAAGTGGGAGGGAGAAAGGAAGAAGTAGGAAAGGAGATTGAAAAAAAAAGAAATGGAAGGAAAAATGGAAACAAAGTGGGAGGAAAAGGAAGAATGAAGACATTCTATGCAGGTACGGATTTGCTATGATGAATATGATCATTATGTATGGCAAATGTATACTAATAAAATGTTAAAGTTAAATATAAAATCAATGTCTAGTTCTATAGTTTTTCTGCTTCTGGGAATTTGGTCTGTATGTATATATGTATGATTTCTGAATTACTGTTCATATATTACCTAAACAACAAATTTTAAGTATTTTCCCCAAATAAATCTCTAACATATTAAAAAAGGAAAAGCAAATCTGTTTAAATTTAAAATGAAGAAGTACAGTTAAAATGTAGAATCAAACAAAAAAATCTTTGTTTGCAGCTGTGTAATAAGTTCCCTGATGATTGACAATCACTCAAACTCTCATTCATCACAGAGTGGACATGAAGGGTAACTAGTTTTGTGTACAGTTGTGATACCGTTGCATATTTAGAAGCAGAGAATCTATGCTATGCAATGAGAAAAACTATCCAGATGGGACCAGTATAGAAGAATCTCAGTGTTGGAGATTTAAAGCAAACAGATTCACCATAGGTGACTGTACTTTCAGGGGAGCCTTTCTGAGAACAGACAGAACTTTGAGAGATCTTCATAAATTTGACTGAGGGATTTTCAACCTCAAAAGGTTAAACAGGGGGCCGGGGATTTAGCTCAGTGGTTGTGCCTCCTGCCTCACAAGCACAAGGACCGGAGTTCGATCCCCAGTACCAAAAAAAAAAAAAAAAAAAAAAAAAAAAAAAAAAAGATTGAACAGAAATAGCACACAGTAATACAGAAGCTATTGCTGGCCTGGAATTCCTGATTTCAGTAAAAGTAATCTCCTGCTCAGACTTAAAATATATTCTGTAATATAAATGAATCAGCATTTATGGATTCCCTGAAAAACATTTTCTCCATGCACACTAAACGCAGACATTTATATTTTTATATTCTACATTTTATTTTCAAATCTGGATTTTGTTGAGTGAATATATCTTAATTTCCTGTGATATTTTTCTTGATACTTGAAATGAAAGTATTTTAGTCTTACTTTATATTTTTCTCTTGATATGAAACTGGCTTTAGGAGTAAGTTAGGCTTACCATATATATGTTTTGACAATATTAACTTTCATCAACTTAAATCTATTTCCTCCACTTATTTGATTGAATTGTAGACCGCAAGTTGAACACACTAAATGCTCTGAAGCATCTTTTGGTGTGACTTATAGATTTTTTTTCTTTAATTTTTGACACAATTTGTGCTAAGAAATTTTCATTAATGAGCTACCTTTGAACGACTAAAATGAACACCATTGAAAATATTATTTACTCCATGTTTAACATGCTGTTATTCACCTTTATTTTTGTTCTTTCATCAGATACTAAGAATCAGTATTAAAATTGTAATGAATTTATAAAGTAAAAAGTTTACAAGTAATTGTAGATGTACATAGGCTTCAGAAACAAAAGCTTGGAGGATCAGAAAAACACGTGGAAGAAAAATCTCTTCGCAAAACATGTTCTACTGCAGGGACTGGATATGAAGCTTCTCACTTCTGCTCAATGTTTAATTTACTAAAGCCAGTCATGTGGATGTGGCTGAGCTCAAAACACTGGAGAAAGATACTTGTCCCTCAGAAACAGTAGTTAATTTAGTGAATATTGGTTTATTACCAACTATTCCAAGAGTTTTCCTCATTTTTGGGGCTCAAAATAATTATGTTTAATGATAATTCTTTTAAGTCAACTGTAACTCCTTCTAACATGGCCTGTTTTATATATACACAAATAGATGAATAGAAAATATGTGATAGATAGATGCTATCAGTATAAATAGAAATACATATTCCTCTCTGTGTGTGATGCAACCACCTCAGATTGGTCCATGAGCTCTCTATTTTATTACCTTTGGGATAGTTTTCCTATTTTACAGAAAATATCCATTTCTTTTAAATGCAATTGCAGGCTTTCTTCTGTAGAAAATTGATTTGCTTACATACGAAACTTGGCTTGATCAGATAACAAAAAGAAAAACAACAAAAAGAAATATTATTACATAAGGTTTATTATGTAATGTCAGTTTGCTTTTATATACTTGATATCTAAAGCACATGATTCTCTTCTCAGCTAGCAAGGGTAATATGGCTATTAGATTGAGAATGAGCACTTGACAACATCTAATACTTGAGAGAATAACAGAGCTATAATTTATATGAGAATGCTAAGCGCAGTAGCTTTATGTTTGAATTCTGCTGCCAGACTGGCTTGGTCAGGCAGTACTAACTATAAATTTTATTTTAAGCAAGTCGGGACCTTAATTCTAACATTTGCACCATGAGAATAATACAAATCTTCTACTTCCTATTTGAGGTTCCACAAACTAGAAAAACATTAGGCTCGCAAAACAGTAGTCTGCCATACAAAGAAAATAATAAATATTTTTGAACAATTATCATTTCTATTTTCCAAACTCTCATTTGAACAGAAAAAATATTTTCTATATGTTGAAGAAGTTACTCTTTGAAGGTAACAAAAATGAAAATCCATTTAACTATAATATGCTCATAATTTTATTCATTCATAAACAAATATTTGGAATGTAAGTACTAGGCTTCCAAAGACTTACAACATTAAAACATGTATTATTTAGTATCCATCTCATAAAGACTATTATATATTATTTCTTTTGTATTCAATGGCAAGAAGAATAAATATTTCTTTAGATATAAACATGGTATAATTAATTTTCATTTTTATTTTGATTCTAGAAAATTTGAAGCTAACATATTGCTTAAGAAACAACTTATTCAAGTCAAACAATGAAACCCACAACTCTGTTTCCAATAATCATTATTTTAATTGTATTTTAAATTTTCTCAGCTTGTATTTTGCTTGATTTTATACTGTATCCCAATTATTAGAGGTTGAGGATATTGGTAAAATAAATGAGTAACAGAATTCAGCTAAAATGTGTAGCGGTGTCCAAGTGAACATATAACTTCACTTTTATAAGGTCACACTGCTACTGAAAACAATTACTGACATGTTTAGTGCTTTTCCATAGCTATATATACCTACAGTTTATTTCTTTTTTAAATAAAAGTGTATTTATTTCTTATTTATTGCTTTATACATATTTGTTTTATTTTCATTGAGTTTACTGGTACGTTTTAGGTGTACAATACAGCTGCATTCATCATTGCGACTGTGTACCTTTGCGTGACAGGACTTGGTTCTCATTGTGTCCCCATTCCTCTGTACTCCCTTCACTTCCTTCTCCCTTCCCTATTTACAAAAACTTTATCTCCATTTCTTCATTTTCTCAGATTTTTTCCTTTTTCCTTTCCCCTACCCTTCCCACTTTCCCTGCACCATTAGCCCTTTTCTTCCTATTTCACATTGTCAAGTATACCATTAGGATCTTATTTATGATTATAGTTTTTCACAACAGAGAAACTATTTGGTATTTACATGTGTGGCTTATTTATTTCACTTCAGTATATCCTCGATATGCATACATTTTCCTATGAATACCTCTAAAATCTCATTTTTTATGGCTGAGTACTATTCCATTTTATAGAAAAACCACATCTTCTTTATCCAGTCTCACACTGATGGCCACTTGGGCTGTTTCCAAGTTTTAGCTATTACAAACTGTGCCGCTATAAACATGGGTGTGCATATACCACTGTAGTATGATTCTTTTAATTCTTTTGGGAAGATAACCAGCAGTGCTAAGACTGGGTAAAATGGAACCTCCAATCCTAGTTCTTTGAAGTATCTCTATATTGGTTTCCACAGTGGTTGCATCAGTCTGCACTCCCACCAACAATGGAGAAGGGTTCCTTTCTCCCCACAACCCCACTAACATTTGTTATTGGTTGATTTCTTGATAGCATCCATTCTTTGTGGGGTAAGGTGAAATCTTAGTATTATTCATCTGCATCTCTCTAATGACCAGTGATGTGGAACATTTTTTTCATATATTTATTTGATGCTTTTACTTCTTTGTCTGAAAAATGTCTGTTAATTTCAGATGCCAATTTTTTAATAAGGTCATTATTGGGGGGGCTGATTTTTTTAGTTCTTTATATATTCTAGATAATAGTCCTTTGAGGAGCATCTGGTAAAAAAATTTTCCCACATTGTAGATTGTCTCTTAGTTTTGTTGATTGTTTCTTTTGCAGTACAGATGCTTTTTAATAAGATAAGATTCCCATTTTTGATTCTTTGTTCTAGTTCCCGTGCTACTGAGGATTTGTTCATAAAGTCTTTTCCTATGCCATTGTCTTCAAGAGTTCTGCCTAAGTTATCTTTCATCAAATTTAGTGTCTCATTTTTAATACTTAGATCTTTAATCCACTTGGATTTTAGTTGAGTGCATGGTGAAAGAAAAGGGTCTAGTTTTAATTTTTGGCAGGTTAAAATCCAGTTTTTCCAACACCATTTATTAAAGAGCCTATCTTTCCTCAAGTGAGGATGGTTGGTTCTTTCATCAAAGATGAGATCATGGAGTACATCTGGAGTTGTTTTTGTGTCTTCCAATCTATTCCACTGGCCCTCAGGTCTGTTTCTTTGCCAGTGCCATGCTGTTTTCATCACAGTGCCTTTTTAGTATAGTTTCAAATGGGGAATTGTTATACCCGCTGCCATGTCTCTGTTACCTAGGCAGTGGAAACACTGAGCTAAATCCCTGGCCCTATACAATTTATTTCTTATTAACCAAGACCTGTCACGTAAAGGTACAAGATCCCAATGATGAATGTAACTGTACTGTATACCTAAAATGTACCAATAAACTCAATGAGAGAAAAAAAAAAAAAAGAAAAGAAAGAAATATAATTCATTTCTTAAGGTTATCTTGTTTTGTAAAGAATGGCATGATGGGAAATGCATAAAAATGAGGTTTAGGGATCCAAAGATGCCTTCTTAGTAGTATTTGTTGCTTTTAGGCAATCACCATAAACTCACTGAAACTGTTTATTTCCACAATGCAGATGCATTAGATATAAATAACCTCAACCTCATAAATAATATTGTAAAGTGGTAAAATAATAATTAAGAAATGATACATTTTCATAATTTATTACCCTTATTTTAATATTTGTTAGTTTATGTAAGTTCATATTATAAATGTACTCATTTGATTCAAAAAATTCCTGAACCCCAGCAGCTCTTATCCAGACTTAACAATTTCTCAGACATATGAACATGTTTTAAGTTTTTTATGAAACTTTTATATGTTTGCAAATATTGACCCAAATTTCCAAAATTGTTTTTTTTCTTTTTCAGAATAAATATCTCCATTTTCAATTAGAATGAGTTTTAATGACTTGGCACTGTCAATGTATAAATTCCATGGTGTGTTTCTCTACTAAGAATAGAGAAAGTAAACTATCTGAATAGTTATCAGTTTGGCATTTCATAGCTATTTTAAACAAAGTTCATTGTCATGGAATCTGTTTTCCTCACAGATGTGAGAAATCACATTGCTAACAATAAATGAAAAACCATCCCTATGGGATCACACTAAGAATTTAAAACTCCTGTAGACTTATTTCACAAAACACCAAACTTGGTAGCAAAGAAAAAGGCAAGATAACTTGGGGTACCATGTGGCCAGAGGCAACGATTCTTGACAGCCTCTGAACTTGGAAAGGGAGGGCTAATAAGGGGTCATTGTTGGCAAAGCTCCCTCTGTGTGCGCTCAATACAGTTCAAATACTCAAAAAAAGGCGGGGGGCGGGCGCTGCGTGAGATGGATACCTGGCAAGGAAGCTGATGGAATCCTGCAAAAAAGGAAAACTTCCAGTTTAACACTGTTAGAAACTTCCTTTGAAGCTCAGCTAGAGTAATAGCTTTTAAAGGATGTGGTGAAAGTGTTATCGTATGAAACTTTCAAAACCAGACTTCCAGGTTTAGAAAAGATGCTGGTAGGGAACTGTTCAAATTTAGCAGGGGAAATACGAAATGACCTAATAGGCTATTTCCTCTTCCAATTTGAATGCTCTAAACTTTATGTATTTTGGCTCAATTAGAGCAGAAGGTCATATAAGGCTTTTAAATCCTGTATTTTTTGTAAGCACTTATCAGCACTATTACTAAAGGGTTTAACATATTCTTACAGTTACTTTTATTGGAACTTTCTAAGTGGTAGTACGTTAAAATGATTGCTAAGAAATCTGGTTGTCTTATAATATTCAAACACTAGATCCATTTACAAGTAGTTGACTTTTAAGGTAACTGTATATGAAAATTTACTATGCAAAAGCTGTTATACTTGAATGTCAGATTCCCAAAAGCAAAGTAAAATGTAGACATGAGGGAACACTCATAACATTTCAGAACATACTTTTAGCTACAAGGTGTTATTGAAGCATACAATAAATGTTTAAAATTTTTACAAAATGATTACAGCAAAAAGGCACATTGTAATTCATCTTCAGAATTCTCCTTTTCCCTCAGTCACACTTTTGACACCACTCTTGCCACTTTCTGAGGCAGTTCCAGAAGTCCTCTTTTGTGTCTTCAGTTGTAAAGCCATGGTAAAATGTACCTAAATAAACTTTTGGGTTTTGCTTTTATAGAACTTGGGATATTGGTATATTTTTCTTACCAGCTTAGGCTCTACCTTGCTGTCCTCTTTCCAAACCATCTCAGACCTGGCACTGAGTGTGGCTGTTCAATTTTCATCATCTGTCCTTGCCAGTGGAATGTTTTTTCTGATGCTCCTCCCTTGGCTGGCCATAGCTCCCTACTTTCATTTTCATTATGGGTACAGCCATTCAGCAGCTTTCACTGGAAACATTTTTCCAGACATATTCTGAGGTTCAGTGCCATTTCCATGACTGGTCTCTGAATTTCATCACTATTTTTTATTCGTCCCTATAATTAAATTTGTCTTTTCAGCTTGATGATTACAATAAAGTAGTTTTATTTTTTACCTTGCTTTGTTTTTCTCCTTTTGACAGTTAAGAAAATTGCTCGTATTTCACTTACACCTATGTTAAAAAATGTAATTTTTGCTCGATAGATCACTCCCTGTCTCTCCTATTTTCCATGTTTCTCTTTCTCTCCAAATTTCTTCTTGAGAGTCTCATGAAGATGTGTCTTTTTATGAGAAAAGTTGTAGACATTAAATCTAAGAATAATAATTCAGAAAGTTCTTCCCATAATGATAAGGTATCCTCTTTTCTAATTCAGAATACTTATTAAAAAATAAACCTCTATGATTTTTATAAGGTGTTAAACTTAATGATTTTATCAAAAGTGTAAGCTCAGTGTTGGCTTTGATAAACATCTTTTCTTTTTCCCTCATTTTGATTCCCACATAGAATAAAAATAGGTAGAAAAAATAATGAAGCCACCCTCTCTCACATCACGTATGAAATGTCTACACCATCTAGCCTATCTTTGAATTGAAAATGCATTGCTTTTTCTATTAATAAGTTGCCACTGAATATTATTTCAGAAAACCAGATAAGTGTGTTTATTGATTTTTACTGTAGTGGGGATTGAAATCAGGGACTTCACACTGAGCTGTATCATCAGACAATATATCGTGTTTATTTTGAAATGGCATTTCACTAAGGTACTAAATTGACAGACTGGACTATAATTTGCTGTACTTCTGCCTCCACCTTGTATAGTACTGGACTTGCACATATGTGTAAGCAATCACTTCCAGAAACTTACTTTAATAAATCTAACCTTGTGGAAGCTTAGAAGATGTTGATTGTGTCTTATGTGGTTTGATACAATTAATCATCTGGCTTTAGATGACTCCTATCTTTGCTGCTTTTCAAATAGCAACAACTAAGGATTCTCTAATAAGATAATCATAAGACTAGTGATCCTGTTAAATTTTTAATTTCCCTGATGTTTTTACGTGATTGAGGTTGTCATCATCTTCAAACAGAAAGTATCTACTGCCACTTTTATGTAAGCTCCGTGGTAACCACCAAGAAAACTTTTAATAGATGCATGGGAAATAAAGAGAGAGGAATCAGAACATAACACACACAAACACAATTTCAATAAATCATGAGGAAGGCAGCAAGACTGGAAGAAAGAAACAAACAAACAAAAAAACCCGTACAAAATGATAAATAACCAAATGGTAATAATAAGTCCTTACAAATTAACAATACTTTAGATGTATTGGATACACAACAAAGAATACTAAATAACATGGTGCCTAAAGCAGACTTACTTGAAACTTAAGGACATACATAGGCTGTAAGTGAATGGATGGGAAAAGATATTCCATGGAAATAATATAAGATGTGAAATTTCAAAATGTTGAAAGAATGCATGGGAGAAAATCTCCTTCATAATGTTCTTGCCTATTTACGAAAATAATAGGATTACAAATGCATAGGCAACAAAAATAAACAATACAGTTTACATAAAACTCTACAGTTTCTGCACAGTAAAGAAACTAATCAACAAAGAGAAAAGGCAAATGGATACATATTGAAGATATACTCCCAAGTGAAATATATAAGTCACACATGTGTAAATACCAAATAGTTTCTCTGGTGTGAATAAACTATAATAGTACTTAAGATTCTGATGAGATAACATTCTTTGTGAAATGGGAAGAAAAGGGCTAAAGGTGTAGGGAAAGCGGGAAAGGTAGGGGAAAGATAATAATGGAAAAAATATGAGAAAATGAAAAAATGGAAATAAAGTGTTTGTAAATGTGGAGGGGAGGAGGGGGTGAAGGGAGGGCAGGGACAAGAGGAAAAAATGAGAACCAAGACCTGTCATGTAGAGGTACAAGATCCCAATAATGAATGTAGCTGTCCTGTATACCTAAAATGTACCAATAAACTCAATAAAAGAAAAAAATTGTTTTAAAAAGAGAAAAGGCAACCTATGGAACCATAGAAACTATTTTCAAATCGCATATCTGCTAAGTAGTTAATATTAAGACATGTAAAGAATCCACAAAATTCAACTGCAAAAACAAAAATAAAACCCTTCTCAAGTATTATAAAAGGAGCAAAGAAGCTGCATAGTCACTCTTTCAAAATGACATACAAATGCGCAGCAGACACAGAAACAAGTGTTGAACTTACTATTCAGAAGAAGAAACCGCCATTGAGGTGTCACCTCACTCACACTAGGATAAAAAGGAAGTGATAACAAGTGTTGGCCAGAGTATAGAGAAAAGGTAACTCTTGTGTTTACCTGCCAAAATGTAAGTTGGTATAATATTGTGGAAAACATTATGGGAGTTCTTCAAAAATTGAAAATAGATCTCCCACACCATCCAGCAGTTCTACTTCTGGGTGTATACCTGAATGCACGGAATCAGTATGTCAAAGAGCCACCTGCATCCTCAGCGTCAGTGTAGCACTATTCACAATATTTAAGATATGGAAACAACCGAAGTGTCCACTGATCGATAGATATGGAAAATAATGTGCTCTGTGTGTAACAAATAGTCAGCAATAAAAATCAGAAAATTCCACCACTGCAGCAACAGGATGAATCTGGATAAAATGGTTCATTAAAATAAATCAGGCACACACACACACAAAAAAAAAAACCAAAACAAAACAAACAAAAAAAACCAACAAATGCTGTAGTTTCTCACTCATATGTAAGATTCAATAACATCAAATTCCTACACAAAGAGTAGAATGGTGTTTTCCCAGGAATAATAGGAAGAGGGGGCAGATACTCACCGAAGGATATGAAGTTTGAGTTATAGCAAGTTTGGGGAATCTGAAGTATAACATGGGTCTTAGCAAAGTGCAACATTTATTGTGGTCACCGCCACTTAATGTATATGTGTACAAAATGATCACTGTGCGTCCTGAATATATACAGCATTACTGTTATTCAAATATTTTTATAAAACATATTTACCTCATGGCATTCTGAAAATGAGTTTTCAATGAAAAAATATTTTAAAATACATATACCCATTTTGAGTATATGGGGAGAGAGACAACATAGTTTTGAGGATGTAATGCATTTTCAGTCTTCTAGAAAAAGCAACTGTATATTACATATAGAGTTCTGTAGAAACATGCTTCTAGTTTTCACTGTTGCCTCTCCCCTTTTAGCCCACTCTGTCAGATACTCCGAATGTTTTCTCAGTGTAGAAATTCTTTCTTCTTCAATTTCCAAGTTGTCGATTGGGCGTATTATTTAATTTATGAAGTTTGGATTATTTTCTAACTCAAATCTGTTTCCCTCATTTATTCTGCCCACTAATACAGATTTCATCCCCCAAACTTGATCCAATTCAATAAGGTAATTGTTTGGGGATGTTTTTCCTGAAAATGGTAATGTCTCGAGAAACTTCTATGAAGGTTTAAATAGTCCTGTGAAAATGAGGTCAAATAATTTGCTGAAAATTCCATTTAGCTGCTTTTTTTTAAAAGTGTTACCTTATGAAGTTCTTTCTTGGCATCAGTAGAAGACTGTGACTCATAACATGAGTAGACGTCTGTGTGTCATAGGAATGTGGAGGAGACATTTTCAGTTGAATTAGTGAGGTGGAAAGAAAAGGTGCTGTCTTTTCATGGAGAAAGAAAAATGTTGGTCCCATATTTTAAGTGTCAAATCTAGAAAATCTGGCCTTGTTTATTGTCTTTCTATGAGAAAGAACATCTCTGCATTCTAAAGTTTTGCATAGATCTCTGATTACAGCAAAATTTATTTGCGTGTATCTCTGAGTTGCTATAGCCACATAGTAAGTAGCTGTTGATAAGATGGAACCAGTCAAAACAACACTAGAATGAGTAAGAAAATTAGTTAACAAAAAGTTTTCTACTCCAGAGCTCAGGCACAGAATCGTTCACAAACTTTGCAATGAGTCCAAGAAATCAACATAGAATGAGAATTTTAGCTGAAAACTACAACCATAAGCAAACAGCAGGTATTATGGCAAAAATTTGCAGATTTAAATTAAGACACCTATCGCCTCACTTCTGGGAAGTGGTAAGTAGATCAGTTTGTCAGTGAAGAAAACACATGAGTCAAAATGTGGGTACACTTTTGAAAAAAGAACTAACAAACTTTATGCATCACAGCATAAGACACTAGAAACTCAATACTTGGAAAATAATGTCTATTTCATCACACAAAAAGCTTCTAAATTTTATGACAGTTTCCAAAATGGAAGAGGATGGGCTTGTAAAAGTATAGAGTGGGAGTCCAATTAGCACTGTGTTTATATAAAGTCAACACACTTGTCATGTTCAAGTTTGAGAACTAGAAAACATATACATTAGTATTATAAAGCAATCAGACCAGTATTCACTACCACTTCACCTGTGTACTATTTTCCACATTTACCAGAAGAAAAATGAGCCCAAGAATGGGTAAGCAGTCTTGCCTAATGTCTCTCATGCAAAAAGTGATATTTTGATGAAATTAGATTGTTTTTGTTTCAGGGCCCTTTCTGTGTTCCGTCTTGTCTCTGGGGTAGACATCCTGGGTAACTATCTAATTGCTGATGGAGCATCAAATTCTTATTTTCAATTTGATTAAAATGAAGGGCATAAAATATATATGTTCTCCTTTCTTGTGAAGAGCTAACATCTTTTGTAGTTCCTTCCTCACTTTTTCCGTTTAAATTTTACAATTGGTCAGACCAGCAGATTCTCGAGAATAACAGGAACATTGAAGGTGAGATTTCAGTAACTGAGAGATGAAAATGGGAACTATTATTAAAAATAAGTACATCATTTATCCTTCAGTAAGGCAAAACATACACGTCTGTATCCTTCACATTTTAGTTTGTAGGTTTAACAAAAATGTTTGGACCAGCAATGTTGAAACCTAAACAAATTGGCACATATAAGCATATTAAAATATGGAAGCTATGCTTAAAATTTTGCATCTTACTATTGTCTTACAACATTGGTCTCATACATAGAATAACACTTAGGAAAAATGTCATTTATTCTGATTTGCAGTTTTCTTAAAGAATTGTAGCTCCTTCAATAGTTTCAAGTAACTTCTTTTTGTAGAGCAATACTACAGCTTTTTAAAATTATTCATTAATTTATTGGTACATGTTAGGTGTACAGTATGATAACATTCATCATTAGTAATTTTTACCTTTATATGAAATATCTTGGTTCTTTTTTTCCCCCTGTTCCTCTGCCCTCCCTTTAACCACTCAATCCCTCCCTATTTACAGTTTCAGTTTCCAATTTTTCCTTTTCTCATATTTTTTTCCTTTCCCTTCTTTCTGCTTGACTTAAAAAGTCTTAAATAAAGTACTTTCTATTATAAATAAGAGGAATGTACACGAAGTATATTAACAGTTTCAAGTCAAATATTTATACTATACAAATATATAGGTTCCAGGTGAAAAGAAATATATTTTATAAAGCATATTTCATAGAGTATATGTGTTTTCCAACACTACCATATAATTTTATTTTCTCTTGTTAAGTAAATAAAACTCTCATGCCGAATTATTTCTTAGCTACAGATATTTACTGAGAATTGATCATGTACCATGCCCTGTTTCTAGACCTTGGTGATCAATTTATACATAAAATACACAAGGTCTTTGCCTACCTAGATTTCATCCAAATAAGAAAATGTTTCATATAAGCCAAGGTATTCTGACCAACTTCTTCAATTACTTGCACTCTTTATTGTCTCTAAAAGTTTGGGTCATATATTTATGGTCACTGGACACTCTTGCTAATAACCTACTCCTCAGTAAAGCCATACACCTGTGCTTCTGAGAGATGAATTATTTATGAGAAATTCATATTTCTTTCCAAAATATACTTGTGACTATATATAATTAAATATTTAATAATCGTGTATAATTAAAAATTATACAGAAAGCTTAACTTATTAAGCAAGTGTTACCTTTCATCTCTTATTGTCTACCAGTAACTAATCTAAATTTTGTCTATATGGATTTGAGTATTCTGGATATTTCATACAGATAGAATAATACAATATGTGGATTTGTTGTGTGTCTTCTACTACTGTGACTATGTGTGTGCAAATATTTGTTTGATTAACTGTTTCTAATTTTAGGGTATTTTAGGAATAATATTTCTGTATTCAATTGTAATTCTAAGCTTAATTTATTGAGGAACATTCCCTTTCTGTGACATATTTAAAAAAACAATTGTTAAGTCTAAGATCATGAACATTGAGCCTTTTGTAACAGGGTAACAATGGCCTCAAAAAATAAGGAAATTTATCTTCTATTTTTAAGAAGAGCTTGAGAGTGATTGCTATTAATTATTTAAATACCTTATAAAATTAAACAGTGATATATCTGCTCCTGAATTTTCCTTTATTGAAGATGTTTTAAATTATGACTTCGGTCTCTTTATATTTCAGAATCCTGTTCTTTCCATTCCTTTTCGAGTTGATTTTTGTATTTTCTGTATTTCTGAGAATTTGCTCATTTAATGTAGTCAATGTAAATTATGCAATCATTAATAGCATTTTGTTGTGATCTTTTATTTCTCTATAGTTAGTGATATTATGAGCACTTTCATTTTTTAAATTCAGTTATCTCAAATGTGACCTCTAATCTTAATGTTTGTGGTATCTCCATACTGATTTCCACAATGGTTTTACCAGTCTACACTCCCACCAACAATGGAGAGGGGTTCCTTTTTTCCCACATTCCTGACATTTGCTATTTCTTTGATTTCTTAATAGCAGTCATTCTTTCCAGAGTGAGGTGGAATCTCAACATTGCTCTCATTTGCACCTCTCAAGTAACCAGTGATATTGAGCATATTTTTATATGTTTATTTTTTTATTTATGCTTCTTTGAGAAGTGTCTGTTCATCTCAGATGCCTATGTTTGAATTGGGTCTTTGAATTTGGAAGGCCTAATTTTTTCAAGTTCTTTCTATATTCTAGACAGTAGATCTCTGCCTGAAGAACAGCTGATAAAATATTTTTCCCACATTGTGGGTTGTCTCTACATGCTATTGATGGCTTCTCTTGCTATTCAGAAACTTTCTAGTAAGAAGAGATTCCACTTGTTGATTCTTCATGCTAGTTTACCAGCAACTGAGGTTTTGTTCATAAAATCATTTCTTATCCCAATGTTCAAGAGTTTTACCTAACCGCTCTTCCAGCCAGTTTACATTTTTTTTATATATATTTTTAATTTTATTGAGTTTATTGGTACATTTTAGGGATACAGTACAGTTACATTCATTGTTGGGATCATGTACCTTTACATGGCAAATCTTGATTCTCATTTTTTCCCCTTACCTCTTCCCTCCCTTCACCCCCTCCTCCCCTCCCCATCTACAAACACTTTATTTTCATCTTTTCATTCTCTCACATTTTTTTATTTTCCCTTTTTGTTCTTCCCCTATGCATCACTCCTTCCCTACACCTTTAGCTCCTTTCTTCAAATTTCTAAATGTCAGTAATCTTATTAGAATCTTATGCATTGTTGCAGAATATTCACACCAGGGAAACTATTTGGTATTTACACATGTGTGACTTATTTATTTCACTTAGGAGTATATCTTCAATATGTATCCAGTTTATATTTGTTTTAATATTTACATCTTTAATCCATTTTGATTTTAGTTTAGTGCATGGTGGGAGATATAGGTCTAGTTTTAATCTTTGGCAAGTAGAAATCCAATTTTTCCAGCACCATTTATTAAAGAGCCTATCTTTCCTCTGATAAGGGTAATTGACTTCCTTGTCAAAGATGAGGTCGCTGAGTATATCTGGAGTTGTTTCTGTGTCTTTGAGTGTTTGTTTGACAGTTTTACTATGCTGGTTTTATCACAGTAGCTTTGCAGTATAGTTTTAAATTGGGAATTGTGATACCCCCTACCTTGTCTTTATTGCCTGAAATTGATTTTAATATTCTCAGTCTCTTTTTGTTCTAAATGAATTTCTTGGTTTTTTTTTTGTTTGTTTTTGTTTTTTTTGGTCAGATTCTGTGAAGTATGCTGCTGGAATTTCAATGGGGATTGCAGTGAATCTATACAGCAGCTTTGGAAGTAAGGCCATTTTCATTATCTTGGTTTTTCCCACCAATGAGCAAGGGATGTCTATCTATTTTCTGATATCCTCTTTGATCACTTTTTCAGAGTAGAGGCCTTTGATTTCTTTCATTAGGTTGATTCCTAGGTACTTCATTTTAAAAATACTTTTGTAATAAGTGTTTTTTTGTCCAGTTTCTCTCTCAGTAAGTCAGTTATTCATATAAAGGAAAGCTATTATTTTTGTATGTTGAACTTGTATCTAGCAACTCTACTGAATTTGGTTATTAATTCTGGAAGAGTTTTGGTGAAGTTCTTGGTCTCTTCTACATAGAGTATCACATCATCTGCAAATAATGACAATTTGAATTCTTCATTTCCTATCTTTATTCCTGTAATTTTTGTTTCTTGTCTAATTGCTGCGACTAATGTCTCCAAAACTATATTAAACAGGAGTGGTGATAGTGGATATCCTTACATTGTTTCTGATTTTAATTTGAGATTTCAGTTTTTAACCATTTAGTATGGTGTTGGCTGTTGATTTTTCATAAATGGCTTTTGTCAGGTTGAGATAGAGGCCATCTATTCCAATTTTCTTTAGAGATTTTATCATGAATGCAAGTTGGATTTTGTTGAATGCTTTTTATGCATTTACCTAGATGATCATATGATTTTTTTTGCCCTTGGCTCTATTAATATAGTGTATCACATTTATTAATTTACATATGTTGAACCATCCATCCCTGCATCCCTAGGATGAATCCCACTTGGTCAGGGTGTATGATCTTCTTGATGATCATCAGCATTCTTTTTGCCAGTATGTGACAAGGATTTTTCAAAATGTTCATTAAGGAGTTTGACCTATAATTCTTTTTTGCGGGGAGGTAAGTCATTCTCTGCTTTGCGGGTCAAGGTGATGCTTGCTTCCATGAAAGACTTTGGGTGTATTGCTTCTCTTTCTATTTCACTGAAGAATTTAAACAGTGGTGGCAATAATTCTTCTATAAATGTCTTGTAGAATACAACAGTGAAGCCATTAGGGCCCAGCCTTTTCTTAGTTGGTAAGATTTAAATTATGTTTTCAATTCTGTTGATTGATATTGTGTTGTTTAGCCTTTTTAGGTCTTCTTTGTTCAACTTTGGTAATTCATGTATATCTAGTAATCTGTCCATTTGTTCTGTGTTTTCCATCTTATGGGCATATAGGTTCTCAAAGTAGGTATTGATGATCCTCTGGATTCCTGCTGAGCTCATTGTAAATTCATCCTTTTCATTCCTAATTGCATAGATTTGGGCCTTTCCTTTTTTTTTTTTTAATAAGTTTAGCTAAGAGTTTTTCAATTTTGTTTATTATTTTGAAAAAACAACTCATTGCTTTACTATTTTTTGTATCATTCCCTTTGTCTCCACTGCATTGATTCCTGCTCTGATCTTTATAATTTCCCCCCTTGTATGAACCTTGGGTTTGTCCTGCCCTTGTTTTTCTAGAAGCTTGAGTTTCAGCGTTAGGTTCTTCATTTGAGCTTGCACTGTTTTCATAATATGAGTATGCTATGAATTTCCTTCATAGGACTGTTATTGTTTCTCATAGTTTCTGTTATGTTGTATTGGCATTGAAATTTAATTGAAGAAATTGATTTCTTTTTTAATTACTTCTGTGAACCATTTGTTGCTCAGAAGTATGTTGTTCAGTTTCCATTCGTTTATGAAATTCTTGTCATTTCTCTTCTATGGAACTCCATTTTCATCTCACCATGACCTGATAATATACAGGGGATAGCTTCCATTGCTTTGCACTTACTAAAAATGTTATATGAGCAATTATGTGGTCTATTCTAGAGTATGACACTAGTGCAGCCAAAAAGAATATATATTCAGATTTTGTGGGGTGGAATACTCTATAAATATCTATTAAATCTATGTCTTCAAGAGTTTGGTTGAGTTTTAGGATTTTGTTGTTGATTTTTCATCTTATTTGTGACAGTGGGGTGTTCAGGTCCCCCACTACCATTTTATAAGCATTTATTTGATTTTTTCATGTCTGTTAATATTTGTTTTATATAGTTGGGTGCACTAATGTTTGGGGCATATATATTTATGATGGTCTTCTCTTCCTCTTGGATTATTTTCCTTATAAGGTTGTAGTGTCCTTCTTTGTCTCTCTTAATCAGTGTTGGTTTGAAATCCACTTGATATGCAAAGAGGATAGCTACTGCTGCATTTTTGGGGTTCCTGTCACATAGTGTATTGTTTTCTACCCTTTAACTTCCAGTACATTAGTTTCTTTTTTAATTAAGTGTGTTTCTTTCTATGCAGCATGTTGTTAGATTGTCTTGACTCATTAACACTTACCAACTAAGAAAAGCCTGGGCCCTGATGTCTTAACTGCTGAATTCTACAAGATATTAAGAGAGGAACTACTGCCACTGGTGTCTAATACTTCAATGAAATTGAAATGGAAGCAATACTCCCAAATTCATTTCTGGAATCAGGCATCACCTTGATCCCCAAAGCAGAGAAGGAACTGACCAAAAAAAAAATCATAGGCCAATTTCACTAATGAACATAGATGCAAAAGTCATTAATAAGATACTGGCAAAGAGAATGCAGAAGATAATCAAGAAGATCATACATGCTGACAAGGTGGGATTCATCCCAGGGATGTAGGGCTGATTCAACATACACAAATCAATAAATGTAATACACTATATTAATAGAACCAAGGACAAAAAACCATAAGATCATCTAGACAGATGCAGAAAAAACATGTGACAAAATCTAACTTGGATTTATGATGAAAACCCTACAGAACATTGGAATAGATGGTCTCTACCTCAATCTAATAAAAGCCATCAAAGAAAAACCAACATCCAACATCATACTAAATAGTCAAAAACCAAAATCTTCACACTAAAATCAGGTACAGTACAAGGATACCCACTATCACCATTCCTGTTAAATATAGTTTTGGAATCATTAGCCACAGTAATTAGATAAGAGAAAGAAATAAAATGAACAAAGGTAGGAAATGAAGAATTCAAAATGTCATTATTTGTAGATGATATGATACTCTATATAGAAGACCCCATGAACTCCATCCAAAGTCTTCTAGACTAAATAACCAAATTCAATAAAGTAGCAGGATACAAGGTCAGCAAGAAAAATCAATAGCTTTCCTGAACATGAACAACAAACTCACTGAGAGAGGAACTGGAGAAACATCCCCTTTCACAATAACAATCAAAAAACTGAAATGCCTACTAGGAATCAACCTAATGAAAGAAATCAAAGACCTCTACTCTGAAAACAACAGCACTCCGAAAAAAGTGATCAAAGAGGATATCAGAAAATGGAAAGACATCCTGGGTAGGAAGAATCAGCATAGTGAAAATGGCCTTATTTCCAAAACTGCTGTATAGACAATGCAATCCCAATTGAAATTCCAGCAGCATACTTCACAGAACCTGACAAAAAAAAAAAAGAAAAAAAATCCAAAAATTCATTTGAAACAAAAAGAGACCTAAAATAGCAAAAGCAATTCTATGCAATGAAGACAAGGTATGGGCTATCACAATCATCAACTTGAAACTAGTCTACAAAGCTACTGTGACAGAAACAGCAAGGCATTGGCAAAGAAACACACTGGAGGACCAGTGGAACAGATTAGAGATGCAGAAAAAAACTCCAGACACACTCAACCACCTCATCTTTGACAAAGGAGCCAAAAACCCTCACTGGAAAAAAGATAGCCTCTTTAATAAATGGTGCTCTAAAAACTAAGTTTCAACTTCCCAAAGATTAAAACTAGACCTCTGTCTCTCACTATGCACTTAACTAAAATAAAAATTGACTAAAGATCTAAATACTAAACAGAAACACTAAACTAGCTGGAAGAGAGGTCAGGTAGCAATCTTGAAGATATTGGTATAAAAAGATTTTATGAACAAAACCTTAGTTGCTTATGAACTAATACAATCATCAAGTGGGATGTTTACTTATTAAAAAGCTCTGCACAGAAAAAAAAAAAGTCAACCATGTGAAGAGACAACCCACAATGTGGGAAAAAAATTTCACCAGATGTTCCTCAGACAAAGATCTACTATCTGAAATATATAAAGAACTTAAAAAAATCAGACCTCCAAAATTTGAAGACGCAGTCTGAAAATGGGCATCTGACATGAACAGACATTTCTCAGACAAAGTAGAAATAGCAAATGTTCAACATCACTGGTCATTCAAGAAATGCAAATTAAAACAGCACTGAGATTGCACCTCACCCCAGAAAGAATGGGTGCTATTATGAAATGAACCAATAACAAATGCTAGTTGGGCTCTGGTATTAGGGGAGCACTGCTCCATTGCTGGTGGGGCTGTAGACTGGTGCTACCACTGTGGAAATCAATATGAAGATACCTCAAAGAACTAGGATTGGAAGTTCCATTTGACCCAGCTATTGCCCTGCTGGGTATCTTCCATAGCACTGTGATAGATGTGCACCCATGTTTGTAGCAGCACAATTATAGTAGCTAAAACTTGGAAGCATTCCAGTTGCCCATCAATGGGAGACTGGATAAAGAAAGTGTGTGTATTAATTTTTTTTTATAAAATGGAGTACTAATTAGCCATAAAAATGAGAAATTGGAGATATTTATAGCTAAATGGATGCACATTGAAGCAATGCTCAAGTGATATAAATAGGACTCACATGTGTAGATATCAAATAGTTTCTCTAATGTGAGAAATGAAAGTGTAAATAAGAACTATAAGGTATAGTAGGTTATGTAAAATAGGAATAAAAAGGACAACAGGGTAGGGGGAATGGAAGGGATAGGAGAAAGTAAATAAAGGAATGGAATTAATATGAGAAAATGAAAAATAATGGAAACAAAGTTTTTGTTGATAGGGAGGAAGGGAGGTTGAAGGGACAGTAGAGAGATGGGAAAAAATAAGATCCAAGATTATTTATGTAAAGGTACAGATTTCTAACAATTAATGTCATTATACTGTATACATTAAAAGTGCCAATAAAATTAATATTAAAATTTTTAAAAAGAAATTATATCATAACAACTAGTCAGTATTAACATGGAAGATATGTGCTTGTTTAATAAAGATTACACTTGATGCCTAAAGGATCAGAAATATCACCAACTGCATTTCATTCTCACTCTCTTTCAACATCCATGTCCAGATTGAAAATAAAATATTTCCTGAGAAAAAGAATTGCAGTGAAAGAAGAGGTGCTAAGAAACCAGAGACCATTATGTAGATGAGGAAAAGTGGGAAAAGAGACTATAAGAGAACAGACCATTGAAAGGGAAAATAAGGTGATTATTGGCAAATAGATAAGTAAAAGAATTGCTCTGTACCGTTACTTAGGACTGTCAGGATGCACGCGTCACTGCAGTACGCTGCGTCACGGGTGATTACCTCTTCTGCACCCTTATGTTCACTTATGCTTTTGTCTCTCGGCCTTGGCTACAGCCACACTGATTGAAGGTAAAACTTCTTATTCTTTATGGTAAAAATGAATTAAATGCTGGAGAAAAAATACTTTTTAACTGAAATAGTAGAGCAGGCAGATAATACATTCAAAATAGTTTAAGGAGAGACTTAACCATTTTTTTTTCATAACAATGTTACAATTCTAGTGTATTTTGCCATGTTCAACAGAGTTTTCCAGTTTTCCAGAAGCAGATATTGCTGTTCCCATTAGCTATCTCATTATTTTCTGTTTGTAATTTTTTTCTGATAATTTGTTCTTTCAAGACATTTCTCTTTTTATTTCAATTTTATATTTTGTTTCTTAACAAAACAAAATTTTTCATCATTTTGGATATCATTCACTCACCAGTACTCAACATACTAAATAACTAATGATCCAAAGATTTGCAAGCACTTAACTTTACTCAATCAAGCATAATATTGGAGAAGTGTTCCTTATAACATCGTACTAGTTTACATTGTATAAAGTAATATTAAAGGAATAAATACAATGGCAAGATTCACTATACTATTTGAAATAATGAAACACATTTCCACCTGGCTAGCAAAATCACAATGCATCTGACTTGAATTAATTTTTTTCTTAATGAGAGACATATTAAATTTTTATATGGCCGACACAAGTGACTCTGTAGTATCCAGGTACAGAAAACTAGGCAATATTCTAAAGGAACATGCAAACTCTAGAAAATGAGAGGTAAAATACTCTAAGATGCAGTGCTTGAAATTCACATCTAAGTAACTCTAATAAATTATAAAAATTGTAGCTGATGAAATTTTTTAGCATATTAAAGGTTTCAGTATAACAGAAATAGCAGTTATAGACCTTAACCTCTTCTAAACATACCAAATAATTAATTTCATTGTTTTTCTGTAGTTGAAAATCATTTCATAAGGAAAAATAAGATCCATCAAAAGGCCATGAGTCCAGACATATAATGTAATTATAAATATATAATTAGCATATTTTAGAATTTTCTAATTGTGGGTTATTTTATGGAAATTTACTTTGAATTAAGGTTGTACTATTATGTTAAAACATGTTTAGATGGCATAACCAATCATTATAGCACACAAAATACTGAAAATTTACTTGAAAACTTTCTATTTATAGCCTTCTCTGTTCTGTCGATAATCACCTTTTATACTCTAGAGCACACAGAAATTTAAAGAAAACTTTAAATTTGGATTTTATTCATCTCAAACCATGACACAAAAGCCTGACAAGATCTGTATGACCATTTGTTTACATTCTTCTGACTTTAGCTGTTCTACTGCATAGCCTAATCTGGAAAGAAACATTTCATTTATTAATTTATTCAGAATGATTTTACTGTGGGCTAGTTTCAACATACTGAAAGAATTACAAAGGTAAATAAAGCAGCATTCCTGATGCAGTGGTAAAAGGGTTTGGTCATGAACATGATAATTCTGCTGAAAGGTAGAAAAGGATATTTAGTACAGGAGATGTGAAAATACAGAGTTCCTTGGGCAATGGAAATTGGTTCTGACGGAGCGGTTCAAAGAAGATTGCACTGATGAAATGAGGTTCAGGAGATATTTGAGGCAGTTCACATCAGACTATTTTAATGGAGAACAGTCCCCCAGGCAAATAATTTTGGAATGCTTAGAAAATAGAAAATATTCCTATCTATGGTGCTTTAGGGTTATTACAAGTAGGAGACAGATTAGTGCTGGATAGTGTATGTCTCTAAAGAGCAACTTAGGCTTAATTAACTCTTTTATATAGAAGAGTCATTAAGGGTTTGAGAAGAGGTGGGGAGATTGTAACTGTACTTTAGGATGATGACTCTGATTGCAGATATCACACATTAAGTCAGATCGTGCAGATCCTTTGATTTGAACCCATACAGTCTCTGTTTTCATTCACTGTTAAAGGAGAATCACACCCATAGCTCCTACAATTTTCTTTTCTTATGAGCCACAACCATGCCAGTACCTCTACAAAACCTTCAACACATGCATCTCACAGCCAGCTTCACAACTTTGACACTGGCCGTGCATCAGCCTGGAAGGCCTTTTTTTTTTTTTTTTTTTTTTTTTTTTTTCCATACTTCTGCAAATGTTTCTCCCATATCACCTTATTGATAAGTAATCTGATCACTTATTAAAATTATAGTCTTCAGAAATGTCTCTCTGACATCACTACTATAGAAGATCTTACATATGACAAACACAAAATAAATTTATTATAATAAATATGGGATTTGTCTAGATCAGGAATAGCAAAGCATTTAGA
Organism: Fukomys damarensis; assembly: GCF_012274545.1. NCBI lineage: Eukaryota > Metazoa > Chordata > Mammalia > Rodentia > Bathyergidae > Fukomys > Fukomys damarensis. The sequence goes on from NW_022900926.1 coordinate 47,258,196, forward strand.
GCTTTGAATTATACAAACAGCCCAATGCAGCAAATGTGCCATAGGTTCTCCACCACTGGTCTAGGCACTAAATCCAGTGTCTAATACTAGTACACTGTGATTCATAACCCCAAACATCCGCATTGTGAATAGCTACATTTATACTGGTTATTGTGCCTGAATGAGCTAAAACTCTCTGGGTTGTGTTACTGCTACAGTAACTTTGAATAAAGATTCTGCTTCAAAATGGGAAGAATATTCCAGCAGATTACTCAAATAAGTACAAGTACTCACGCATTGATTTGTCAAGTCCTTCCTTTTAGATCTCTCATGAATAAAGAAATGTAACTTTCTAGTAGCAGCAAGACTGAATAAAAGTGTGTAAAGACTAGTAGGAATCAACCCTCTACTTTTTTTCTATCTTTGGATATGATTTCTCAAACATAGTCACAGTCTAGCATGATGTTTAAATTTTGTATCTGAGAAAAAATGGACAACATCAAATGCAATCAGCCCATGTTAGATCAGTGAGTCCCTTGTCCACGGTCCCAACAGCTTTGAATAAAAATGTTACTAAGCTTAAATGGGCAGCAACTTACATATTATTTACATTTTAGGTGATACCATAAGTATCTAGAGATTATTTAAAACAGGGGAGAATGTGTCATGTCATTTTATGTAATGAATTTGAGAACCTTCAGATTTTGTCACCCACAAGGTTCTTAGAACGAATCTTCAAAATCTAAATAATTTAGGGCTGGGGATTTAGCTCAGCGGTTCTGCTGCCTGCCTTGCAAGCTCAAGGACCCGAGTTTGATCCCCGGTACCAAAACAACAACAAAAACAAACAAATGAAAAAAACACACACACAAAACAAACAAAATCTAAGTAATTTACATTTTTCTAAAATTTTATGTATATATTGGTACAAATATACTGTAAAGATAGATGTATATATAAAATCTAGACAATTGGGAATGTGTGACATTTTCATTGTGTTTGGGCAGAAATATTGCTTTAAGAATTTTAAAAAATCAAATGAAAATGTTAGAAAAAATTGTGAGAGAATGAAAAGATGAAAATAAAGTGTTTGTAGATGGGGAGAGGAGGAGGGGGTGAAGAGAGGGCAGAGGTAAGGGGAAAAAATGAGAATCAAGACTTGTCATGTAGAGGTACAAGATCCCAACAATAAATGTAACTGTACTGTATCCCTAAAATATACCAATAAACTCAATTAGAGCTGAAAAAATATAATAAAATTAAAATATTTCGAAATACAGTTGTTTAGCAGCAATTAAACATATATTACCCCATACATGTTTGAATACGATATGTAAAATGTTTTATTCCTTTCAGATTTAAGTATGAATTTAAGAATTTTATTAAAAAATAGTTGTTCATATCTCACGAAAACAAAATTTCACCTATTTGAAGTCATTAACAATATTTACTTAATGTCTTCAGTGATTCAGTAATATCACCTCATGGTGTATTACTATCAATAGAATATAAATTATAAAAAATTCTTGATTTTACTAACAAAATTGGATTTATTTGAATGATGACAACATGATTTTTATGGAATAAATGTATAATGAAAGAGAAATTGTATGTCTTTTAAAATTATTCAACAATAGGCCTTCAATAAAATACTTAGCTATAAGTATGTTTTATATGTAAGTATGTGAGCTTTTATTCATACTTTGCCTTGGGTCTTTAGAAATAAAAGTTCAGTTACATGCTTCCTAATGAATTTTGCTTATTTCCTAACTACCTTGTGTTTTGCATGTATGTGCAGGTGTCACACAAGGGCCTATCCAGGGGCAGAATATTACCTGCCTCTGTGTTCCCTATGAAAGACAGATCTGATAATGAGGTGCTACACGACGTGAGTTTTTAAAAGAAGAAAGTGTCAGCACCTCAAATAAGCAAATAAAAACTGAATATTTACAGGGGAGAAGAGAAATAATATTTATTGATCACTTCAAACCGTTTCAGTCTGAATTATGTCATAGAAAATTTCTAAATGCAATTCATGCCATCCAATTTAACATCAAGAAAACATGATGAAGTAGATGTTAATTAAAAAAAAAACGGTGTCATTTAAAGAAGAAAAAGAGTGCCGGGGCTTTGTCTCAGTAGCTCTGCCACCTGCCTCGCAAACACAAGAGCCCAAGTTCGATCCCCAGTACCAAAAATAAATAAATAAGAAAAAGAATAGCACAGAGGACTAAAAATGACAAGTAATTTTCCATGGACCTTCCTGCTTATTTTACCAGACCCTTGTTGATCGCTGATCGGTTTTCTTTCTTTGCTTTTTATTCCACTGACCTTGGGGGCTCATCCATCTCTCTTCTCCTTTATATGACTGTTTCACTCCCAGATGCCTCTGCATCATTTCACTGCCATCAAGTTTCACTGAAATAATAACATGTAATGTCATCTTCCCTTTTGCCTCCCTAAACAAGGAACCATATTCTTTTCATGATAGATGTGGAACTATGAATCATTATGCAGAGGTAAAAAGATGATATCCAAATAACCAAATGTCAATTGTTTACAAAAGTTTTTATTTTCTAAAGTTATTATCATAGTACCTGGATTTCAATACTTTATATATTGTGAGGGGCTAAATGTTAAACTTCTGTCTTCAGGTTTGGCTTTGAAATTTTTTCTGAAAGTAAGCTCCAACATTCACCCCTCCTTACTGTACCTACAATAAACCTTAATCACTGCCTTTAGGAAAAGGCTTCTTGGGAGAGTTTGGGGTTTTTTTGTTGTTGGTGGTGGGTTTTTGGTTTTTTTTGTGGTTTTTTTTTTAACTTTTTTCTCATAGGAAAATATTTTTCAAGGAAAACTTGGAAAAGTCAATTCTAGGAATATAATTGATGCTTCTATTGTTTCATCTAAGCTGCTTGTATTCCAGATTTAAGTCACTCCAGAGGCTGGGTTCATCTATCTTCTCTGGACAGGATCCTTCCAAGACATTTCACCAGTAAACTGGTGCCAGAGCTGAAATGAAAGCTGGATCTGCCACACTTGAGAGTTACTCTTTTATCTCCACACCATCACTCACTAGAGCCTTTCAGGCCATGTTGGAGTCCAGGGCCAGGTTGATAGAGTTGCCTATGTTCACATCAGTGTGCAGTAACGAGGTGGTAATCACCACCTCACAGAAGAATTCATAAAGGAGGTTGACATCATTCTGGGTCCATTGTGAAAAGAACCTCTTGATAACCTTAGGGTTATGTGGAGAGCATACCTCCTAAGCAAACACCAAGCAGGAAGACTTGAAGGAAGAGTAGCAATGGGGGAACAGTACGTCTTCTTGAGCATTCTGGATTCTCAACATAAATTTATGTGCAATTTCATGATAAAAATGAAGGCAGGAGAGTTTGCACTGTTGCAAGCTGTGCTATACTGCCGGTCCGATTCATCACATAGTTGTATAGGCAGAATCCATCCATCAGTATTATGAGTCTGTATTCCTATTTCTCCTTGGGCTTAGTCACGGAATTTGGAAATAATTTTTATTAATGCATGTTTGTAGTTCACATTCTTTGGGGTGGAATTTGTACATGTACTTAATTCATCTTAAATTCTCTGTTTTCTTGGCCTTTTCCTTCTCTCCGAACCCCTCTATCCATCTCATTTCCATTCTTTTGTTGTCATACATGTTTGCAATATGCAGTATTTACATTCCTTGTGTGGAGTTTGTACATGTAAATAACACATCTTCATTCTTTTTCTCAACTTTTTCCCTTCCCTCCCTCCATTTCTTTTTTTTGGAAGGGTGGGGGGAATCTAACTCAGGTCCTTGTGCTTGCAAAGCAGGGGGTAGAACCACTCCCTCCATTTCTTGATCACTTTTCATACTTTTCACTTTTAGAAAGCTCTACCTCCATACTTCTTAACATCTATCTTTTATTTTGCTCTTATTTATAATTTGGGTCTCTCATATAAAAGAAATCTTGTGAAATTTAAGTTTGTGCATTGGATTTATTTCACTCAACATTGTGGTCTCTAGGTGCATCCATTCTCTGAGGTGACCTATATGTCCATCAACAGATGAATGTACAAAGAAAATGTGTTCTTTACACACAATGGAGTACTACTGTGCCATAAAAAGATAAATGGGAAACATTTAAGTTGCATTCTATAAGATTCTGTTTTAATTCTTGCTGTTTCTCTTAATGTATGAACATTAACTTGAAAATCCAAAACCTCATATTTATTAGGAAGACTTGAAAAGTATTTTGAACTGCTAATAGTTTTTCCTATTTGAAATAGAACTTGGAGGTATTTATTATCATTTTCAATGATATAATAATATATTTATAATAAAAAGAACATAGTACATAGACTTAAAGAGAATGAGGCTCAAATCTGGTATTGTTTTCATAATGTAATATTGTGTAATTATACTCTAAGAAATCCAATTCTGGTAACCAAAAATTGAAATTCATAATATATACCTTACTGGGATTTTGGAAAATAGCATTTCAGTGTGCCTAGTAAAGTGTTCCCAGTAAATAGTATTCAATAAATATTACAAAAATCTGAATCTGATTCTATCTAGAAGATAAAAAAGGACTTATAAAGAACCTACCACAATTTAGACAGTGGGTTAAAAGGATAGAAAGATCCTATTCCAGACTGAAGTCTACATGGAAGGGAAACCTCTAATCCAGTAATTACAAAATGATTTGATGTGTGCTTTTGATAATATGGATCTGTTCAGCCCAGGTCCATCTTCTAAGAGAGAACCAATCACCTTTTCTCTTTAGGTTTTTTATGGAAATACTTATTACATGCAAGTTAGTTAAAGGAACATGTTTTTCTAATTATAGAACTCTAATGATTTTGACTAGACCATATGGAATATTACTTTTGTCTCAAAAGAGAAGCCTAAATTACCTTTTTCTAAGTGCAGGAATCTTAGTCTCAATCCCAAATATAATTCTTGAATATTTTATATTTTTAAGAAAACATAACTCTTTTTAAGTAAAGTGCAAAAGAAAGTTTACCCATGCTCAACACAGTTCTGATATTTTACTTACTCTTTCTTGTAAGAACCTCACTATGGAGTTTGGATGTCATATCTCTTGATGATATTCCCTCTTTCTTCCTTCAACCTATTTCTGGATATACCCAGATGGACATCTACTTCTTGTCTCCTTAATACTAATTGGCCAATAAAGTTTCTTGTCCTCATAACAGAAATTCTGCTTGTAAAGTTTTCAGTTCTTCCTCCTGAAGCCTGGCTGACAAGATCTTCAGCTCTTGGAAGAATTAATCATTTGGGCGGTGACAGTCCTGAAACATTCTGGCAGAAACTGAATCTTCTGTTTGTTAGGAATCTCCAGTTTTATCCTGTTTCACCTTAAGATAATGAAATTCTAAATACAGACACACACAGAGAAGTAACAGTACAGATGTGACAAATTTTTCATTTATAAGTGAGGCTGTTTAGGATGAAACGCCAAGAAGAAATTATACTTGTAATATCTTTTGAGTGACAGATTCTCAGAGTTATCAGTTCACATAAACACACAAATATGTAAAGGTATCATTTTTAAAAAATGACACTATTTTACTCAATTGGCTTAAATTAGCTGTATTTTTTATCCTGTATCATATCACAGGAGGACTTCAGGCTCTACTGAACGCACAAAGAGCAGGAGGCTATTGTGTGAGAGACAGTCATTAACTTTTGCGAGGTAGTGGACTGAGCCCATTCGGCTTCACTTAATGAACAGGTTTCAGTGTGGTGAAATACAGATATCTCTTTCATAATATGGAATAAGGCATTATATTAATGTGCACATATCCAATATAGTTTAAATTTAACTGTATAGCTTACTTTAATTAAATTATGCAAATCAAGAGCCTCAGCTGATATTATTAATTTCCTTGGCAATGCCATTAAAGCCCAAAGTATTTTGATCAACATACTAAGATAATAAATTGCTAACTCTGAACAGTACTTTTATTATGTTAATTAGTGCTTTATGAAAGAAACCGTTGTTGGCTTGAATTAGTGAATGAAGTCACTTGGAGAAAATGTTCGAAGGAGTAAAAGATGACTGCTGCATGGGCAATGTAATTGTACCTGGGGTTTTTTCTAAGTAAAATAACTATTATTTAATTATATGAACATTTATTTGGAGTTAAACATTAAATATATACATGTCATGAACTACTCATCTAACATGAGCTGTTTGTTCATCTAAGACTAATGACCTTTCCTTTGATAAAGCACTGCCAAGTTATTTTTATCTTTGTCTCTACTTACCTTACAACAAAATAATATATGCTAACAGAACTTCTTACTGGAGAACTTTCTAATCTCACAACTTCAAGGGTCCTCAATGCAGCAGTGTTTTTGCAGCCAGTGAAACTGATTGAGTCAGTTATGTTCCATGTGAGAAGGTTCTCATTACTTTTAAAACTTTCTTATTACTAGATGCTCAAACATTGTGTTAGTAGTGATGAAACAATGAGCAGAAAAATAAAGTGCCTCATACACAAAATTTAAAAGCATGTTTTAAGAGAATTAAAATGTCATCAATTTGGCAAATTTGTCACATGTATCCAATCAAAAGAAATCATAGTAGAACTGAAGGAATAGAAAACAATTAAGGAAAGATGCTGAGTTACCCTCTAAAATGTACATTTTTTTTCCACAATGAAAAGAATTTTCCTCCTTCCATGATGAAAAGAAGAATAAATGTTTCATATATTAATAACACTATAGTTTTCATATTAACCATGAACATTCTTCAATGACACAGTATAAAAATATAGCTACTAACAGAAGAAAGGAATGAGGAAGACAAGTGAAAAGACTTAAATCTTGTTTATAACAGATATTTACAGAATATTTTCTCTTGCACATTCTTGATTTCTTCACAAAAATATTTCAAAATTAAATACTTATGCGTGAATGAGTGTACCACAGCTGATCTTGTTTTTCATATCTAGATGTTGTGTGTTTCTAGATCCTAAAGTAAAACTAATTTTAATAATTTATTCCTGTGAAACTTGTTTCTCCATTCATTTTTAAATGTCTATTTCTCTTTATATTATGCAGCATGTTCCATCTGTGGTCACATAATTGAAAAAATTTTTAATTCAGTACTTGATAAGATGATTTTTAAATTCTGAACTGCCTAGTTTGTTACAGTGTATCTCAATGTATTATTTTTTGTTTTAAATCCCAGGAAGTTAAGTTAATCCTAAACCCAGGCTTCCCATGTCTTCTTTTCCTTATTCTGAGAGTCCCTCCTATTTCACCTTTAACATAAGATTTGCTTTCAGTTGAAGAACTTACCCCAAAATCTTTGTTTAAAAAGGAAATTATAAACTAAGCATTTAGTAGGTAAATACAATGGCCACAGTCAACTTCAAATAACAGAAATAAGGAAGTTGCAAAAAAGAGAGGGTCAAACTCCATTCTAAGAAACCACTGAAAACATGATAACTATGAACTCAAGGTCTGATTAAATGCCTTTTAGTCCTTACTTCTTTGGGGCAGGGCATTGTGTAATATTCACAACAACCAAACTCTTGAAATGTCATTTATCATGAGGGCTTTAACATCACATGTTAAAAAATAGGTGAAAATGTTTGATTTTTATATTTTATTTTCTTCTCATGTATTATTCATAATCAAAATCATATTAGAAGAAATGAAATCTTCAAGGTATGTCTTTAAAAAATCATAAAGCAAAGTATTTTACAAAATAAATTTTAACATTAGAAATTAGGGTCAATGAAAAAGGTGTTTCAATAAATTAACCTATTACTGTAAAACCCATCAAAAGCACCTATGTATTTAAAATTATGTGTCTGTTGTGAAGCCTGGATAACTCCCATTCCAAGTAGGAAAACCTCTACCTTCCTTAACTTGATAGTTAACATGGTTTAAGATCAGACCTATTTTGACTTTCCCATCATTCATTTCATGCCCCTGGGACTCTAGAAACACCTCACTACACTCTTTTCTGTAATGATACTGCAAAGCACATAATGTGGATGCTTACTTGATGCCTTTTACTCTTTTTTTTTTTCCATTGAATTTACTGGTACATTTTAGGTATACAGTACAGTTACATTCATCATTGGGATCTTTTACCTTTACATGACAGATCTTGGTTCTCATTTTCCCTTCATACCCCTGCCTCCCTGCAACCCCACTACCCTTCCATATTTACAAAGACTTTGTTTCCATTTTTTCCTTTTCTCATATATTTTTTTCTTTTCCATTATTTCTAATCCCCTACCCTTCCCATTTCCCCTACATTTTTAGTCCTTCTTTTTCCTATTTCATATTATCACTTATACAATTTGGATCTCAGTTAGACTTTTAGTTTTTCACATCAGATAGACTATTCAGTATTTATGCATGTTTGTCCTATTTATTTCACTTAAAATATGGCCTCATTATGCATCACTTTTCCTATGAATGACTCTAATTTATCATTCTTTATGGCTGAGTAGTATCCCATTATACAGAAAAACAACATTTTCTTTATTCAGTCTCCAATCGATGGGCAAATGGGCTGTTTCCAATTTTAGCTATTGGAAACTGTGCCTCTATAAACACGGGTGTGCATATATCACTGTGGTATGATTCTTTTAATTCTTTTGGAAAGATACCCAGCAGAGGGATGGCTGGGTCAAATGGAGCCTCCATTCCAAGCTCTTTGAGGTATCTCCATATTGATTTCCATAGTGGTTGCACCAGTCTGCACTCCCACCAACAATGCAGAAGGGTTCCTTTCTCCCCACAACCCCGCCAACATTTGTTATTGGTTAATTCCTTAGTATCAGCCATTCTTTTGGGGGTGAGGTGGAATCTCAGTGTTGTTTTTAACTGCATCTCTTGAATGACCAGTGATATTTAACATTTTTTCATATATTTATTTGCTGCTTTTATTTCTTTGACTGAGAAATGCTTGTTCATTTCAGATGCCCATTTTTAAATTGGATCTTTATATTTGGGGGGCTGATTTTTAAATTATTTATATATTCTAGATAATAGTCCTTTGTCTGAGGAGCACGTTTTTCTCACGTTGTAGATTGTCTCTTAGCTCTGTTTGTGGTTTCTCTTGCAGTGCAGAAGCTTTTTAATAACATGAGATCCCAGTTATTGATTCTTTGTACTAGTTTTTGCGCTACTGAAGATTTTTTCATAAATTCTTTGAGAGTTCTGCCTAATTTATCTTCCAGCAAGTTTAATGTTTGTATTTTAATATTTAGATCTTTAATGCACTTGGATTTTAGTTTAGTGCATGGTGAAAGATAAGGGTCTAGTTTTAATCTTTGGCAGGTTGATATCGAGTTTTTCCAACACCATTTATTAAAGAAGCTATCTTTCCTCCACTGAGGATTGTTAGCTCCTTTGTCAAAGATGAGGTAGCTGAGTACATCTGGAGTTGTTTCTGTATCTTCCAATCTATTCCACTGATACTTGGGTAGGTTTCTTTGCCAATACCATGCTGTTTTTATCACAGTGGCTTTCTAGTATAGTTTCAAGGTGGGATTGTGATACTCCTTTTCATGTCTCTGTTGCCTAGAATTGCTTTTCTATTCTAGGCATCTTCTTGTTCCAAATGAGTTTTTGGATTATTTCTCTATTTCTGTGAAATATACTGTTGGGATTTCAATATGGATTGCATTGAATCTGTATAGCAGTTTTGATAGTATGGTCATTTTCACTATGTTGATTCTTCCTACCCAGGAGCAAAGGATATATTTCTGTTTTCTCATATCCTTTTCAACTTCTTTGTTCAGAGTGCTGTAATTTTCACTGTAGAAGTGTTTTTCTTCCTTTGTTAGATGTATTCCTAGAAACTTCATTTTTGGGTGCTACTGTGAAAGAAATTATTTCCTAATATCTCTTAGTGAGTCTGTTATTTGTGTACAAAAAGCTATTGATTTTTGAGTGTTTACCTTTATCTAGCTATTCTGCTGAGACTGTCAATTAAATCTATAAGACTTTTGGCAGAGTTTTTTGGGTCTTTTCTGTAGAGTATCATATTGTCAGAAAATAATGGCAGTTTAACTCCTTCCTTTCCTGTGTTTATTGCTTTAATTTCTTTTTCATGTCTAATTTCTGGGGCTAATGTTTCCAGAACTCTATTGAACAGGAGTGGTGATAGTGGACATCTTTGTCTTATTCTTGATTTTAGTGTTAATTTTTTTCTAGGTTTGGCCATTTAATATGCTGTTGACTATTCATTTTTCATAGATAGCCTTTATCAAGTTGAGATAAAGACCATTGATTCAAATTTTCTGCAGGTTTTTTTATTATGAATGCGTGTTAAATTTTGTCAAATGCTTTCTCTGCATCTATTGAGGTGTTCATATAGTATTTGTTCTTGACTTTGTTAATATAGTGTATTATATTTATTGATTTAGATATGTTGATCCATCCTTGCATACCTGGAATAAATCTGACTTAGTCAGGGTGTATGATCTTCTTGATGAATCTCTGTATTCTGTTTGCCTTTATTTTATTGAGAATTTTTCATCTATATTCATTAGAGATTGGCCTGTAGTTCTCTTTGGCAATTGGGACTTTCCCTGGTTTTGGAATCAAAGTAACACCTGGTTCCAGGAATGAATTTGGAAATATTGCTTGCCTTTCAATTTCATTGAAAAGTTTATAAGATAGTGGCAATAGTTCTTCTCTAAATATCTCGTAGAATTCAGCAGTGAAACCATCAGAACCTGGACTTTTCTTTGTTTATAAAATTTTAATTACATTTTCAATTTTACTGATTGTAACTGGGGTGTATAGAATTTTCTAATTTTTTGTTTAACTTTAGCAATTCATAATTATCTAGAAATCTCTCCATTTCTTCAGTGTTTTCCATTTTATTAGAGTACAGCTTCTTAAAATAGAAATCCTCTGGATTTCTGCAGGATTGGTTGTGACTTCATCTTTTGCATTCCTAAGTACATGGCTTTGAGCCTTTTTTTTTTTCCTTCTTTTTTTTTTTGAGAAGGTTGGCTAAAGGTTTAGAAATTTTATTTATGCTTTGAAAAACCAACTCTTCAATTCATTGATTTTTCTATCATTTTCTTAGTTTCAATTACATTGATTTGTGCTGTAATTCTTGTTCATTTCCTTCCTTGTATGAATTTTGGGCTTTTCTTGCTGTTCTTTTTCTAGGAGTTTAAGATTTATCATTAGGTTGTTTATTAGAGCTTACTCTGTTTTCCTAGTGTGGGCATTTACTGCTATGAATTTTCTAGGTAGAAATGCTTTCATTGTGCCCCATAGATTCCTGTATGTTGTATTGGCATTATCATTTATTTGTAAAAACTAACTAATTTCTTCTTTAATTTCCTCTGTGACCCATTTATTGTTCAGGAGTATTGTTCATTTCCATGTGTTTGTGATATTCTTGCAGTTTCTTATGCTATTGATCTCCAGTTTAATCATACTATGGTCTGATAATATAGATGGATGAATTTCAATTCATTTGCATTTATTTAAACATATTCTAAGAGCTATACGTTTTCTGTTTTGGAGACTGACCCATGTGCAGGTGACAAGAATTTTTAGTCTAATATTGTGGGGTGGAACACTTTGTAGACATCCACTAAGTCCATTTGTTCAAAAGCTTGAGTCAGTTGTAACATTTCATCATTTATTATTTTTGCCTAGATGATCAGTCTATTTGTGACAGATGGGAATTTAGGTCCCCCTCTACGACTGTATTTGTGCTTATTTGCCCTTTCATATCTCTTAGTATTTGTTTGGTGTAGTAGGGGGCATTCATATTTGGTGCATATATAATTTATGATTGTCACCTCTTCCTCTTAGATTGTTTCCTTTACAAGGATATAGTGGCTTTCTTTGTCTCTCTTAATTAGTTTTGGTTTGAAATTTAGTTTTTCTGTGAATAAAATAGCTACTGCTGCTTTTTTCCATGCTCCTATTGGAGGGAGAACTGTTTTCCATCCTTTTACTTTCAGTCTATGAGTTTCTTTTTGAACAAGGTGTGTTTCTTGTACACAACATATTGTTGGATTTTGCCTCTTACTCCTTTCTGTCCCTCTGTGTCTTTTGATTGGTAAATTGAGGCCATTAACACTGATGGTTATAACTGATATGTATTGACTTGTCATTGTCATGTTATTGTACTGTAGTTGACTCTTTTTAATTTTTACTCCTCTCCTTTAGTTTCTTGCCTTGCCTAGTTGATTTGCTTTTTTGAGCCTCAAGTTGTTGTGAACTTCATTGTCTTTTTCTAGGATATTGTTTAGAATTGATGTTTTTGGGGGGAGTGCTGGTTTGGTATTCATGAACTTTCTCAGGTGTTCTTTGTCAGGGAAGTATCTTATTTCCTCATCCATTTTAAAAGAGAGTTTTGCAGGATACGCCAGTCTAGGTTGGATGTTGTTTTCTTTTAGGGCATAGAATACCTCTTTCCAGGCTCTCCTTGACCTGAGGGTTTGTGTTGAAAAGTCTGCAGTGATTCTGACGGGCTTTCCTTTGCATGTGATTTGTTTCTTTTCTCTAACTGCTTTTAATATTTTGTTCTTCTTTGAGTTTCTGGGATCTTGACTATTATATGTCTAGCTGTAGATATTTTAAAAATCATGGCTAGTTGGAGTCCTATATGCCTCACTTATTTGTATGTCAAATTCTTCCCCTCTGTTTGGGAAGTTTTCTGTCATTAATTCTGTGAACATTCGTGTTTTTTTCTCTTGATACTTCATGGATTCCTATCAATCTTATATTATTCTTTCTCACATCATCTAGGCATTGTTGGATCGACTTCTCATGATCTCTTACTGTTTTAAAGAGATCTCTCTTTTCATGGTCACTTACTGCAATCCTTCTATCTTCACATTCATTCATTCTGCTGCAAATATATTTTATAGTTTTTAATCTCCTGGATATCTGTTTGAATCTGTTTCATGGATTCCATTTCTTTCCTATGTTGGGCATTCATGGCTTCTATCATGGTCCTGAAGTCATCTATTTTTTTGTCTGTTTCTGTTCTTGATTCCCTAATTATGTCTTTCATTATGCTTACTATCTTTGTAGTTACTTGGGAAATTATTTCTCTTTTGAATTTTTCTAGAGCCTGATTGATCTGTTTTGTTACTTCCTATGCTATGAGTTCAGGGTGTCCTGGTGTTTGATTGTCAAACTTTTCCATCTTGTTTCCCCTAGAATTTGCTGTTGGTTAACTGGAAATCTGTATTTATACCTTGCTTAACTGTTTTCTCATTTTTATTTTTGTTGTTGGTGCTATCCTTGGTTTAATTCCTGGGTTAGTACTTTGACCTTCTTAAAATATCTGCTTTTCAGATTTTGAGCCTCTAATGACTCAGAGACACTCATTTTCATAACATCAGGAAATACAACTGATTAAATCAATCACAGCGCATGTTAGCCCAATTGATACTCTCAGCCAACACAATAGCATCAAGCACAGATTTGAAATTGACAATTTGTGGTGGTTATTAATCTATTAACCATGTGAATTAAATCAAAATTAAAAACAAGCCCAAAATATGTTTATAGTGAGTAAACTCTTCAATATAGCATCTTTACCCTTCAGGATGCGGACTTAGAAGAAGTTAGAAGGAGAGGAATAGATAAGTAGAAGTATAGCAGAAGGTTTTAAGTGAAGCTAGAGGATACAGGATGATCATGCAAACTCTAGGAATCTGTTGAGGACAAAAGGGAAAGATAGAGTTCAAGAACAAAGAAAAGAATAGAACAACTTAACAGTAATAGGGATACTATAAATTGTACTCACTTTCCTTTGAAACTAATGACAATCAAGAGAAGAAAAAAGAGAGAAAAAATAAAAATAAAGAAGAAATCCAAATTAGGGCAGGGACAAGAACAAAAAGGGAGATGAAGAACAATGTGGGGTAGCAAGGGATTGATTGGGAAAAAGAAGAAAGAAAAAAAGGAAGAAGTTGAAGAGTGTAAAATAATATTTTTTAAAAATAAAATTAAAAATAAGAGGAAAAGAAAGGAACAAAATTTGAAGGGCCTTTTTCAGGGTATAGCTCTGCTATCAGAGTTGACTATGTGGGCAGCAATGTGCAGAACTAAGTCAATTAGTCTCAGCTAGCAAAGGGCAGATACCTGAGATTCAGGCTGAATTCTGATTGCAGCTCCCTCATCTCCTGCAGGTTAAACTCTGTAAGGTTCTGTAGCAGGTTCCAACTGCCTTTTCCCTGAAGATAGTTCAAGTTCTGATGGAAGATGGTGATCCCTACTACTTACCAACTACAGAGGTCTGGTGTGCCTTTATTGCAGTTGTTCACTTCTGTTCTATCTTCTGGAGATCATACAATGGCCTTTATGAACACCTGCGCCTCTGCAGTATACATCCAGGTACCAACACAACCAGGAGGTCTGAGAACATGGGGGGGGTGATACTGCAGGGGCATCTGGGCATCTGGGCAGGCCCATATATTCATCTATTTCATGGCAATTTTATTATGATCAATTATTTTAATATATATAAAATATTCATGTCTAAATTAGTAGTTCTAGGAATGTAAATGTTTGATAACTCTTACTGAAGACCACTCTGCCTGGTGCATTATCTAATCTGATTTCTGTCCCATCTCCTTTGCTATTTTTTATTCCAATAGCCCTCCTCTCCGTATGTTCTCTTATTCTGTAATTTTGCACCTGGGAGAGCTGCTGTAGTTTCAGAAGTTTATATTTTCACTGTATAGAATCATTTAAATAGATGTTGGATAGTTAGACTGGTAACATCATTATTTGCATGAAAAGGGTTCATGCATGGAATCACTTATATAAAACTTCATCTTAAAAATATATAGGTTTATTAAGTGAAATATATTAGACACACAAACTTAAATAGTTTAGGTTTCTCTTTTATGAGAAGCCTAAAATATAAATAAAAGCAAAAAATAAAATAAAAGTAAAATTAAAATAATAGGAAGTAGAGAGATCCATTTCAAGTGGGAAAGGGAACAAGAGATGAAAGGGAGGAGGGAGAGGGGAGAAAAGAAATTAAAAATTTAATTTCTTTTTAAGGAAAAAAGAAATGGAGCTTTTACAAATGGCAAGAAGCAAGAGTTGGCAGGAGCAATGAGGGATAGAAGGTTTATGGGATGAAAAAAGAATTAGGATGTGTTATATATTTGTACCAATTTCCCACCATAAAAGTAATCTTTTTGAACTGTAAATGTGCACTAATAAAATACATAAATCAATATACAGATTTAGTTAGTATGCTGTGACTGTTGTATGTGGAAAACAGGAGCAGATGTGTGTATTAAGCACAGAATGCAAATAACGCTTGCTAGAAACACAGATGTGTCTCTTCCTGCAATGAGGTGGTATGTATGCAAAAGAATACATTTCCCAAAAAGTGGCATTCAAAATGCTGTATTTCCACAAAATCCATTCCTTCCATTAAATAACTTTTCAAGTACTCTGGAATTTATTAGAAATTATAGTGGAAGTTGTTTGTTTTAAAAAGTTATCCTAAATTTCTTCTAGACATGACTCATGAACATTATTTTAATGAAAGAACAGTTTTATATTTTAAAAGTAAAAGTTAACAAAATCTGTTTTTTCTATTATATGATTTGAAAAAAATCCTTTAAAGGTAAATTTATTACTAATTTTTTCACAAATTTATCAATATAAAATTTTTTTATTTGACCAAAATAATTTGGAGGTGCTCTAGATTCCAGTTACTATAACTATAGGGCATTTACTAAGTAGTATTGTAAAAGCACACACAGTGATTTATTTATGTGTTCCTCTTCATTTTACATCAACCCTTGATGAAAGATTCAGTGATTTCCAAGTATGTTTCTCCCAATTCTAAATTAAAACCTTGGGGTGTTGACAATTTTGGAAGCTGGTAGCATTTGATGGGTTATCTAAGATGATATGAATATTCAGTATGCATAAAAACTTGTGTGCTTACCAAAAGTATTGAATTATAATATAATCATAATAGGTAATTTACATTTATTTCAGTGAAACATTTAAGTTTAGGCCTGAAATAAATGAAATTTAAATAAAGTTTATTTGAGTTTTTCCAAAGAAAACTAATGTATTAAATTAGAAAATCATTAACTTATTGGTAATGGTAAAAAACACTGTAAGAGGATTCCATTATTAATTTTCCTTAATATTTTCATTGTTTTCTTATTGTCCTGGATTTTAAACAAAATTTTCATATATAAATTTTCATATATAAAAAATACCAAGGTATTTTTTCTTTGTAAATACCCATAACGTATATAATGTAATTTAAAAATATTTTACCTTAGTGTTAAAAAATATTTCTAAAATTATTACTGTCAGGTTGAAGATATAAAATGAAATATATTCCCTTCAAATTGAAGGTTCGATCTGCAGCAGATAATTGGAATGTAATTTTAATCTTATAATTTTTTAACATGACTTTGCCAAAAATATCAGGGGAAGGAAAGAAATATTAATCAAGTTCTCTAGATTGTTTGGGAATGTTGTATGTGTTATTTTATTTGATCCTTATCAAAAGCTAAAGTAGTGATCATCTCCATTGTATCAAGAAAAAGAAGAGGGATGAACGAGAGAAGGAAAATAAGAAAAATAATTCTTGAGGTTATTAAATTAAGAATCATCCCGTTACACTCAGTAGGTGGCAGAGCTTATAATGCCCAGAAATCTGCCTAGATATGAATCTAAAACATATATTTTCTACTTTAAGTTTCATTTAAAAGAAGAGAAAATATGTATCACCTATCATTCTGACATATGCACGGCTTGCCTTTGGTATATTTCTGTACAGTATGACACAGACCAATAGAGAGGAGACTAGTAAGACTGATCATATAAAAAATTCCAAGTGGATGAATCAAAAATTCTACCATGAAAGTATATGTCTTATTGAAGAAAAAGACTATCATTTTTCTTATTTAAATCAATTACATGTTTGATAATCAATAGCTCTATCTACCAGATTATTTTCCTACTCTTCCTAGTCTCAATATCAGCAGTACCCTTCTCTCTGCCTCCTTGAGTAATAAATGTGAAAGGAAGTTAATCTAAGAAGATACAGATCAAGGAAGAAAATAATTCACTATTGACAATATAGTACTTTAGAAATGTAATGTTTTATGCTTTATAAAAGAAAGAAGTTATATTTGTAGTTTTGATAAAAAACATTTAGTAAACCATCTCATAAATGCCATATTCCTCCTGAAATCCTTGAATTCAAAAAACTGCTCATTTGAAAGTAAAAGATCTCAGCCCCTCTTGGTTAACAGTGATTAACAAAAGTATATTTGGCTTTAACTATTTTGTTATGATGCTATCACCGTTTGAGATGAAGCTACTCCAAGGTAAGTTTATAAGGCAAATCCCTTAGTAATTAAATACTTAAACAATGGAGAGAATATCATTGTACTCTTTTTAATTCTAAACAATAAATAAATGAATAAGAAAATTAAAGTTATACCTAAAAGTATGCTCTGCCATTTTGATTTTAGGATATTCGGATAACCATTTTAAATGATTGGATTTCCTATGGTGTTTGAGATTTTGAGTTTGGGCAGAAAGGAAGGTAACACTGATGTGTTCCTCCTGGTTTCAACAATCAGTGCAAAAGAGACAGACAGCAAGAGATCAGCACATCTTTGGGGTATCCAAAAGAGAAACATAGGTGTGTCCATCACCAGCAGTATGATCGCTACCAAGTTTTTCATATTTGGATGAATTTATACAACATGAAAAATAGATGGTTTTGACTTACATATATATTGATTACAGTCAATACATTTTCTTTTCCAATAAGAACAGCAGCCCTCGACATTTTTATCAAGCTTTACAGATGCTTTAGCAGATTTTTGAAGGCAAATTATCACCATAAGTTTCATATAGGAAGTAGATTGAAATAAAAGGCAATTTTGATTTGAAAATATTACAGTAAAACAATATGAATTAGGGAAATTACAATCTTAAGCAATCCTAAAACCATGTGTTGTGTTCCTAGGTATCTTCTTTATTCTACATTTTCTGTACTCAGGGTCTCATTGTCTTCTAGGAAGACACAAAAGCAAGGAGAAATTGGTTATGTCCTGTAGAAAAGCACTCAAATATCTCAAGTGACTTTTACCTGTTTGAAAGAACACAGGAGAAGATCTAAATAAACTTTCAAGTGAGTATCAAGAACACTTAACAAAGAATAAGGTATCAGCCCTGTGAGCAAATCTTGAAGAGTAAATAAACCTTATCAACACAGAGTGTGTTACACAGAGGAAGCAGGTAGGCAGAGTCTCTACAGCAAGATAATACAAAAGTGTGACTAGGACACTCTATTTGAAGAGCACTGGTTAGAGATGAGCATGGAAAAGAGAGTTGAGTCATTTCACTTATATAAAAGCATTAGCATTTAATGTGGGGAAATAGAACAGAGTTGCTAAAGGGTTTTAAGAAGAAGAAGCTTTAGCCTTAGAAATATCTCTTTGAATAGGTTACTATAAAACTGCTGAAACATTACCAGAAATCTCTGTAGTAGGCTCCAGTCTCCTGCTCAGTTTAACACAGAAGGCTGGGGGGGGGGGGAAACAAAAAACTGATAGAACTAAGAGAGACAGAAACTGGGGACCCAGGATGGCCAATGCTAGTGCAAGCAATGAAGGCACTCCACCATCGAAGCCACTGATTTTTTTTTTAAATAATCAATTAGGGTAAAGGCAAGCTATGTGTGAGGGTGGGACTACATGTGAGGACATGCAATTGTGCTGTTTCCATGGAAACTAGTGGGAGCAAGGCAAATAAAGGACAAGACAAAGTATTCTCAAATATACAATTGTAATTAGAACCTTGTCTTTCTAGTTAAGAGGTTTGAATTGTGGGAATAGAATTTGGGTGCAAGTTACTCTGACCTCAACATGTAGACTGTGGTAGGACTCACTTCTACAAACAAGCCAATTGTGGTGCTAATATTTTACAGCCTGCACTATTTGCAGCCTGCTTTGGGCATAATCAATACTGCATTATTCCCTATAGTAAGTGGAGGTTGAATTTGAGGTGAAAACACTGTCTGAGCAAATCCTGTTTTTTTTTTTTTTTCTCATTGAGTTTATTGGTACTTTTTAGGTATGCAGTACAGTTACATTCATCACTGGGATCTTGTACCTTTACATGACAGGTCTTGATTCTCATTTTTCCCCATACCCCTGCCCTCCCTTCACCTGCTTCTCCCTTCCCTATTTTCAAAAACTTTGTTAAATGAATCTCTGACAGGTACAAACTTGGAGTTGGACCACATATTTTAGTAGCAATGACTGTGTGTGTGTGTTTGTGCGCTCATGGTGGTGGTGCTGGTGGTGTGTTTATGTGTGTATGTATGTGTGGTATCTATGTTCAGAAACCAAGCATTCTCAGCAAGTCACAGGACACCCGTATCCCTCATGATATACAGGTTTCCAAGCTTGGAGATATTTATTACAATATATGCAAAAAAACAAAGATGGAATCATGGCAAGCAATTAAAAAAAGGCACCCATGACTGTCATCTTGTTAAATAGATAAAAGAGATTATTTAGTATGAATACATCATTTAATATAGCCTATAGAAGGATTTATTTTTGTTGGAAAAAGTTTCTCTAAAAGTTTTGAAATGAGATTTTTTTCTGAACCAAAAATATCTCTAAGGATTGATTTTTCATTTAAAATATTGAGAGGTTCACAATTTTTTAAATTAGGAAACTATAGTTTTGAACTAATTAAAATATTACATCATTTTTATATTAGCATTGGTTTCAAGAAGCAGGAAAGTTTTTTTTATTTTATTCAATGGAATTAAGACTAAGAATATTTCAGTTATATTTAGTTACATGCTTTACTAATAAACTTTTAAATATACTTGAAAATTGAATTATTAATTTTTATTCTCATAAAATTTCAAAGGAATATACAAAGTAGTTTTCTACATTATATTTATTTACTTTTAAACCATTTATAACTTTAATATGGAAAATGTGGGTTTAGAAATTTATGAACAAAATCTTAATGTTTTAAAGCTAATTTTTAGAATAAGTTATTATTCCTTTGGTTTTCTAATTTTTGTTGTTGTTGTTTTTAAAACAGAGTCTCACTATCTAGTTGAGACTGACCTGGAACTCACTAGGTAGCCCAGGCTGGTCTCAAACTCACAGCAATCCTTCTGCCTCAGCCTCCCGAGTGCTGAGATTACAGGCGTGCGCCACCGAACCCGGCCCTGGTTTTCTACTATTTCAAAAACACTAAATCAATGATTGGTAAAAACATAGTTCATTAAAACTTACAGGTGAGAAGAATGTAGGGCTAGTTTTGGGCTCAAGGATGTACTTATAAATATCATTTATTTTTCTGAGTCCTTTAAATATATGAACTCATTTAATCATGAAAAATATTTATGTTGCAAATCATTTTATTATGATCATGATTATCATTATCTCTACTTTAAATATGAGGAAAGTGAAAGGAGAAAAGGTAAGTAATAAAGTCAAGTTCACACAGCTGATAAGGGCAAAATCCAAAAGTTAAATTCTACAAAGTATGGACTCTCCTACCAAGGGGGCCAAAGACCAAAACTTTAGTCTTCATGTTATCTGTTTCACCTTTGTTCTATTGCTGCTGGATTTTGATATCATCTAATGAAATTCATCCTAAATTATGTGGATTTGAATGGCCTTATTAAAAGTGAGTTAGCCTGTAGATGAAAATCATTAATAGCATGCCACAGGACAGGACTTCTAAACACACAGAGAATCCAGTTTGCCTTTATTCTGTCCTATTTAACATTTCAATTGTGTATTTTGTGAAAAGACAAAAGGCTTACACATCAAAATTGCAGAGACTTAAACCCACAGAGCTCCAAATGCAAGAGAAAAGTATTAAGATCTTAAAATGGCCATGATAGAATAAAAATTTTGCTTGTTTAACAGGGCCAACATTTAATTACTAATTGGAAATTTAAAAGGACAGAAGCAAAAGTAAACAATACACAAAACAAAATTAGAAAGACCATCTTGACCACAACTCACTTGGAAGGAGACTGAAGAGTGTTAGATCACTGCAGATTTCAGGAAACAAACCAGATGACATCATTTAACAGCAGCCAGTATCAACAACAAATTCTTCTTGCAATATTAGGTAAGGGGAAAAAATGAGAATCAAGACTTGTCATGTAGAGGTACAAGATCCCAACAATGAATGTAACTGTACTGTATCCCTAAAATGTACCAATAAACTCAATTAAAGCTGAAAAAAATAAATAAAAAAATAAATAAAAATATTACTTGAGTCACATTTAGAATATTAAATCCAGTTATAGATATCACAATTTAGTACTAAGCAGAGAGAATTCTGAATAAAAAATAAGGCTTATTTTGTCTCAAGTCTCAAAGAGAAAATGTGAGATGAGTGGATAGGAGTTGCAAGAAGATAACACTGTTTAAATAACATACATGTTTTTCTTGTGAAAAATTGAGTACTCCATCTTCTGAAGTAACCAAGCAGGGCATGAATAAATATCAACTGTAATTTTGCAGAGCTCTCTTTTGGAATTCTATTTAAATGATCACTGAGATCTTTCCAATACAAGATTTTATTAAGAAACATGTTTATATCACATCTCTATTTTAGTCTGATCTGAAATTTTATCAAATGGCACTTAAGTTTAATTAAACAAACTAAATATTTTAATTTACTACTTTTTATTCAAGAACAGAAAATGAAGTGTAAATATATCATTACAGGAAAAAATACATGAAACAAAACTGATTCAACAAATGATTTTGCAATGAATATTTTGTGATAACACTCAAATTTATTTTCTAAATCACAACAGAGTGAAATAATTTAAAATATGTTTCATGTGTTTCTATAAAGCAAAGCTAATTAATGATAGGGAGTGTGCCTTTTTTTCCTCTCAGGAAGATGTCACTGCTCAGAAAATCTAATTAAAACAATTGACTATTTATGCTCATCAAGGCTTTTTGCTTAATCGAGATTGAATATTCTGCAATGCAGCTTTAAAAATAAACACTGCAAGAATCTATATTTCATAGTGCAGTAGGACAACTGTATCTTCAGACAGAGGAGTTAGGCTGCAGTGTAATAGCACCATTTTCAAAGCGTATTGTTGACTATACTGAAACCTTATTTTCTAAGTTCTTGTTTAATTTCAGTTATGAAAGCTTGAACTGCTGAAACAGCCCATTTGTTCTTTATCAGCGACACTAGAGGCTCTAGAAACAACTTCCAGCTAAGCTAATTATTTTAAACACAAAAGTTCAGCTGACTCTACAGCTCAGACCCAACAGGCAACACATAAGTTTTTAACAAAAGACAAAACTGAAAGAAAAAAAAAAAAAAGAGAAAATGCACTGAGCTTTTCTTAGAATGTAGATAACTGCTGCACAGTGCAAGTCTGATTTGGCTTTTTTTTCTGCATTTTGAATGTCCTCTATCTTTATGAGATGGAAAAGATAGTGCCCTTTTCCCGGAACCATGAAACTGTTGGGTAGCCAAAATTTTTCAGATTTGATTTTAATAGTGTCCTAACAACTTAAGAAATGCAACCATAGCAAAGAATGCCACATGGTGACATTTTCATGTTTAAATCCAAACTCAAGTTAAATGTTTATGTTTTCAGTGGCTTTAAGAAGTATTTCAGTCTTTCAACTTTTACCTATCAAATCCATTTCTTGCCGAATGGCTTGGTGATATCTAGGACATATAGAATAATGTCCATAGGTTAAAAAAAAATTGTAGCCCAGAAGTTTCAATATTTATTGTCACTATTTTTTTAATTTTTCAATTCTGTATCTTTAAGTTGTGATGTAAGTTAGGTGACCTGTTATGAATGACAAATTTTGGTCAAAATTTGGTTGAGAAAATGGTTCATTCTCTCCTCCTTTGTATATTTTCTCTTCCTTTTCATTTCTTTCTTTCTGTTATTTCTTTCCTCTTCTTCCTCTATTTTAGTTTTTAAAAAACGTATGCTGTAAAAAGTTGAATAAAGTAGTATTTCCTTTTTATAGGTTTTTTCTGGCTTTAGTCATAAAATATTCTTATGAAGATGTAATGTTAAATGCAGGCCAAGTATCAAAATTGATCAAAAAATTCTGTGCTTGCTTTCTTATGATACCAAGCAGTTACATATTATGTACTTTTCTGTGTGTATTTAAAATAATTGAATTTGAAAACTTCATCTATATAAATTTAAAAGGCTTTTATATTATTTCCAGTTTCATTTTTAAAAATTTTAGAGCTTAGCTTGTTTCTACAAAATGATAGTCTTTCAAAAAACCATTTTAAAGACTTACAAACCCTTATTCCATATCTCACAGTGTGTCTGGTATTTGCATCTACCAATATGTGTGTGAGTTCATCCATTCCTCTACATTTAGCTTAACTAATACATTCAGTAATAAAAATTGATGTCAAATACCAGGAGATCTAAGCTCACCTGATCACATTTTTTGATATTTTGTTAAATCCCCTACTTATTGACTGAAGTTGTACAATGACAAATCGTGAAGTCCTCGTGCCCTAATTTGAGATGCCTACATGATATTACTCATATGCTGCGACAAAATAGAATTAAAAATTGGGAGCTGGAACGAGGAGAAAGAAGTGAGCCACAACCTATTTGAAGTGCTTTACTCAGGACATTTCCAACTGGGATCTTTCTCAGTTTTCCTTTGGGGTTGTTCCATGGCAAGAAAATGGGGGAAAAAAAAAACTAAAAAATTCTGTCATAGCAAATTTTATGTGTGAGGAGGGCCTCTCCTGCCAAAAAGATCACAGACCAATGCTGCTGCCTCAATTTCTATTTTAATAGCCAATGGGGCCTTTCCACTTAAAGAACATTCCAAGGACTGGTGGAGAATGAGCAGAAGAAACCTAGCAACAGGATTTTTTTTTTTAAGATGATACTAAAATGTACTCAGTCAGCATATGCTTTAGCCTTTCTTATAACAACTCTAATACTTTTTAGTAAAGTGCTGAAGGAGCAGCCAAACCAGTGTGAGACTGCCCTACTACTCACTAAAGGGAATAATGGCAATCTAGCCATGAACGTGACTGATTCCACTACGCCAGAGCAAGGACCTGTCTTTCCTGAGGCTAGGTCTCTTGGATACTAAAACTTTAATTGGGAGCCTGAAGGACCCGTAGAAATATTCAGAGTGAAACAATGTTAACCATCTTTGTTGAGACACTTAAGTAAAAAAAGGGGGAAGAAAGGTTAAATTCTGGCGTACACAGGTTTCAAAATAAAGGGTTCACATTTCTGAATAAAAAATGGTTCACTCTTTTCTCTAGGCAGTTAATGAATAGGTTAGAAAGACGGTAAATCTGTCTTTAGCATTCATCTATTTTTTATTAATAGCTATATCTCTAAGAATAAATCTTTGCGTATGAACATATGCAATAATGCAGAAGAAATTATTGTGGTATTAAGCAAAGATCTCTTCCTTTTTTTGACCTTCATGCCATTTATGATCTGACTTGCTTTTTTAACAAACACTGTAATTTTCCTAAAAGGTGTGAAATTATAATAAAATAGTCAAAAAAAAATTATGTTTAATCTGTTAGATTTTAAATACAGTACAAAATATGACATCTAGGACATTTAGGGGCTGGTAGTCATGGAAGGAGGCCATAATTGTGTGTAATGTCTGGGCCTGAGCTTGATAATGTCCCCTGCAGGAAGGACATGAGACGAGCAGGCCCTGCGGCTCTTCAGGTACTCCTATCTGAAAAGCAGAAGAAGACACACGTTTTTATCATCCAAAGCAATCGTTTGACAATATAAGCATTTCTTTAATGCATAAAAGATATGTTTAACACAAACACAAAGTAAAATAGTAATGGTTGCTATAATTAAAGGTCACTTTTGTCTCTCCTAAAAGATATAAATGCACAAAGCTACACTATAAATACTGAAGGGAAATTTTGTGGAGTTGTTTGTGGATGTGATCACAAATAAGTTTAAATTGAGTAACAGAGTTTTCTGTACCTCCGTAATCCTTTCTTTAAAAGTAAATCTCCTTCTACGAACAGCCTGACCTGGTGGCAAAGTGATTGGTAAAGTTTGAAAGACATCTACTGCCTTGCCCCAAAATATTTCTGCTACTAACCTGAGGTGTTACCAGAAACTTCTCACCATTCCTTTGGGAAATTTCCTCTAAAACGTCCCATAAAATAGAACTATTTTACCTATGTCATAGTGGTTATATAATAACCCAGTATTACAGATTAACAAGGCCTTGCTTATTCATTCTGCAAAACAGTTTAGGCTAAGGATGGAGAAATTCGAATTTCAGAACGAATGAATCCAGGACTGATACACATTTATAGGTGATTCCCGAGGTGCCGTAAGTCCTGAGATCAAGAAGGGGCTGCTTCTAGACAGACTTCCTCCATCGAAGAGCTATACTGAGAGTTAAATGAATGAGTAAACCAGTACAGTTCATATGGTTATGCTAGGATTGTAGAAAAATCAACACAATGTTCATGGATAGCACGAAAATTTAGCAAATGTAAGATCAAGAGTATTCATTTTCATACAGTCCCAGCGATGGGTTTGAAGTTGGTGACTGAGTCACTTCCCTGACTAGTTGCTGTAGCCTGTTCTACAGATTCATGGGCTTTTATTCTTTTGTCCATCTCTAGGTTATGTTCTTTAGTTTTAAATCTGTGTTCTTGAATGGCCCTTGTATTATGGGATGAATGAAAATAAAACTTCTCACATTAATATTTTATATCCCCGTTACTTCATCTTCACTCTCTTTTCCTCCCTCGCACAGTTGCCCAAAACCACCTCTCCATCTGTAACTGTATCACGCATATTATACCAATGGGGTGTGAAAGAAAGCTTGAAAAATGACATGAGAAAAAGAAAAAAAAAGAAAACAAGGAAAGGAGGAAGAAAGAGAGAAAGACTGAGAAAAACATTTCTAATCACTTAATTTTTTCCTCCAAGAAAGGAAAACTATGAGTAAATGAGATATAGCAATTGATTTACCATTTGTGAGATTTACACGTTTGCATACTTTGCTGAGTTGAGCGGGTATTGAGTGGAAGCCTTAGTGGCTGGGACAGATTCAGGGTCATAAGGTACCAGCAGCTTTCTGTCTCTCTCGTTTCGCTATCGCTGGGATAGATACAAGGTCATACCAGCAGCTTTCTCTTTCAGCTCATTATCGCCCTTCCAGAATGGAATTCTTTATATGATTATATCATGCCAACTAATTCGCTTCCTTTGCAGGTTAAACAAGCTTGAATATTAACATGCACTTCTCGTGGGGTGTTCTACAAAAGTATGAAAATTGAATTGCATTTCAAAATTATCTTTATCCATGAAAACCCAATATTATATCACTTCAAATTCTGCTGTTGCCACAGAAGGTGAACAAGCCCATCTAGTTTTTTTTTTTTTTAAATAACTGTGGAGAAACTGTTTACTTTGTCAAGGTTCATGATTTCATGGGTCATTAGCCATGCATGCAGCTATTATACAAAAACTGCCCAGGCAGCAACTTTTCTAAACAGATCTCTGGAACAACCCCATTGTCCCCTGGTCTTTTATGGCAGCACCCTTTCACTTGCTTTTTAAGCCACAGCCTCAAAGTCTGCTTTGACCATAGAGGACATCAAGCTTCTGTAAGCAGGGCTCATTTTGCTACCTTATTTATTAATTTGCCTACAAAAGCACAAAGTGCCTATGTACAATGTAAAGTCCTTTGCTTCTTTATGTTTCTTTTACCAGTACACAGAACTTACATATGATAGGCATACCATAAATATTGTATGCTGGTAGTTGTGAATAAACCTGGACTTGTAAACTGTTTTCTTCAGCAACCTGATGGAGTTAGCAAGTATGACCTTCCCGACTATGCTTGGAAAAGGCTTGTAAGACAGAATAGATAGCCTGCAATTCAACACCAGTAATTTCTCAGTAGATCTCTAAAAAGGGATTGTGGAAGCCTTGAACTATTTTAGAATTATGAGGTGAACTGATGCTTCCAGAATTTTGTGAATAGTGTGTTACTGTTCTTCAGAGAATCCTTGTGAGCACATCAGAGCCAGCAAATAACTGGGAGAAATAAAATGGGGGTGAAAGAAATGTGGCGCACATTATTCGACAAGACCTTGGCTCCAGAAGAGGTATAATTTTATCATTTATAAAACTGCTGCTTCTTGATGCCTACATCTAAACAAAATGTAAAAAAAAAAATTATAACTGGAAAAGAAGATAAACAAGCACTGCTTAATTTTCTAAGGAAATAGTATAACAGATATAGTCAGATCTGATAGATGATGATTGATAGATATTTTAAATGTGCCTCTGACAGTTTACAAGATTTGTGCAAGTGCAGAAGGAATGTCTCCCACATACCTTGGCAGCAAGTATGCACATGATGTGGTTTTTCTCAGGGAGCAGGGTTGTGTTCTTGTAGAACATTTCCATAATGCTTCTGCTTATAATCATTAAGAAAAAAAGAAAGAAAGAAAGAAAGAAAGAAAGAAAGAAAGAAAGAAAGAAAGAAAGAAAGAAAGAAAGAAAGAAAGATAAACACAGTATGGTAAAACTATAAAGGACTGAGAAGATTTTATATCATTCTCTGGAGGGTGAGAAGTCTCCCAGACATAGGTACAGGAAAATTGTTACATAGAAAATAGGTTTCTCAGAAGTTCTTGTGACATTTTACTTTTTAGTACTGTAAATAACTGAATGGAATACTTTTTTCAACCTGCAAAACTTTGGTCACTCCATTCTTTTAGTTAGGTGTCCAACAAATAAACTAGAGCTCTAATAAAAATTAAACAAGTATATGATTGAAGAAGACAGTCTTGTGTTGTGTTTACTCTCAAAGGTCACTGGTTTTTACAAAAGTACTAAAAATACTAAAAAATACTAAAAATGTTTACATAGCCCCCTATTTTTTTTCATGACACTCAGACTCAGGAACTTTTGCTTGTGAGGCAGGCTACATAGCCTCTTTTGGATACACACATGAAAAGTATCTAATTTTCTTCCATGCAAATCATTCATTCCTAAATTATAGGAATCTATTTTTACATAGGTGATTTAATATCTCAAGATAATTTTACAACATGGACACATACATTATATTCATATCCAAGCATATAAGAGAGGGAGAGAGAGAGAAATCAGGAGAAAAAAAATAGGACAAAAAGAGAAATGGGGAAAGAGGAAAAAAGAATCACTACACAAACTAAGTGTAATCTAAATAGAATGTGAAGAAAGTTTTTAGTTATATCAGAAATATTTAAGGAAAAATAATTTTTAATATTCTACAACAGAAAAAAATATAAAGTGCTTAGGGCTACTCGACAAAAATAAGATATAAAGAATAATGCTAAATTTTACTAATAAAATTAAAAGGATAAATACATAATTCTGCTTATTGATAGGAAGTCTGGTTAATATAGAAACATTGATTGTTCTCAAAGTAATTTATTGACTTTGAGAAATTCAATTCAAATAACATGGCAAATTTTGAGCAACTAAAAATTTTTGGAACACAAAAAATAATCACCAAATCTGCCTCTAATTCTATCAAGTGTAGAATAATCCAAAATAATAATATATATATAATTATACATAAAGACATATAATTATAAACACATACATAATACATATATGAAGATATGTGTACACACATGTAATACATGTATTAAAATATTCATAATGACATGTATGTATAAATATATATACACACACATATTCTGGGAGGTTAGAAGAAGAGCAACTAGAAGCCATATAAAATTAACAGAATAAACAGAGCAGAAAAGAACCAATTCTAAAACCATTTTAATATGTTAAAGTTGAGATGGGGCTGGGAATTTAGCTCAGCGGTTCGGTGGCCTGCCTTGCAAGCACAAATACCCAAGTTCAATCCCCGGTACCAAAAAAAAAAAAAAGGTCAGATCACAAGTTATTGAATTATTGAATTTTTTTTTTTTGGTTTTGTTGGGACGCAGATTCATTATTTGACAGAAAAACCCCAAATATAAATAATTAAAATAAGTTACTATTTAATTATTTTTTGCATAAAAACCACATTTTACAATGGTAAATGTGCATGCATTTCAATAATGCTTTATTCATTAAATAGTGACATAAAACTCAAAAAAACAAATATATTGTTCTGCTTTCAAAGTGTAGAGCAATAGAATTTCCCTTCTACTTACAAACAACAACAAAATGTTATCCTTGCCAACTTCTAAAGTGTGAATATATATCCCAAAGTTCATATGCTAAAGTTTAATTATTGCCCCTGTGATAGTATTAATAGGGCTTACTTTGAGGCTGTGATTAAGCTAGGTGGTCTCTGCCTCCATGAATAAGATTAATGCCTTATAAAAAGACAAGTGTTTTCCTCTTTGCCCCTCCATCTTTGACAGGGAGAATGGCAGCTACAGTATAACCCTGGAAGTAGAAAGGGGCTTTCAACGGACACTGAATCTGTGAGTGCTTAAATCTTTAACTTCCTAGTTTCTTCACCTGTGAACAGTAGGTTTATGACCCTTATAAATTGTTCAATATCAGACATTTTGTTACAACAGCCAAAATACATCAATATCATCTCTTAATAATTTAGTTTTTACTGGTTTCCCATCAATCAAATGTTCTTGCTCTCCTATACATAGTGCTATTTTTTCTTCTTAACCAAAAATAACACTAAAAATCATCTCAAGCAGATTTAGCATTTGTTATCACTGTGTTTGTGAACTAAGAGATACCAGTTTATCTTGACTCTGAAAGAAAACACAAGTAATTGGTGTCTGCAAGCCAAAGATAAACTGAGATAAACTTTGATTGGATTGATAAATTCAACTGAATAAGATAAATGTATCTAAATCAGTTATGCTATAATCCTAGTTTTTCTGCAAATCAAAGATGGAAAATAAATACCCTGAGAAATTAGCTCAAAAATATTTGAAGTTTATCTGAGACATCATGGAGGACCAGAAATGAAAGTTTATATCCCACCCACGACATAGATATTAATTGAGACTGTTCAGCCCAGAGAACTGATGGCTAAATACTTCCATCATACCATTTCACCAGGTGAACATTTCCATTCTAGAAGAGAGGAATAACAACAAATTTAAAAAAAGAAAAGAAATCAGACTGAAACACAACCATTAAGGGCACTAACTTCTGTAGCTCAGTGTCCAGCACGTAGGGCAGGTCATGTGATTTGTGAACTCCTACGGACTTGGGGGGCCCCACTCTGTGGCACGGCAGTTGCAGCCCTCGTGGCCTTTATTTTAGGTTGGCTCCACTAAGTGCCTGTAACTTTCCTCAGCAGACATTCCACATTTTTTTTTATCTTATTGAGTTTATTGGTACATTTCAGGTATACAGTACAGTTACATTCATCATTGGGATCTTGTACCTTTACATGGCAGATCTTGGTTATCATTTTTTTCCCCATACCACTGCCCTCCCTTCAACCCCTCCCCTATTTACAAAGACTTTGTTCCCATTTTTTCCTTTTCTCATATTTTTCTTGTCCCTTATTTCCTTTCCCCTATTTTTCCCACTTCCCTTACAACTTTAGCCCTTTTCTTCCTATTTCATATTATCAGTTATACAATTTGGATCTTACTTAAACTTTCAGTTTATTCACACCAGAGAAACTATTCAGTATTTACACATGTGTCTTATTTATTTCATTTAGGAGTATGGCCTCAATAATATGCATCCATTTTCCTATGAATAATTCTAGTTTCTCATTCTTTATGGCTTAGTACTACTCCATTTTATAGAAAAACTACATCTTTTTTGTCCGGTCTCCAACTCATGGGCAATTGGGCTGTTTCCAAGTTTTAGCTATTATAAACTGTGCCTTTATAATTCCACATTTTTGACATTCCTAATTTCCTGTGATGACCATTACACTTTGAGCTGCACTCTGGGCCTTACTCTTACAACTTCATGTGTATTGCCTTCTCAGAGGCACTTTGCCTGGCCTCCCAGGCCTTGTTCTGAAATATGGAAAGCAGCAGCTATGAATTGTGTGTGTGTGTGTGTGTGTGTGTGTGTGTGTCTGTGTCTGTGTGTGCATGTGTGTGTGTATAATCTTGATTAGAGTCTTTTGTACATATGTATCCAGAATAAAGAACTCTCTCTATATAAATACCTAATTAAAAACCGAACAGATGATCTGATCACTTTTTAAGAAAGATATATAAATAGCCAGTAATAACAACGAAATATACTCAAATCACTAATCATTAAGTAAAAACAAACCAAAACCGCAAAGATAAGCCATCTCATGTACACCAAATGACTGTAATCAAAAACAGGTAAGGAGAGGATACAGAGAGATTGAAACTTCCAATACAGTAGTGGTAGGAGTTTAAGTCGGTGAAGCCCTTTTGTGAAATATAATTAAATTTCCATAAAATATTAAGCATTAATTAACACATGATCCAACAATTCACTTTCAAAAGAAATGGCTTTTGTGCATTTGTCCCTAGGCTCTTTATTAGCATTGTAGGCTGAAACTTATTAGCTCAAAAGCCCCCTTCTGCCAAATTCAAATATGATTACATTCAATTTTTTAAATAGCCCACAAAAGCAAACTTTTAGCCATTTGGAGATTGTCTGTTTTGCAGCTCCGTGAATCACTTCTGAAGGCAGTTATGTGTTGATCTGATGGGGATTTACTATTATAACTTCTACTGCCCTTCGGAGTGCCTGACCCAGACACTCAGCCTTTTGAGAGACCTCTCCCAGAAAAATAGATCCACCTTTTATTCCCCCTATGATGTGAGAAATCTCATACTGTCTTTTCACCCCTCTCTGGCTTCCTCCCCACAGGACTCTGGGAATCAGGAGCCCTGCCAGAAACAAGTAGCCAGAGGATGTACACTCCCTCCCTGACCTTCATGACTTCCTGTTTCTATCAAGAAATACTATGAGATGAGCAGGTAAAATTGTTATGGCTTCTACACTTTATTTGAATCATAAAATGTTGAAGCCAGTAACTGCCTGTTTTAAATCATATGCAGTCATATGTTACTTACTGATGAAGATACATCCTGGGAAATGTGTTCTTAGGTGATTTTGTCACTGTGTGAACATCAAGTCGTGTACTCGCACAAACTCAAATATTTATATTCAATTACTCACTCAGGTCTCCTGATGAATAAAGATACACAGTAAATACAAAATGCAGGGGAATGCTACTGGCACAACTGCTTTGTCATAAACTATTTTACTCATAAAAAAAGGAATACACTTTAATATAATGATTAAAACTTGTATAGCAACTAATAAACCACCAATATAGTCACATTATTATTATAAATACAGTGTGCCTCCTAACATTTAAAAAAATTGGAAAATGACAGATTAGAGATGAAAAATTTCCATTGCCTAGAATTTTTAGTTTCCTATGTTAAGATTCACAGATACTTCTATTTCACTATGATTTTCTATACTGTTTAATAGCAGATCATGGCTGTACAGGTGTGCGACTTAGAAGCTATAGTCTATAGCATACACATATAGTATATACCATGTGCAATTCTGTAAATATATTCTACACGATTTCCACAATATGAAGTCACCTGACAGTACATTTCACAAGAAAGTGCTGTCATTAAGTAACATATGACTGAATTATGTGCTGTATTTGTGTATGGTATACTCTTTATATTGGCAGTACAATAAATTTATGTCAGGATCATCATAAATATGTGAATAATGTATGACACTGCAATATTACTATGGCTACTACGTCTCAAAACAATAGAAACATTCCTCTCCTATTATAATTTTTTGGACTGCTATTATATCTGAATGTGGCCCAACATGGACTAAAGCATCCTTACATAGTATGTAACTGTCCTACATTGTCATAATTAAAACAATCCTCAGTCATCACAAGAGCTACAGAAAGTAGCGAACTAAGACATTCTAAGTAAACATCACTAATTCAAAACAATTAAAATCCGAAATGATGCAAAATTCACAATTTTTAAAATATTGACATGATTCAACAAGTGGAAATTGCATTAACTAACTTCGTGTGACTGGTCAAAGACAAGGCATGGGCACATTAAAAATATTGTATAAATTCTCTTTAAATTGTGTATACAGGGTACATATGAAATATGAAACAACTTCATGTTTAGACTTTCATCTCATCCCTAAGCTATTTCATAATAGATGTGTGTGTATAAAATGTTCCAAAATATAAAAAAGATCCAAAATCTAAAGCACCCCTTGTTTCAGAAAATTTTAGATGACTCTTCAACTTGAATATAAATCAAAATGGATTATTTGGATTCAAATAATCTTGCAGGATAGGGAGACAGAGGGCAGCATAGGGAGATCGAGAGAGAAGGAAAGGGAGAAGGGGAGGGAGTGGTAGAGAGAAAGAGACAGAGAGAATTTTAAAGATGCAAATACAAAACAAATATTAAAATGGAAGGTATGACTTAAGATACCAACTACTTTAAACACAAATACTGTAGATTTAACATGACAATCAAAAGACTGAGATCAAAACATGAATGAATAATATGACCACCTGCTGCACAAATTTAATGGCATAGGTATTAAAACCATACAAAGTTATATACCATGTAAATATGAATCAGAAAGGTGTGAGGGTAATGTCTGATAAAGCATATTTCAGACAAGAGATAATTACTAGAGACAATGAGAGATATCTCGTCATAGCCAAAAAGAGAAAAATCAACCCATGCGAAAGATGTCATAATGCTAAATGTGTAGGCACAAGGCAGCAGACCCTCAAAACACATGAAGAAAACTCACAGAGATGAAGGAGAAACTGATAAATCCACAATTATAGCTGCTGACTTCAAGATCCAGGGCACACACTTTAGGTTTGAACACACTGAAGTTTTGTCGTCAATCCTCTTGATAATATTGACATAATTTCCTCTATTATGTCTTCTTGAAATGGTTAATAAAGTTTTTCAGTGGAACCATATAAGCCTAGAATTCTCTGTATGAGTTCTTACAACTCATGAGAATCCACAATCATCTCAATAAAATCACTGAGATAATTATTTTACTGATTTTAAAAACATGTTTCATTTTAAAGCTATAGAACCACCACAGATTAATTTATTCTTTCCTTTCTCTTTTTATTGTTATTATTTTAGTAATATTTAGGTTTAAACATGGCTCTTATAGATTGTAAATAGTTGGATTTTAAACTAACAATTTGCTTTGTAAGTGAATAAATGTTGAACTAAATTCTTTAAAAATGAGCATGATGGCTTAAGGCTGCGACAGGAGGATTGGCATGAGTTGCAGGCCAGCCTGGACTACACATTGAGTTCAAATCCAACCTGAAGTACAGAGTGAGACCCTTTTTAAAAAATGAATAAATAAATAAAGCAGTAGATTTCAAAGCAAAGTGAAAATAAAACAAAAAACAAGTAACATGTTTTAAGGCAAAAGAAAATTCCAAAATGTCAAATAATTATTGGCAAAATTACCTGGCCTACAATATAAACCTTGGATACAGTGAGGGGAAAAGATTAAGTAATGGAGATACTGTAGCCAGTGGTGTAATTTTGTAAATGGTACCCTGCATTGAGGAGTGCCAACACAGGAGACAGTTTTATTTTTTGCTCCCTCTTAAGTAGCTGGTTTGGGAGGGTAGATTTCCTGTTATAAACAAGTTGCTTTCAACAAGAACAGACACTATAGTGACAAATAAACCAAAGAGAGAAGAGTCATCCACACTTTCCAAATCCACAGTTCTGATTCTTACTGCTTTTCCAAATCTTAAATCAATATTATAATCATTAGTCAATCAGCACCTGTAACTATGTCATAGGTTATTTTAAAAGCAGCATGCTTACAAATAATTCTCTTGCTTTTCCTTCGAGCTTTGTATGAGAACATTATCTACTATGACTATTTCAAATAGGAACCATGGATTCCACTCTTGAACATTCTCTTCCCAAAAAGGTTTACATACAAACATTTGCTAAATTTAGTGTATTCACCTTCTTTCTTTCCCCTCAGTCCGGGCTTGGCTTCAGGCCATTGTCATTTTTTGATTACCAAAGCCTCCTAACTATTCTCATTTAGGGTTTCCTCCACTGCTCTTCACAGTGAAGCCTACAAAACATCCCTGAAAACAAATACATACTCTAAACACATCACTGCTTATAATATCCACGGGTTCCCTGATGAACGTGGAGTAGCCATACAAGTCATACTCAAATTGGGACACTGCAGAGAGGCAGGAGGCTCTGGTAAAAGTTAGAATGAGGCATTATAAACCAGACTGTCTTGGGGAATTTGGCACATGTAATAACTTCCTTTGGCATTTCAGAGCTCATTGTAAACTGACCCCTCTACTCTTCCTGATAATGTTGTTCAAGACTGGCTACATAATTTCAATGTCACAATGCAAAACACAAATCACATACTGTTTTTCAAAGGCTAAAATTTCAATTAGAGAACAGCAAAGCATTAAACCAGAGTAACTGGCCTTATATGACTGCATGGTTAACTCATCCATAAAGCTGCCCTGTCTCTAGTCTGATATGTATACAATCCTATTAGTTGAGAATTCTCATTGTTTTAGAGAAACATAATACTATTTCATAACTACTATTTGCTCTCTTTGTGTCCTCTATTCCATTAAGAACATTTATTTCTATTTCTTCCACACAAGACACAACAGAAATGATATATCTAAATTGAAACATTCCTTTTATTTTACCATCAATTCAATTATTCTGTTCCATATATTGACATATATTACTTTGTCTGTTGTAATATTTGCTATGTTTGAGTGTACTAGATTGCCTATCATGCTATATTTATCAACACAGGTTTTTCAACATATCATTGACCTAGCTTTTTTGTTTGTTTATTTTGGGTTTGTTTTTGTTTTTGAGACAGGGTCTCACTATGTAGTTGAGACTGACCTGGAACTCACTATGTAGCCCAGGCTGGTCTCAAACTCACAGCTATCCTCCCGCCTCAGCCTCCCGAGTACTGGGATTACAGGCTTGTGCCACCACACCAGGCTTGACCTAGTTATTTTAAAGTATCTGGCTGTTAACTTCAAGAACTAGGCTATCTTCATCTCTGCTTTTATTGACTTTTTCTTTTGTTGATCATAGGCCTCTTGTTGTTTGTTTTTCTTGTTGGCTTATTTTTAGTGGTTCTCATGCTGTTTCTTTGTATGCAATATCTTTATAAAATATTACAAAACCTAAAATAAACTTCTAGAAAACATAATTCTTTTATTTAAAATAAAGAAGTCTTTATCGACAATATGCAGTTGAGTTAGGCTGACTTTATTTGAGCTTTAGTCATGTTCAGTACTCCAATTGCTTCACATATTTTTCAGGGAAGAGCTCAACTCGCCCATCAATACGACTTAGGACTTGAGCACTTGTCAAATTTCGGAGTTTAACTTTACCTTAGATTGAGCCACCATGTCTCTGTACCATTAACGATGCTTCTCTGGAGTTTTTTATTTGATTTGTTTTGTTGTTCAGTTACCAATAGTCTTGCTCTCCAGTGTCATCTGTGCTTTTGAAGTCTGAACATGTCCTTCCACCCTGATTCCCACTGCTTAGACATACAAGAACACTCTCCTGCTCTGCTATGAAACACTGGAGTGTTCTAAATCCTTCTTCCTGCTTGTGTCAGCCTGTGTGCTGAGAGAACCCAGGACGTCTCAGCTTTCCTCTCATCAGCCCTCCCCTCTTCAGTATTATACTTAGAGGAAGCTCCACCTGCCTCAGGGTTCATTTCTCGAAGCTCCTCTGCCCTGTCTCCAACTTTTTTAGCATAGTACTCTTGAGCACTAGGTGCAAACATGTGGAAACGATTTCGTGTGTGATGCAGATTTGCTCTGTGGTTTAGACTCCTTGGAAATCACTCTCTCGTGCCAACCTACACAACCCATTAAAAGTTCATCAGAAGTTTAGCTGATTTCTCCTTACTACTTCTGTGATGAGCACCTCCTCCTCCTCCACTACTTCCCACAAAATGTGAACAGCTGTGGAATTCTTCACTTCTAGGAAGGACTTGTCATTTGTCTGAAAATTAGTTTAAGTGTCATCGCATCCTCCACTCTTTGAAAGATTTTTTATAAGAGCTCTGTGCTTTCAAAGGGCATCCAACTTCTTTTACTTCTTAAGATAAAAGGGCCAGGGATGTGGCTCAGTGGTGCTGTTCCTGACTGGCAAGTACAAGGTCCTGAGTTCAATCCTTAGTACAAATAAAAGGAAAAAAACAAAAACAAAACAAAAAAAAAAGATAAAAGAAATAATTTTATTTCTTTCTATGTCCTATCCAGAAGTACAGGTCTCATATAATCATTTTGAAATTCATTACTAATTTATTTAAAATTCTTGGATGTGAAATTGTCACCATACAAGAGCAGTCTCTTCCACATTAAGAGCGTCTGTGAACAAATGCTAAGGAAATAGATTTTATTTAGTATAAAAAATGTGATAAAAATGTTAGATTAGCTGAAGCAAAATTTTCTTTTTCCAGAGCCAGAAAGGTAGAGAGTTGAAACCAACACTACTCAATACTATTGCCATTAAGTACAGTATTTCTTAACAAATTGATATTCAAATAAAGCATTTGGATTTCTGCTGTGAATCATAACTAGTCTAAGAGAATTTGAATATAGCATCTTCCTCCTGTCTCTTCACTACTCCTGAATGTTCACAGATTAATATGGATAATCTCCCCCCGCTATCTCAACAACAATTAAGGCTAAAAGGCTTGACAGAGGCTTAAAAATTGTTGTAGGTCATCAAGCCTCAAATTCATACTTTTTAAACTAATTCTCCCAGAGGGAGAATGGAGTTACGAGGTATGAGAAATATGTACCCTTCCAGATCATGTCCCTGAGTGGCCTATCTCTTCTGACCAGCCCTTACCTTATAACTGCGAGTCAACTATAACACGTCCATAATCCAATTACCTTTGAAAAGTCCCATCTCTGAATTGATGAAGCTTTAAGGGGAAAAAAAAACTCAAAATATAAACCACATGATTCTACACCTAACCCTCAAAGTATAGTTTTTTGCAAAATGTATCTAATCCATCACTAAGAATGCTAAAATGTTAACAGTTCCAGCATTGCTGAATAGTATAAATCTAAAGTCTCCTCTGAGACTCAGGGAAAATTCTTAACTGTGTACCCCTTTTAGCTGGAAAATGGAGAGAGAAAATGAAACATTGCTGACATACATACAAGGACACAGGATAAATGGGACCAAAATAAGATGAAACCCCATGGGGGAAACATTCTATCTTGTAGTTCTGTGTTCAGACTTAGGCAACTTTTGGTGAGATGTGAGCTCTTAAGGGATTGGGCAGCACTCCAATAATGGCACTGCCATTAGAAGCTCTCATGGCCTCTCTTGTGGTGGTTCTGCTAACTTCCTGCAGCTTTCCTCAGGAGACAATCCACATTTCTGGCATCTGCAGCTTTCTGGAGTCTCCGCTATAGCTTGTGTTTCAGTCTCACAGCGTCATGCATTGTCTCCTCAGGTGCACACTCCTTGGTCTATTAGGCCTTTCTCTGAAACTCACAATTTTTGCAATCTGAATACTTTAAAAAACAGCCACATGTACATGAGGGCAAGATCTACTGTCAAACTGAGCAGTAGCTGGGCTCCCTTGGATTATGGATTGTGTGGTCTCCGAGTGCCTGGATAGTTGAACACTGTTAAGCAAATCCTGGAGAATCAATTCCCTTGATGGTCATTATTGAGTAGTGCATTCCCAGGCTCTATTCTCAAAGGAAAGTCTTTCAAAGTGTTTATCTTTACCCTTTTGCATCTTTGAGCCAACGAATGTTGGAGTCTTGCTGATTTCTGAGATGCTCTCAAGACATCTTTTCTTTTGACCTGATGCAAAGTACTTGGCTTCTTTTTACTGCCAATCTTTCTGTTAAGCAGGGTTTCCTTTGTCCCAATTTGGCAGACATTTTTTTCTGGGAAAA
Source organism: Fukomys damarensis (assembly GCF_012274545.1). NCBI lineage: Eukaryota > Metazoa > Chordata > Mammalia > Rodentia > Bathyergidae > Fukomys > Fukomys damarensis. The sequence continues at coordinate 47,297,211 of NW_022900926.1, forward strand.
CTTGGAACATTTAAAATGATTTAGCTTTGTCATTTGCTCCTGATTTTTACTATAAATGTAGCTGAAAGTGGTCATAAGTATCCACCAATAGCCATAAATTTGGTATGCTGTGAAATTTCTACAAGACTACTTAATGCCTATCCTTTACTTTCAGTGTCCTGCAAAGCCGCAGGAAAGGGACAAAACATGGAAAATTTTTCTGATTTTTGAGTCCAGTTGCCAGTGGATCACTTGTTCCCAAATGAAACCTCCCTAGCCTAGCCTTTAATGTGCATATATCTATAGTACTTTTGTCATCGGAACTCCAGCCAGAATACTTCATGAATCTTTGCTCACTCTATTTACAATGTTCTAAGGGTTCTCTGGCTAATATCTCCAAACCAACACAAACTCCTCCCATGGCCAAATTCCAAAGGCTTCTAAACCACACTGTCAAGTACAAACATAGTACTTATACTGCTTCCTTGGTATCAAAATCTGATGTTGTCACTTTGCTCATTGCTAAGACACAGTACCCATTACCTACAACTTAAAAGAGGTGAGCTTTGAGTCATGGTTTCAGTCCATCACCAGCTGGCGCAAAAGCAGAAATGGCAGAGTAGAAAGATTTGCCATAAAAGGAACCCGTTAGTGTCATAGGGCCCAGGAAACAGAGAAAAGAGAAGCTAGGGAAGGAGATGTACTAATCCAGGTCCTGCCTTCCAGTGATGTTTCTTCTGTCCATCCCCCATTTTCTAATACCCAAAGCACTATAATGCCTTCATAATCCAATCCTCTTTGAAAAGTCCCACATGAGGTTTTGGGGAGACAATCTAGATCTAAACTGTAGAACCTGTGTGCAACTGTTATCCCTGAATAAAATTCCAACTATTCAGCCTATCATTGTAAGCTACGCACAATTTTCTACTGTCCACTTTCGTAGCCTTCTTATCTCTCACATAACCATTATCAAGATAGCATTCCATGAACTTTTTGCTAAATGTGGAGACAAACCTTGATGCATTAGAAAAAAAACACTGGATTTAAAGAAGACTGGAATTTGAGGAATTTATATAACATGGACTATGTTCTGAAACTGCTTAGATCTCACATTGTTATATCCTAACCTACATTATAAATAAGATTTAATGGATATTATAGACTATTTTTTAAATCTTATTGAGTTTATTTTTACATTTTAGGTATACAGTACAGTTACATTCATCACTGGGATCTTGTACCCTTACATGACAGGTCTTGGTTCTCATTTTTTCCCCATTCACCTGCCCTCCCTTCACCCCCCTACCCTACCCTATTTATAAAGAATTTGTTTCCATTTTTTTCCTTTTCTCATATTTTTTCTTTTCCCTTCTTTCCTTTCCCCTATTTTTCCCACTTCCCCTACAACTTTAGCCCTTTTCTTCCTATTTCACATTATCAGTTACACAATTTGTATACAATTATACAATTTACACATTTAGTTTTTCACACCAAAGAAACTATACAGTATTTACACATGTGTGTCCTATTTATTTCACTTATGAGAATGGCCTCAATATGCATCCAATTTCCTATGAATGATACTAGTTTTTCATTCTTTATGTCTGAGTACTACTCCATTTTATAGAAAAAGCACATCTTTTTTATCCAGTCTCCAGTTGATAGGCACTTGGGCTGTTTCCAAGTTTAAACTATTAAAAACTGTGTTGCCATAAATATGGGTGTTCATATATCTCTGTGGTATGGTTCTTGTAATTCTTTTGGAAAGATACTTAGCAGGGGAATACCTGGATCAAATGGGGACTTCTAGTCCTAGTTGTTTAAAATATCTCCATATTAATTTCCACAGTGGTTGCACCTGTCTGTGGTAGAGGGGGTGAAAGAAAGACAGGAGATAGGGAAAAAATAAGAACCAAGATATATCATGTAAAGGTATCATGTAAAGATCCCAGTGATGAATGTAACTGTATTGTATACCTAAAAAATACCAATAAACTCAATGAAAAAAGGAATCTAATTTTTAAATTTATTTTCATATAACCCCATAATAGATTTGTTTCTTCCCTTTTTTTATATTACTAAACTACCACAAAAGCAATTTTTAAATTTAACTTCTCATGTTTACTCATGCTTTTAAAGAAAAGCATTTAAGTTTCCTTATAAGAATATTTGGTCCAATCCAGCCATCCCTCTGCTGGGTATCTTTCCAAGAGAACTAAAAGAATCATATCACAGAGAAGTATGTGCATCCATGTTTATAGCGGCACAGTTTGTAATTGCTAAATCTTGGAAACAACCTATTTGCCCATCCGTTGGAAACTGGATAAAGAAGTTGTGGTTTTTCTATAAAATGGAATATCACTCAGCCATAAAGAGCGAGAGAATAGATTCATTCATAGGAAAATGGATACATATTGAAGATATACTCCTAAGTGAAATAAATAAGTCACACATGTGTAAATACCAAATAGTTTCCCTGGTGTGAATATTCTGCAACAATGCATAAGATTCTAATAAGATTACTGACATTTAGAAATTTGAAGAAAGGAGCTAAAGGTGTAGGGAAGGTGTGATGCGTAGGGGAAGAACAAAAAGGGAAAAGAAAAAAATGTGAGAGAATGAAAAGATGAAAATAAAGTGTTTGTAGATGGGGAGGGGAGGAGGGGGTGAAGGGAGGGCAGAGGTAAGGGGAAATAATGAGAATCAAGACTTGCCATGTAGAGGTACATGATCCCAACAATGAATGTAACTGTACTTTATCCCTAAAATGTACCAATAAACTCAATAAAATTAAAAAAAAAAAAGAATATTTGGTCCAAACAGCACATGGATTAAAGGACATCTCAACAAATTTCCATATTTAGGGAATGAATACATGCAATGTCTCCAGAAATTGCTCACCATCCAGTCTCACTGAAAAAGTAACTAGACCATTTGTCAACAAAAGACAGATTTTTCTGCTAAAGTAATTTACTAACCAGACGCTGAGATGGTCATCTCGTGCCAGAGTGTGTTCTTCGGCCAAAAACTGCACCTTTTATTTCAGATTTTATGAAAAATCTATGGATTTGAGAGCAGTTCCAGACAATGACATGAGTGACACACATTTTAAATAGATAATATATCTGAATTAGTTCACCTCAAATATAGGTCCAGGAAACACTACCTTCTTCAGTCAGGTACTAAATTTAATGCAGGCTTCCTCCTTGAGTCCTTCCTTTTCTCTTAGAATTGGTTATCCCCACGAATGACAGTTGAATGACTTTAGTTAAGTCCTATGAGTCAATTCAAAAGAGTTATTACTAGTAATTTAACTACACAGAGAACTGACATTTATGAACATACTCTCTTCTATGGTAGAGAATTTATCATTTTCTTCATAAGAAATCAAGCATTGGATTGTAACTTTTGCTTGTCTGGAAATCTTTTGGCATCTTGGCTGTAGTAACAGTTTCAGGTCAACAAAAATGTAGTCCATTGAAGCCATCATTGACTGATGACACCAAATAGTCAAAGTATGTTTCTTGAACATGTGTTGTTCATTAAGGTAGCCACAGTCATTTAGAAGTATAGGCATCAATACAAGCTTAGGATTTAGAGTTTTCTTTGGAAAATTTTTAAATAAAGGAAAATGGGGTACTTTCTTATTTTCAAATGAAGACCTACATATGCATATTCTGCCTATTTTCCACTTAATCTCACAGTAGCCTTAAGAGGTAAATTTTTTCATATTTTTTTAATAGAAATGAGATGAGAAATTACAAGCTTCTATTTCAGGCCACTCAAACTTGTCTGACTATAAATCTCTGTGCTTTCATCAAAACACCTTATAGACTGTCTCCTACATTAGGCATTTGTCCCTTAAAATATTTTCTTTTATTAGAAAAAAAAGATCATCAATGTTATCTGAAATTTGGGAGAAGGAATTGAGATTAAGTCCACAGCAAAGGTGTCAGTAGAAAAAAATTCTTCTTAGACTTCAAATGTCACTCTTGAAATTGATTAACTGCTAAATATACTTTTAATCAAACAGGAAATTCACACCTTTAAAAAACACAAAGAAATTTAGCGTATAAAGATAATTTTTTAATTTCAACAAAGCACCAAAGATACATTAAATAGTTACTAAAATGATATAATTTTTCACTCTTATTTTCTGCAAACATCAAATAAAATTTTGTTATATTTCGCTCTTTAGCAAAAAAGGTAATTATGCTCATCTAAGAAAAATGGTAGAGAACAAAAATGGAACTTAAACTGTTTTAACTAACTGATGCTGGTAAGGCAAAATAAATTATTCTCTTCTGAACTGTAACTATCCTAAACAAATACTGCTGAAAAAATGAAAACAAAATCTTTGTAAACAAGGAAGGGTATGGGGGAAATAAAAAAATAAAATAAAATAAAATGCTAATGTTACCAAACAACTGTCAAAAAATAAAAGAATCATACCAAAGTGATATGTGCATACCTATGTTTATAGCAGCACAATTTGTAATAGCTAAACTTGGAATCAGCCCAAGTGCCCATCAACTAGAGACTGGATAAAGAAGATGTGGTTTTTCTATAAAATACAGTACTACTCAGCCATAAAGAATGAGAAACTAGTCATTTATAGGAAAATGGATGCACATTGTGGTCATACTCTTAAGTGAAGTAAATAGGACACACGTGTAAATACTGAATAGTTTCTCTAGTGTGAAAAACAAAAAGTGTGAATAATGTTCAAATTGTATAATTGATGTGAAATAGGAAGAAAAAGGCTAAAGTTGTAGGGAAAGGGTAGGGGAAAGGAAAGAAGGGAAAAGAAAAAATATGAGAAAATGAAATAATTAGAAACAAAATCTTTGTAAATAGGGAAGGGTAGGAGGGGGTGAAGGGAGGGCAGGGGTATGGGAAATAAATGAGAACCAGGCTGTGTCATGTAAGGGTACAAGATCCCAATGATAAATGTAACTTACTGTATACCTAAAAAGTACCAATAAACTCAATGAAAAAATATTGGTGAATACATATTTGTGCATTGATATATGAAATTTATTGTCCTCTGTCTTGGTATATAGAGATAGATCTTGGTACCGGGGACTGAACTCGGGTCCTTGAGCTTGCAAGGCAGGCCACCAAACCACTGAGCTAAATCCCCTGCCCTAGATAGATCTTGATGTTACAAAAGTATGAAGGTAAAGACCACTGGACCAATTGACCCAAAAGCTCCAAACAGAGGAGCAGTGGTGAAGGGTAGAATAGGAATTTTAATCAACATGACCATTCTAGGAGGACAGATAAATAGGTTCATGATCTGCTTTGAGAGACTACAGAAACTCTGAGGTTTTAATAAAAAAAATGGAACAAAGATAAAACTTGGAGGTTTTCATAGTTGACAGCATATATAATCTTGATCAAGGTGGGGTTTGATTGATAGTTTTTTCAGGACTGGCACTGCTAGGTTCTGAGAAAACCATCATCTTTTTAAGGAGATCCTTTTGTGAAAGGAGGGCTCATGCTTAAATGGGCAGCCAAGGGTCCTGCCATAGGTTAACTGATCCCACACAGTGGGGGGTCCTATTTTCTTGCATCTGAGAGGACTGAAGGTTTAGGTCAATGACTGGAGAGTTTCAATTATCACTCCAGGGGATCTGGTAAGGATACTGCAAAAACTGGCAATTAATTATTCTGGCTTCCTGAAACTCAGTTTACTAAATTTACCTTGGTATCCTCAGTCTTGAAGGAAAACAAGATAGGCCAGGTAAATTTAGTGCTAATAAGCTAAGTTTTACTAGTTTTTAGACACACACTGTAAGTGATCTGCTTTCTCATATGCAGAGCTGAACAAGAATCTGACTCCATGTTTTATTTTTTTACTTTTTTCTCATTGAGTTTATTTTAGTTACACAGTACACTTACATTGGTCATTGGGATCTTGAACTTTTACATGACAGGTCTTGGTTCCATGTTTAAGGTAACAAAGAAAAATGGATGAAAGCAGAGATGCCAAACTTCATCTTTCTTTTAGTTACCCAATGGGGTATTTGAATGCCCAGCCTCTAATTCCTTGTTACACTAATAAAAGAAAGAGTTTGGAAGAAGAAATTGTTTTCTTTAGAATCAGACAAATCTGTGACTGGCAAATGGATTAATCATCTCAACAGGTTATAAACATAGGTGGAGGTGAAGAGAGTAGGGTCATAAATTTATTTTTAAAGCATCATAATCAAAATGACACAAAATTAATGGACTACATAAGATTGGATTAAACACAAATTATAAAATTTCTTAAGCATAGTAAGTTTTTCCTATTAAGATGCTATGAGGCATTGTAGTATTCATCCCCTTTTCAACCTAAATGTACCTAATTGTAGCTTGTGCATAAAATTGGAAGCTACCCAGAGACTATGAGCACATAGTTTATTGTGCCGTAAGGGGAAACATGTTGATACATCATTATTCCTTCAAGTGTCACTAGCATTAAAGTCACTAGTGTCATTAGTCACTAAGTGGTGCTTATGTAGAGTCATTTTTTAATCAACTCATTTCACACACTTGGGCATTATAAGCAGTTTATTTCTTCAAGGAAGCAAAGACCCAGATGTTACTGTGGAAAAAAAAAATCCAATCATCCTTATAAGTCTTCTCCATTACTCACTAACCAAAAAAGAAAGGAAAAATATCCTCACTTAATCCATAACTACTGTGAGCTGTAGGTGAATCATATAATGAAGTCTAAGTTGGGCACATACTGCTGATTGATTTCCTTTTGCAGTGATATTTGGGAGTGTGAATATTTGTGATATACTCACCATGTGGAAAGAATGTCCAAATTGATTACATAAAATGAACTTCATATTCTGTTTCCTCTCTAATGTGTGTATATATACATATATATATATTATATATCTTTGTTTTATGTATATATATATATATATTGTATGTTATATATATTTTATATAGTAAATCTCAATTAACCCTTAAATTACCTAGAAAGATGAATTTAAAAGCAGGATTATTTAGTATTAGGAAACAATTGCTATTACTTTTCTAATATAAAAAATAAACAGGAGATAAAATTTCCCTCTAATGTCATTTAATAGACAATGCCAAAACTCATTATAGTTCATTTAATGTCTCTAGTTAAAAAAAAAAATTAATCCATAGGACTTTTAATCATGAAGAGTGTCAAACTTTCCATAAGATTTACTTTTCTAATGGAAAATAATGAATTTGTTAATTTGTGCATCAGTTTTTCTCTTTTACTAACATATTCAATAGTAAAGATTTTAAAAGAGATATTTTGTACACAACAGCAGAACGCTCACCAAAATAGCTTTGAAAAGTAGAAAGTAATCTGTACCTGAGAAATATTTAGATCTTTTGCATTATTAAAACTATACCCCTTTCCCAATTTCCACTGTTTCTATAAAATATTATCCCAGATTTACAGTCATGGTAAAGCAAAGTGCTGCATGACAGTCAATAGGACCTGATAAATTAGTTGAATATACAATTAATCTTAAACTGTGGTTTCTGATCCTGGTTTCTTGTTCTCATTTTTCTGAGATCTTCTCAAACTACTACTATGGAGTTTACACCCTAATTAATTAAGTCAAAATTTTTTTCTGCATACAAGTCATTACAATTTTCTGTAATGTACCAGTCATTCTAAAAATTTTAAAAAACACTAATTGCTCTTAACAATTATTTTCTGTGGTTATTAGAATTTCATTTTAAAAAGATCAAATTCTACTAATTTATCCAGTTAATTTTAGTCCAATATTATTTTAGACAAATAAGGCTCTTTTTCAGTAGCAAGTAACAACAGTTTACCATTTTCCTACTTATGCTGAGAAGCTGCAAGTGTATTCATTTTTTATCAAATACTTTGTGGGCTTAATGATAATTTGCCAGGAACCACATTCATTTGGAATCATGGAATTAAGTCTGTCTCAGCTCATCTGCCAGTGCTAAATTGTATACAACATAGCATACTTGTGGCCAAAAACTAAAATCACAATAAAATTATTATCGTGTTCCTATTTTCTAATATCACTTAACAGAAGTAATTTTACTTCAGTTTAATGAATATTTAACTATGCTCTTTGATTTAGAAAAAAATTAATTTGAATGTAATCAGGAAAAAGTCAATGCAGAACAGAAAGAGATGTGATGAAAAATTAAACCATCAACCTGGGTAGCAGAGACATGGTTTAACCTACCCACCACTCTGTTAAAGGTGCTAGGGATGGTGCATAGCTACTGCTCAAGATAAATGAAAAATATTTATTCACAGTATTTCACTATGACAAAATATAATTTCATTTAGGTCATTTAGTGATTGCTATATGACTATTTAATCCATAAAATAAATAACTTATTGAGCTTATAAGGTCATACTAAAAGAAAATTCATGAAAATATATGGAATAAATGAAAATATTTTAGTAAAAAGTTCCCCTATTTTTAAGCTAGTAAGAAAAGACATTTATTTCTAATAGATCATAAAATAGCTCATAACTCTCATGCATTTAGAAAAATCAGCAACTAATGAGAATGCATACATTCTGAGTCTGTATTATAAATTAATAGAATCTAAGGGATGTTTTTCTTTCTATTTGCACACAGATTTATTGCTTTGACATCAGTGTTTCACTAAATAATACAAACATAATTATAGCATAAATAATTACATGTCTGGTATAAGTTCCCTGTGACAGGAAAGAAATCATTGTGTGTTTTTGAGGATACTTTATTCTTGTATATAAAATTTGTGCATCTCTCTTAGTATGTTTATCTACAAAGAAATGCTGCATATTAAATTAAATTATGTCTAAGAGTCTAGGGCTATTTTCTGTTCTTGCTAATCCTACCAACTATGATGAACCTCAGAAAGGAAGACCTCATTTAATAGCAGCAGAATTGTCTAATGTAACATTTAAGATGGACCATCTATTTTAAAATCTTATAGAATTAATCTTAAAATCTTATAGAATGGTAATATTATCCATTGTTATAAGAAAATAAAGAAGAAAGAAAAAGAACCTTTAGAAAAATGAATTCTTTACCTGAATGTGACATAATAATTGGCATAGTTTACTTGACCCCAACCATCTATATTATTTCAAAGTTTAAATCTTTATATTTACTCTCTACTCCAAAAAGTCCTGAGAAAACAGAGTGCTGATGCAGAATGATTGTGCTTCGATCTTCCATAAGTAGCACATTTTCTTTGCATTATATCACTTGAATGAAAATGGTCTTTCTGTGACCCATGTATAGTTTCAGGCTAATTACTGCTAAGCTAACAGCCAATCCAAGGTCAGATCTAGAGCTAGTATATGCAACTTTGAGGCACAATTATTTGTAATTTAGAGGAAAAAAATAAACAGGAGTCTTCAATTTCTACTTTTCTCTCATTTTTTTCATGTTTAGAAGAGTCAAATCAGATATCTTCTCCAAACTTCTGGTTTGACTGGATGGATTGGATGAATACCCTGAGTTTCTCTCATGGAACAAATAGTGAAATATATGAAGAGCGGGATAATGTAAGAATACAATGGAATGTTCTATGGCTTATTGTCACTATGTGTGACAATGGTGGCATAGAGGATGAAATATTACTTGTAGATGAGACTCCAGTTCAGTCACCAAGAGGCCCAGAGAGGGTGCTTCTTCAGCATAGGAGAGCTTCAGGGCAACAGCAACAAGTTGAGACCTCTGTGGTATTTTTGTAACTCAAGGTTATGAGATGAAAATATAGAAGAAAAATATTTGCAACAGTGGTATAGGAGTTTTGGCCAGCGGTTCAAGAAGGAACCCTGTTACATGACAGATGTTGATCTAGTTTGAGCAATCTTACCTGGGAAGAGGGGATACAATGGTGAAAACAAACTCCTCTTAAAATATCTTCCGTTTGTCTGAGGTACAGCTGGTAAAAATTTTTTCCAGCATTGTAGATTGTCTCTTAGTTCTGCTAATGGTTTCTTTTGAAGTACAGAAGCTTTTTAGTAAGATGAGATCCCAGTTGTTGATTCTTTCTGCTAGTTCCCGTGCTACTGAGGATTTGTTCATAAAGTCTTTTCCTATACCAATGTCTTCCAGAGTTCTGCCTAACTTACCTTCCAGCAAGTTTAATGTTTCTGTTTTAATATTTAGATCTTTAATCCATTTGGATTTTAATTTAGTGCATGGCGAAAGATAAGGGTCTAATTTTAATCTGTGACAGGTTGATATCCAGTTTTTCCAACACCATTTATTAAAGAGGCTATCTTTCCTCCACTGAGGATGGTGAGCTCCTTTGTCAAAGATGAGGTAGCTGCGTACATCTGCATTTGTTTTTGTGTCTTCCAGTCTGTTCCATTGATCCTCAGGCCTATTTCTTTGCCAGTACCATGCTGTTTTTATCACAGTGGCTTTGTAGTATAGTTTCAAATTGGGAATTGTTACACCTGGTGCCATGTGACTGTTGCCTATAATGGCTTTTGCTATTCTAGGTCTCTTGTGGTTCCAAATGAATTTTTGGATTCTTTTTTCTAGTTCTGTGAAATATAGTCTCAGACAAAGGACTATTATCAAGGATATATAAAGAACTCAAAACAATCAGTCCCCCCAAATCACTATGTTGATTCTTC
>NW_022900926.1:47308140-47344186 GCF_012274545.1 Fukomys damarensis
ATCATATCACAGAGAAGTATGTGCACCCATGTTTATAGCGGCACAGTTTGTAATAGCTAAATCTTGGAAACAACCTATTTGCCCATCCATTGGAAACTGGATAAAGAAGTTGTGGTTTTTCTATAAAATGGAATATTACTCAGCCATAAAGAGCGAGAGAATAGATTCATTCATAGGAAAATGGATACATATTGAAGATATACTCCTAAGTGAAATAAATAAGTCACACATGTGTAAATACCAAATAGTTTCCCTGGTGTGAATATTCTGCAACAATGCATAAGATTCTAATAAGATTACTGACATTTAGAAATGAGAGGAAAGGAGCTAAAGGTGTAGGGAAGGTGTGATATGTAGGGGAAGAACAAAAAGGGAAAAGAAAAAAATGTGAGAGAATGAAAAGATGAAAATAAAGTGTTTGTAGATGGGGAGGGGAGGAGGGGTGAAGGGAGGGCAGAGGTAAGGGGAAAAAATGAGAATCAAGACTTGCTATGTAAAGGTACATGATCCCAACAATGAATGTAACTGTACTGTATCCCTAAATGTACCAATAAACTCAATTAAAAAAAATATATCTTCCGTTTAATTCTTAAAACTGTTGCCCTGCAGATCTACTCTAAACTTTAACTATGCATTCCAGAAGCCAACTGTTTCTCCAAGGCATCTTCCTTGACTTATTCACTTCCATCACTCCTTTGGTCAGAGTCTCCCTACAGTTTATGATAGTTGTAAAATAATTAAGGGAAGAGTGGTTTGGTTTGTTTTTGTTTTTTAAGTTTATTGGTATATTTTAGGTATACAATAGAGTTACATTCATCAATGGGTTTTTGTACCTTTATATGACTTATTTTGATTATTATTCCCCATTCCACAGCCCTCCCTTCAGCCCCTCCACCTTTTGTTATTTACAAAAACATTGTTTCCATGTTTTTCCTTTTCATATATTTTTTTTCTTTTCCCTTTTTGCCTTTCCTCTACCCCTGCCACTTCCACTATTCTTTTAGATATTTTCTTCCTGTTACACAATATCAATTATACAATTTGAAACTTACCTACACTTTTAGTTTTCACACCAGAGAAACTATTCAGTATTTATACATGTGTCTCATTGATTTCACGTAAGAGCTTGGTCTCAATGTGCATCCATGTAGATATAAATATCTCTAGTTTCTCTTTCTTTATGGCTGAGTAGTACTCCATCTTATAAAAAACCACATCTTCTTTATCTAGTCTCCAGCTGAGGGGCAATTGAGGTGTTTCCAAGTTTTAGCTATTACAAACTGTGCTGCTACAAATGTGGGTGAGCATACATGGCTGTGGTATGATTCTTTTAATTCTTTTGGGAAGATACCCAGCAGAAGAATAGCTGGGTCAAATGGGACTTCTAATCCTAGTTGTTGATTTCCACAGTGGTCGCACCAGTCTGCACTCCCACTGAAAATGAGGAAGTGTTCCTTTCTCCCCACAAGCATGCCAGGATTTGTCATTCTTGATAGCAGCCATTCTTTATGGGGTAAAGTGAAAACACAGTGTTGTTTTCATCTTTATCTCTCAAATTACCAATGATGTTGAACATTTTTTTCCTATGTTCACTTGCTGCTTTTACTTCTATGTCTGAGAAATATCTGTTCACTTCAGATGTCCAACTTTGAATTGGGTCTTTATATTTGGGGGGCCTTATTTTTTTGACTTCTTTATATTTTCAAGATAGTAGACCGTTTTTCTGAGGAACGGCTGGTGAAAAACGTTTCCCACATTGTGAGTTGTCTTTTAGCTCTGTTGGTGGTTTCTCTTGAAGTGCAGAGATTTTTTAAAAAAACATGAGATCCCAATTGTTGATTCTTTATACTAGTTCCCATGCTACTGAGGATTTGTTCATAAAGTATTTTCCTATGCAAATATTTTCAAGAGTTATACCAAACCTATCTTCCAGCAAGTTTAGTGTTTCTGTTTTAATATTTATGTATTTAATCCACTTGGATTTTAGTTTAGTGCATGGTAAATGAAATGGGTCTAGTTTTAATCTTTGACAAGTTGAAATCCAGTTTTTCCAACACCATTTATTAAAGAGGCTATCTTTCCTCCACTGAGGACAGTTGGCTTTTTTGTCAAAGATGAGGTAGCTGAGTATATCAGGAGTTGTTCCTGCATCTTCTAATCTGTTCCACTGCTCCTCAGGTCTGTTATTTTGGCCAGTGCCATGATCTTTTTATCACAGTGGCTTTGTAGTATAGTTTCAAGTTGGGGGTTATGATACCCCCTGTCATATCTCTGTTGCCTACAATTGCATTTGTTTTTCCAGGTTTCTTCTGATTGCAAATGGATTTTTGAATAATTTTCTCTAGTTCTGTGAAATATGCTGTTGGGATTTCAATAGGGATTGCTTTGAATCTGTATAGCAGTTTTGGAAGTGTAGCCATTTTTACAATATGGATTCTTCCTACCCAGGAAGAAGGGATGTCTTTCAATTTTCTTATATCCTCTTTCATCTTATTTTTCAGAGTGCTGTAGTTCTCAATGTAGAGGTATTTTTTTTTTGCCTTTGTTATACTGATTCCTATATATTTCATTTTTTGGATGCTTTTATGAAAGTTATTCTTTTCCTAATTTCATCTGTTATATATGTACAAGAAGGCAATTGATTTTTGAGTGTTTACCTTATATCCAGCTACTTTACTGAATGTGTCAATTAAGTCTATGAGTCTTTTGGAGGAGTTTTTTGGGTCTTCTATGTAGAGTATCATACTGTCAGCAAATAATGACAGTTTAATATCTTACTTTCCTATCTTTATTGCTTTTATTTCTTTCCCTTGTCTAATAGCTGTGGCTAATGTTTCCAAAACTATATTGAACAGGAGTCATGAGAGTGGACATCCTTGTCTTGTTCCTGATTTTAACTTGAAGGATTTTAGTTTTTGACCATTTAGTATGATGTTGGCTGTTGGTTTTTATATATAGCCTTTATCAAGTTGAAATAAAGTCCATCTATTCAAATTTTCTGCAGGGTTTTTATCATGAATGCCGGTTGAATTTTGTCAAGTATTTTTTCTGCATCTATTGACATGATCATATGATTTTTGTCTCTGACTCAGTTAATATAGTGTATTACATTTATTGATTTATGTATGTTGAACTATCCTTGCATTCCTGTGACAAATTTGATTTGGTCATGTTGTATGATCTTCTTGACAATCCTCTATATTCTGTTTGCTAGTATCTAATTGAGGATTTTTGCATCTATGTTCATTATGGAAATTGGCCTGTAGTTCTCTTTTTTGGCTGGGTCTTTCCCTGGTTTTGGAATCAAAGTAACACTTGCTTCCAGGAATGAATTTGTAAGTATTGCTTCCCTTTCAATTTCATTGAAAAGTTTATAAAGTAGTGACAATATTTCTTCTCTAAATGTCTTGTAGAATTCATCAGTGAAGCCATCAGGACCTGGACTTTTCTTTGTTGGTAAATTTTTCATTATGTCTTCAATTTCTCTGATAGTAGTAGGGATGTTTAGAATTTTTATATCTTCTTTAACTTTGGTAATTCCTATGTGTCTAGAAATCTGTCCATTTATTCTGTGCTTTCCATTTTATTAGAATACAGGTTCTCTAAGTATTGATGATCCTCTGGATTTCTGCTGGATCTGTTGTGACTTTACTGTTTTCATTCCTAATTGCATGAATTTGATCTTTTTCTTTCTTTCTTTCTTTCTTTTTTTTACCATGGAACAAACTTGGGACCTTGTGCTTGGGAGTCAGGCAGGAGCAGAATGTCTGAGCTAAATTCCAGTCCTTCTTTGCCTGTTTTTTGATAATGTTGGCTAAGGGTTTATCAATTTTATTTATTCTTTCAAAAAATCAACTCTTTGATTCATTGATATTTTTTGTATCATTCTCTTAGTCTCCATTGCATTGATTTCTGCTCTGATCTTAATAATTTCCTCCCTTGTATCAGGTTTGGGTTTCTCTCGCCCTTCTTTTTCTATGAGTTTAAGATTCACCATTAGGTTATTTGAGCTCACTTGATTTTCTAGTGTGGGCATTCATTGTTATGAATTTCCAACATAAAACTGTTTTCATTGTATCCTATGGATTTCTGTATGTTGTACTGGTATTATCATTAAATTGTAAAAACTCTCTAATTTCTTGTTTAATTTCTGCTATGACCTATTGGTTGTACAGAACAGTGTTATTCCATTTCCATATATTTGTTAAGTTCTACAGTTTCTTATGCTATTGACCTCCAGTTTAATTGCACTGTGGTCTGATAATATATATGAGATAACTTCCATTCCTTTGCATTTACTTAAATATCTTCTGTGAATCAATATATGGTCCCTTTGGACAATGACTGGTGTGCAACCAAAGAAGAATATATATTCTGATTTTATGGGGTGGAATACTCGGTAGACATCTAATGTGTCCATTTGTTCAAAAGCCTTGTTCAGTTCTAGTATTTTGTTGTTTTTTTAAAATCTAAATTATCTGTCCATTTGTGACAGTGGTGTATTGAGGTCCCCCACTACAACTGTATTAGTGCTTATTTGATGTTTCATGTCCCTTAATATTTGTTTTATATAGTTGCAGGCATTAGTGTTTGGTGAATATGCATTTATGATTATCATCTCTTCCTCTTAGATTGTTCCCTTTAAAAGGATGAAGTGAATTTGTCTGTCTCTTTTAATTAGTTTTGGTTTGAAATTTACTTTGCCTGCAAATAAGTTAGCTACCCCAGCTTTTTTCTGGGTTCCTGTTATGTGGAGAACTGTTTTACATCTTCTTGCTTTCGGTCAATGAGTTTATTTTTCAACTATGTGTTTTTCTTGTATCCAACATATTGTTGGCTTTTGCTTCTTAATCCAGTCTGCTGGTCTATTTATTTTGATTGGGGAATTGTGTCCAATGACACTGACAGTTATAACTGATATATATAACCTTATCATTGTCATATTATTTTCCTGTTGTTGGCTCTTTTTTTATTTTTCTCCTTTTCCTTTTATTCTCTTGCCTACTGAATTTGTTATATTAAGCCTCATGGAGTTGTGACCTTCATTGTCTTTTTCTAGGATATTTAAAAAAATTATTTGGAGTGTTGGTTTGGTATTCATGAAGTCTCTCAGGTGTTCATCATGAAAGTATCTTATTTCTCAATAGATTATGAAATATAGTTTTGCAGGATATATCAGCCTAGGTTGGAGGTTGTTTTCTTTTAGGGCTTGAAATACCTCATCCAGGATCCCCTTGATTTGAGCGTTTGTGTTGAAGTCTTTTCTGTTTCTGATGGGCTTTCCTTGAATGTAATTTGTTTCTTTTATCTTACTGCTTGTAGTATTTTGTACTTCTGTTGGGTTCCTGGGATCTTGACTATTATATGTCTATATGGAGATTTTTTTTTATCATAACTATTTGGAGTCCTACCTGCCTCACTTATCTGTAGGTCAAGTTCTTTGGCTCTGTTTGGGAAGTTTTCCATCAATTAATTTTGTGAACAGTTTTTTTAATGTCATTTGTGCTTTCTCCTGCTTTTTTGTGGACTCCTGTAAAACTTATATTATTTTTCTTTGCATCATATAGCAGCTGTTGGATTGATTTCTCATGGTCCCTTATTATTTTTAAGAGATCTCTCTTTCATGATCACTGACTTCCATTTTGTCTTCTATATCTGGTATTCTGTCTTCAGATTGTTTCAGTTTGCTATGTATACTTTCAATAGAGTTTTTAATCTGCTGGATATCAGTTTGAATCTATTCCAAGGATTCCATTTCTTTCTTATGTTGGGAGTTCATGGTTTCCATTTCTTGCCTCTGCTGAGCATTCATGGCTTCCAACATGATCCTGAACTCATCTATCTTTTTTTATCTGTTTCTGCTTTAGAGAGTCTCTAATCAGGTCTTTTATTCTGCTCATCATCTCTATAGTTATCTCAGAAATTATTTGTTTTGCATTTTTCTAGGGCCTCATTTATCTGTTTTGTTTTGATTTGTTTTACTTCATCTGCTATCAGTTCAGGTACTCCAGGTGGTTGATTATCAGATTTTTCCATCTTGTTTCCCCTCAGAATTTGCCTTTGGTAAGCTGAAAGGCTGTGTCTTGTTTAAATGTCTTTTTATTTCTATTACTGTTGTTGGTATAGTCCTTGGTTTAATTCCTGGGTTGATGCTTCAATATTACTTACTGTAAGTATGTTTGTTGCTTGTATTTAGAACCCTTAAGAAATGAGAGCTTCTCAGAGGTATCTTCCAGATATAGCTGATCTTTAGGTTTTGAGTCTTTAATGACTATGGGGTAACCTAATTTTAATTATTCAAGGCATGACAACTGATTAGATCAATCACAACACTAGCCCAAGTAATGCAATGAGCAAAAATAGAATCAACTATAGCTTAGAAAATGACAATTTGTGGTAGTTATTAATCTATCACCTTTAACCATGTGAAATAAAATGAAATTAAAGACTAGCCCAAAATATATTAATAATGAATAAACTTATCAATATAGTAACTTTACCCTTCAGCACGGGGACTTAAAGAAGTAAAGCCTTCTTACTATTCTTTCCTTCTGCTCTAGCCCAGGGCAATGGACTTTAAGACTCCCTGTGCCTCTGTTGTGTAGATGGGGTACAGGTGTAGTCAGGAAGCCAGAGGTGTGTGTGTGGGGGGGTGTTGGGTTGGTTTGCTGGAGGCACCCATACAGCTCCAGTACTCACTGGTCCACTGGTGTCAGGGAGGCCTCCAGTCCTCGCCAGACCATTGGTTTCTAAAGTTGGTCTCTGGGTCAGGATGTAAGTGGTGAATAATTTAAACAAATATTAATCTATTCACAGCAGCTGCATAAAATCACTGCAGTTCATCTCCACAGGGAGATCACTTGATCCAGGTTCATGTCTACCACCCAAACAATCACAGATAGACAAGGGACCAGGAATGCAGCTCACTGCCTGGCAAGTGGGATTTCCAGTACAAAAAAAAAAAAAAAGACAAGACTAAAATAATATATTGCTGCTACTCTTACTCTTACTGAAACCTATACAAAATTTTAACATTAGATTCTGTTTGGGTAGAAAAATCTAAATAGAATGTTGAGGAGAAGGGCCATTTCCTGTAAATAAGAGTTAAGCTCAGAATCAGAATCCCAGAGCTTCTGAATCCTTCTGGTCTTTAACTAAATGTTTCAAAATGCTGCCATGGATTAGACTTATAATATTCTTCAAAAGTCTCATATGTTCTGATGTGGGAATTTTAGAAGGTGATTAGACTATGGGGCTTTATACTCATCACTTGATTCATTCATGATGAGTTCATATCCTCATTTACAGGTAGTAGTAGGCCTGGCCGAAGACATGGTTTACTGGGGGTGTGGTTTGGAAGGATATGTTTTTAGCCCTGACCCTCTTCTCTTTTTGCTTTCTGGCTGCCATCAGGTGAACAGCTTTTCTTCATCCTCCCATCTAACATGCTGTGTCTCTGTAGGAGCCTACCAAGCATGGACTGAGCCTTCAGAATCCATGGATTAAAAAAAATAAGAAAATTGTAAAACATTAAGCTAGACTTTACGTCATCCCACACTTACTGAGAAGGCTGAATAAGTAATACAAATTAAACACAGATTTCTGCAGATTTTGATTCAGTGGATTTGAGATTTGATAATATGTTCTAAAGCAGTTCTCCAGATGAGTCTGATTGTTTTCCAGCAAATAATTCTTCCAAATTATAAGGTTGAATAGCTCTAAGACTTTTTTAAGATCTATTATGAAATTATACCATACAGAGTTTATGTTTTATAAACAGTTCATTAAAACCTGATAAAATACTAATGAAGCTATGCATAGAGCAATTCCTTCCTAATTAACACACAGAGGAGCATCTCTGGCAGTGGAAATCTTCCTACTAGCATGGTATAACAAAACTAAAGATATGTGCACACATTACAGCAAAGCTGAAGCTGTAAGTGATACCTACAGGGTCTTAATGCCTATTTTGCAATGAGGTAGATTAGCAAATAGGTTAAAAAAAAAAACAAGAAAAGAAGAAAGAAAGAAAAGACCCAAAAAACTCCACTAACAGACCTCTAGTCTTAATTGACAGATTCAGTAGAGTAGCTGGATACAAGGTCAACACTCAAAAATCAGTAGCCTTCTTGTACACAAATAACAGACTCACTGAGATAGAAATTAGCCAAACAATCCCTTTCTCAAAAGCTTCCAAAGAAAATGAAACATCTAGGAATCAATCTAACAAAAGAAGCAAAATACCTCTACATTGAGAGCTACACCACTGAAAAAAGTGATTTAAGAAGACATAAGAAAGAAGATATAAGTTCTTCCTAGGTAGGAAGAACTGATACAGTGAAAATGGCCATACTTTCAAAACTACTGTACAGAGTCAGTGCAATCTGTACTGAAATCCCAACTGTATATTTCATAGAGCTACTATCTTGAATATATAAAGAACAAAAAAAGCCCCCCCAAATATAAAGACACAATTCAAAATTGAGCATCTGAAATGAACAGACATTTCTCAAAGAAGTAAAAGCAGCAAATAAATATATGAAAAAATGTTCAACATCACTGGTCATTCAAGTGACGGAGATGAAAACAACTCTGAGATTCCACCTCACCCCAGAAAGAATGGCAGCTATCAAGAAATCAACCAATAACAAATGTTGGTGGAGTTGTGGGGAGAAAGAAATCCTTCTCCACTGTTGGTGGGAGTGCAGACTGGTGCAACCACTATGGAAATCAATACGGAGATACTTCAAAGGACTAGGATTAGAGGTTCCATTTGACCCAGCTGTCCCTCTGCTGGATATCTTTCCAAAAAGAATTAAAAGAATCATATCACAGTGATATATGTGTGCCCATGTTTATAGTGGCACAGTTTGAAATAGCTAAAACTTGTTTTGTTTCTTTTTTTTTTTTTTTTTTTTTTTTTTTTTTGTACCAGGGATCGAACTCGGGCAGGCCACTGAACCGCTGAGCTAAATCCCCAGCCCTGTAATAGCTAAAACTTGTAAATAGCCCAATTGCCCATCAGTTGGACACTGGATAAAGAAGATGTAGTTTTTCTATAAAATGGAGTGAAAAACTAGAGTCATTCATAGGAAAATGGAAGCATATTGAAGCCACTCTCGTAGGTGAAATAAATAAGACACACATGTGTAAATACTGAATAGTTTCTTTGGAGTGAAAAACTAAAAGTGTAAATAAGATCCAAATGGTATACTTGACAATGTGAAACAGAGAGAAAAGGGCTAAAGGTGTAGGGGAAAATGGGAAGTGTAGGGGGAAAGGAAATAAGGGAAAATAAAAAAAAATATATATATAAGAAAATGAAAATATTGAAACAAAGTTTTTCTAAATAGGGAATGGTGGAGAGGGTGAAGGGAGGGCAGGGGTAGGGGGGAAAAATGAGAACCAAGACCTGTCATGTAAGAGTACAAGATCCCAATGACGAATGTAACTATACTGTATACCTAAAAAGTACCATTAAACTCAATGATGGTTAAAAGAAAAACAGACATGTAGATCACATACTATGAAGGGGAAGATGCTCTCATGTCATAGGTGTGGTATCAATACCATAGGAAGATGAAAATAATTTGAAATATTTGATATCAATTGTTCAGTATATTTTCAATGAACTGCTTATTTGAAACTTTAAAAAGTTGTAAAATCCAAAATTTCATTTAAATGCTCATACCAAGGCAAGTGTAGCAATACCTCAGTTCACAAATGCTTCTGTTTGTGAACAATTCATTTCACAGACAGCAGATTTCAACAAAACCTTGCTTTCATTCACAAACTCTGCATCAGGCGATGAACATGACTGTGACCCTCTAATCCACATAATTTAAAGTAGCTGTTTCCCCCAGAATCATGGAATGAATTAAATTTGTGAACTGAGGTAACACTGAATAAACAAACAGTAATTCTTAATTATGGAAACACATAAATCCCCTGAAGGATGATGTAAGAAATTATATTCAGGAATATAGATAGACATGATTTTAAAAGGATTTACTTGAATTAAATCAGTACACACTATATGCATGTATGGAAATAACAAATCCATTTTAATATATGCAATTAATACATGCTAAAATAATAAATTGACTTATTTTCTATTCTATAAGTTATTCTTAAATATTTAGGGAATGTTTTTTCTTATTTTCTCCAAATTCTGTTTCTAGTGGAATATATGTACTCACTGCTTAGATGGCTGCATAGGTTCTGACCTTATCACCAGGATTTTCAGTTCAGAAGAAAAACCATTAATTAACTGTTTTGTTTAAGGACCCTGGAAACAAGGTTGAAAATAAAAGACAAACAATAGTTTTAAAAATAACTGGAAAAATAAAACATTTCAGAAATGCTTCAGATTTGAAGGAAAATTTAAAAAAAATGAGAATATTGAGAAGATTCAATATTAAGAATATTGAGAAGATTCAATATGAAATTATAGATACTACAGCTAATTCTAAAGCTCAGTTTAAGTGTCTACAGGCAAGATGTTGCCATATGCTGCTCTGTAACATATAAAAAAGAGCCAAAAATGGGACAATAACATGACAGTAATAAATTAGTTCATATCAGTTATAACTGTCAATGTCACTGGCCACAATTCACCAATCAAGAGAAATAGACTGGTAGAATGGATTAAGAAGCAAAATCCAACAATATGTTGTATGTAAGAAATATATAAAACCTGATCTTATTTTGGTGTTTTCACTGCCAGTGGTATTAATTTCAAATCTCAAAACTTAGTCAACTTCATATGTTTTTATTAACGGAATAGTAAAAATGTGTTATCTGAAATCCTTCATACTATCTAATTTTTATATTTTTCTTGTTTAAAAGAGTATCACAATAATAATACAAACCAACATTTTAATCTCATATTTCTTTTCTCTTGCAGATTTTTTTTTTCTATTTCATTTACTTAATGTAGAATTTCTCAAAGGGATCCTTCAGGCACTTTATGCAAGAGAACTTCATGAATTCTAAATAGCAGTCACAACCACAACTACAATTGCCTCTACAAATCCCTCAAAACAATGGTGACTGGGAACCTTTCTAACATATATTTTTAGAACATACCCCCCACCAGATCCAAAATTGTCTTTTTTGTCTATACTTTCTTATTTTCCCCTTCCTTTATGACTTCATTTGAATTTATTTTTATCCTTCTTGCCACATTCTGTAAATAGGTCAATTCATCTCTTTCTCTCCTCTTCCTCTTCCTCCTTATTCATTTTTATTCCTCTTCTCTATGTCACTGTTGGTGTCTCTGTCTATCCTCATCCTTGTCTCTCTGTCTTCACCAACTGAGGACAAGGACCTGAGGTTTTCTGTTTTGTATCTGTCGGGCACACCACAGTACCTAGCACAGAGTACATACTCATTCAATGATACTGAGTTGAATTAAATTAATCTTATTTGTAAAAAAAAATCATTATTTTCTAATCCAGAAGCATTCTAATCATGCCAATCTGCATAAATTTGATTGTGACTCATAAACCAAACTTTGGAGGGAGTGGAATCATTTAAGAAGTTTTCATCAATACAGTTTCAAGGCCCTTACTCCAGAACACCTAAGTTAGAAATTGCTTCTTCAGGGATGACCAGCTAATTACACTTTTTAAAAAGTTCTACATCCATGTGAATCCCCTTCTGCATTGTGCTTTCAAGTAAAATGCTTTTATTTTACTGATACAATTAAGAAAATAAGGAGACATTCCTAGGAAAAGTCATAGGTCTTCTATTTATTAAATACTGAACAAGAAAAAATGTGCTGATTTGAAAACATTCAAAAGGTAAATGCTTTGAGCTATATTATTTCTGACCACATAAAATAATAATGTAATAAAACCATTAAAATATAATAAATATCTTAAATTATTCAACAATGCTTGGGAGAAGACTTTCAAATTTTTTTCTTTTGTTCTTCTTTGAAAACATTTGAAAGTATGTATATTTTTAACTCAGATGATCAGCAAATCTTTCCAGTTATATTTACATTTGAGATGTGCCTTGTATACTGTTCTTTTTACTTTGCCACATACAATTTAAATGCCGTTGTGGGCCATGGCATGTGCATTTAGCTTTGGACTGTCAAAAAAGTGACTCACCTTCTCCTTTCTCTCCCTCTTTCTAAGATGTCTATATTTCTTCTTCCACATAGATCTGAAGTACTTAGTTTTACATTCAATTGTGTTTTAAATCATCAGCAGGAGAAAGAACATGAGATTGGAATGCTGTTGGAGGAGACTAGGATAAAAAAGCAGAGAGTATTGAAATCTTCCCATACCCCAGACACTTTTCATCTAAGTGCAATCCCCAAGATAGACATAAATAAGGGAAATAGGTAGAGGTAAGCAGCATAGCACTTAATTTTTTTATTTTTAGAAAGTGACAGACACTCAAAAAGCTACTGTTATGAAACTGGGATAGAGAATATGATTTGGCACATGGAAAGCTTCTCCCCTACATTTGCTACAGATTGAAACCTAAATGTGACTTTTTACTATGAGCAAGGACATAGATTGTAGATGGAAAGGCTAGAATTAGAGCATCATACATGCTAGGTTAGGTATATATATATTTGTTTTTTTCTGGTAGAATTTAAGTTGGACCTGAGGAAAAAATTACAGAATCTATCAGTCAGTAATCAAGCCCTGTTCTTTTGGGGCTAATTGCTACATAAATTTTTTTTCTGCCTACATTATTATGATTTTGATGGTGTAATAATTTTTATTTAAATAGAGCATTTGAAATTATTTAACTTTTGATATATATAATTACATATAATTTTTTAAACCAACAGCTTACCCATCAGGATTCTTTTTACCATTTTTTTTCTTCATTGAGTTTATTGGTACTTTTTAGGTATACAGTACAGTTACTCTCGTTATTGGGATCCTGAATCTTTACAGGACAGGTCTTGTTTCTCATTTTTTTCCCTTGACCCTGGCCTCCCTTCACCTCCTCCTACCCTCCCCATTTACAAACATTTTATTTCCATTTTTTCATTTTCTCCTATTTTTTTCTTTCCCTTATTACCTTTCTCCTACCCTTCCCTTTTCCCTACACCTTTAGCTCCTTTCTTCCTATTTTGCATTGTCAATTATCTCATTAGGATCTTATGTACTATTATAGTTTATTCATGCTAGAGAAACTATTCAGTATTTACACATGTGTGACTTATTTATTTCACAGGAGTATATCCTCAATATGCATCCAGTTTCCAACTGATGGGCAAATGGGCTGTTTCCACATTTTAGCTATTACAAACTGTGCCACTATAAACATAGTGCACATACATCACTGTGATATGATTCTTTTAATTCTTTTGGAAAGATACCCAGCCGAGGGATGGCTGAGTCAAATGGAACCTCTAGTCTCAGCTCTTTGAGTTATCTCCATATTGATTTCCATAGTGGTTGCACCAGTCTGCACTTCCACCAACAATGGAGAAGGGTTTCTTTCTCCCAACAAGCCCACCAACATTTGTTATTGTGTGATTTCTTGATAGCAGCCATTCTTTGTGAGGTGAGGTGGAGTCTCAGTGTTGTTTTCATTGGCATCTCTTGAATGACCAGTGATGTGGAACATTTTTCATATATTTACTTGCTGTTTTTACTTCTTTGTCTGAGAAATCGGGTCCTTATATTTGGGGAGCTCATTGCTTTGAGTTTTTTGTATATTATAGATAATAGTCCTTTGTCTTAGGAGGAGCTGGTAAATTTTCTTCCCCACATTGTAGGTTGCGTCTTAGTTCTGTTGATGGTTTCCATTGCAGTGCAGAAGCTTTTAAGTAAGATGAGATCCCAGTTGTTAATTCTTTCTACTAGTTCCCTTGCTACTGAGGATTTGTTCATAAATTATTACTTCTTACAGTTCTGATTTAGAATCCACTAGCTTTCTAAGGTATTGTAGAAATGAGCTGTCTTCCTGGGGAGATTAGGAGATTGTTGCAAGCTGTGGATCAGAGTTTTTCTTTTTGATATGGTTGGTCATTGTCTATTCATCTATTTAGTCTATCATTATAATCTTTCTGATCAAAGAGTTATCCATGGCTCAACATGGTCAACTGTGAGTGTATTAGCAATCGAGTCCTTCCCTAGATCATGACAATGGTAACTCATCAGTTGATTCTTCGGCATGGGATCATCTAAGAAAAAGCATCTACAAAAGATCACAACTAAGCACTAAATCTGTTTTAATACTTAAAGAGGAAGTATTAGAAACTTAGCAGAACTTGAGACTGGTCCACATGTGTCTGGTAAGTGGAAAAGCTTGGGTGTGAATCTAGCTAACTCCCAAGTTCTGCCTTTTCTTCTCAACTGAAAAAGATCACTAAATTTCTTAAAGAGTGGAAGGACTAATAGTTTCAGGAGGAGATAGAACCGTACACCAGTGGGAATTCAAGATAAACGTTTTTTCTTTAAATTGTCATTATTTGAAAATGACATGATTCTCTATTTAGAAGACCCAAAGAACTCCACTAAAAGTCTCAGCTTAATTACCAAATTCAATAGAGTAACTGGATATAAGGTCAACACACAAAAATCAACAGCTTTCCTATACAGGAACAACAGACTCACTGAAAGAGGAACTGGAAAAACAACTCCCTTCACAATAGTCTACAAAAAAATGAAATACCTAGGAATCAACCTAACAAAAGAAATCAAAGACCCCTACTCTGAAAGCAGCATCACTGTGTGAAAAGAGATTGGAGAGGATATCAGAAAATGGAAAGACATCTTTCACTCCACGTAGGAAAAATCAAAGATATTTTAATGTGTTCCATTTTGATTCAAACCTAGCAGAGGAATGATCTATTTTGTATGAATAAGTATTCACATAAAAGTAGCTGAACTTTTTATCTAATGGCCACAATACAGTATATAGGATCTATGTTCATAACAAAATTGAAACAGCATAACTATTACACCAGTTTTCAGGTAATGGTACACCAAGAATACTGAAAAGAGAAAAAGAGTACGAGAAAAATGTTCCAGCTCCTCTTTTGCTCTTTCTCTGTCTCCTCTCACTCTCTCTATCCCTGTGTGTGCATGCAAATGCACACACACATGCACACACACATTTTCCCTAGATACAATTTTAAGCTTTCATTTTTTTCTGCACATGCGCAGTCTCATACTTTACTTACAGGAAAAGACATTAAGTAAAAGGAAACAGTTTTACTTCCTTTTGAAATTTGAGATCTTCCCTAGGACATTGTATTCAGTCAGGTTCATGTTATATTTATACAAAAAGCTCAGTAATAGAAAGTCATAGAAAATTTGAGGTGTGATTTTCATGTATCTTAATACCAACCTATAAAAATGATAGATCTTCAGTTGAAACAGTACAACCACTTTTCTTTGTCATACCTTTCAAAAGTTCATTGCAAATATTCTGTGAAGCCCGTGGCCTAATGGAATTAGTTTGCAAGGTAAAAAAAAAAAAAAGTGTTATAGCTAAAAATATTTCAGTGCTTTTAATGTATACATCTTTCTATCACATACACATAAAAACTGTGCATTCTGTAAGTTTTAGGTTCCCCCAAATATTATATGGTGTTTGATACACTTCTAATCACATCTTTTGCTAATAAATCATAAACACATATACACACATATATGTGCTATAAGTAGAATATTTTGCAAAGCAGACAAAACAGTAGTAAAATTGTAATACAAGACATACAAGAAGCCAGAGAGAAAACATTTAGATTGATGAATTCTAAATGAGATGAAATAAATATGATGACTACAATTATTTCAAGTTGGAAATTCTTTATTAGAGATGGTAAGAAAGTGAATATAAATTATCTAACATTTAAAATGACCTAAATGTCAAAAAATATTTCAATTACAAACTCAATATGCATCATTTTCATTTACTAAAGAAGCCAAATCACAATGTTATTTTTACTTTATGAATTTTCCTTTTGGTGTTCAAACCCAGAAAAGGAATCATATTTCCACTTTGACTGCAAATTCAGTAGGGCTGTGGGATATTTAAGAGGTGCTTGTGGTGGTTTCAGGCTAAATTTACAGAAACTAGAAGTCTTGGATGAATCACAAAGCCAACAACTTAAAGTACAATGGAAAATTCTTTACATATGGAGTACGTTTTTCCTCAGAGGATGGCTATCTGACGTTCAGAAGTAGAGAAAATAAATTGATGTAGTGTTGATTCATCTGCAACTCCGGAGCAATAATTCACTCATTCTGCATTTAAAATAGCATCCTAGCCTTTAAACAACAAGTATATAATAAATTGAGTAAAAAGGTTATGAAAAGGATCTAGGCCTAATTTGGAAAGTATATATTTGCAATGGTTATAGTCCTTTCTCATCTCAGAAGAATAAAGTGATAAGTTGTAGGAAAGACCATATCAGAACTTTCATTATTTAACCAGGTCCACACGATACTTTTTATTGATAGAATGAATTGAATATTATCAAAACTTAAGTGCAGTGGCTTTAGACCACACAATATGTCTTTGTTTCTTAAGAAGGCTACTGTTGAACTGAGCAGCAATCATCAATCAGCTGAAAAAAATCAAACAGAGTTATAAATCTTAAGTTTTGGCTACTAACAGTTTATAGCTTGGAGCAGATCTCACATGTCACCTCACATGCTCTGGAAAAGATGGTGTCAGCATTTATGACCAAAGACCTTTTCGGTGCTAACATTTATCTTTACCATAATAGTGACAAAAGCAACAATATTGATAATAACAATAAATTGGAAGAACACAGCTACTTACGGTCTAATTATTTCTTTACCAGTGAGTTGCAAAAATAACTTAGCTGGAGATATATATCTGGTTCTTAGTTGATTTTTCTTTCTTTCTTTCTTTCTTTTTTTTTTTTTTTTACACTATGGAGAACAATACCAATTCTTTTGCAAACAAATTCTACTAAACCTTAGGATTTCATGTAGGTACTTCTAGCAAACTTGAAAACATGCATTCACACACATATCTATATATAAAATAGTAGAAAAGCAAAACAAAGCACCATGTCTACTTAAATATTAATTTTTCCAATCATCGTACAACTGGAGCCCCTCCATACATCAATGTTGCCAAGTTATCTTATTTGTGCTGATTCCAAAAGAAAGAACTCTCCGCCATTACATTTTAATTGAAAAATATTCTGAGATTTTTCTGAAATTTATCTTCAAATACCTTTCTACAAATATTTTTATAATGAGCTATATGGAAAGTCATCACATTATTTCTAATGCTTGTTTTTTAAATGATTATCTGTTTTCACTCAGTGACTTTATAATAAATAAATTATAAAAATAAATATATGAATAAAACTAATATTTTTATGTGTTTTATTATTAAAGTTGCATGGACATATGTAAATAAAAGTCTAAGATTTTTAAATTTGAAATTTTTGAATATACTATACTGTAAGTTTTCTTTTGTGTCTAACCTTGAATAATTCTAAACATTTGGCTGGACAGGAAATCTAAATATTATCTTAAATTTTGTAATCTTTGTCAAGCATGGTTGCCTGCTGAGTTTCTTCTAAAGGGGATTTGAATGTACCAAAATGTCATCCTACTCCTGGGAAATTCCTTAGATAAATTCAAAGTCTTTATTGGTAAAATAATACTTTCAACACATAATGAAACATTATGTACATTCAGTATGAAATTGCTTCTTATTGTAGTGAAAACAGACAACAGTTCACTTGAAATCAGCCTTCCTCTGAACAAGGAATGTATCTATCATGTCAAGAGCTTTGATAAGGTTGTTTCATAATAGCAGAAGGAACCAAATGATTTCCTATGCTATTCTTACACTCTGCGGACATGTTATGTGTTTTGTGGGCTTTAATTAATAAAAACTATCATGCTTCATTTGTGTAAATCTTTGGGTATACTGTAATTTCCTTTGATTTTGGTAGTACTCTGCACTGAACCCAGCACCAGTATATGCTAGGCAAATGCTGTACCATTGAAAGCTCCATCCCAAACTTCCAGTTTGTTATTCTACATTAATAATTTTGGACTATTTCCATCTATTAAATTCTCACAAAATAGATCATAAGTTTAAGGAAGAATAAAAATAGAAGCGAATAGCTGAGTAAACAAATTAGTTTACTCTCTTTGCTAACAAAACCAAATAAGTGTTATATGAAAGATAAGTTACCATCTTAGTACTTAACTCTCCACTCAGTTGGCTCAATCTTATGAAGATGTGAATCAAAACATTTATCTGTATAATTTTCTAAGATAGTTTCTTCTTGTGGTATTTTATATCTTCTAAGGGTTACACTTGCTAAACCATTCTGGGTCTATGACTTTCAGAACACTTCCCCTTTTTTGTATTTTTATTCTTATCACTACATACTTATAGTACACAATGATTATGTTCCCTTTGTGAAATTGGTATATGTATATTACATTTCTTAATATTTTTATTTGTCCGCTTCCATCCTCTCCTTCCCACTCCCTTTGTCTTTTGTTCTGTTTCCCTTTTGTATAATATGTATCTCATTTTCTATTATCGATCTCTGATTTTGTTCTTTAATTCTTTATGTTTGGGATTTCCTCATATAAAAGAAACCATGCAATATTTAAGCTCATGTTTCTGAGTTACTTCAGTTAATATTACTGTTTCAAGGTGCATCCATTTTCCTACAAATTACTCAATGTTTTCCTCCTTGATAACAGACTAACACTGCACTGTGTATAAATGTTTTGTTTTCTTTATGCATTCATTTGTTAAGGGACATGTAGATCCAAGATTTAGCTATTATGAATCATGTTTCTTTAAACATGGATATGCACATATCACTGTAATATAATGTTTTTAATTTTGGGGGAAGATACCTAGAAGTAGAATAGCTTGGTTGAATGGAATTTCTATTTTCAGTCTTTTGAGAAATCTCCATATTGACTTCCATAGTGGTTATACTAGTTTGCATTCACACCAGTTTTTTCCTTGCAACATCACCAGCCTGAGTTTTTATTTGATTTCTATATGATAGCCATTCTGTTTGAAGTAAAGTGGAAATTCCGTGTTGTTTCAATTTGCCTATGTCGAATGGCCTGTGATTTAAAATATTTTTCCATGTATTTTTGCCATTTAATTAATTATACTTTGGATTTTTTTTTACTGTTATAAAAAATACATTGTACTACTATATGAATTTTAAGATAGTTTTCTCTAGTTCTGTGAAGAATTCTACTGGTAATTTGAGTGTGAAAGCATTTAATCTCTATCAATTTTGAATGTATGGAAATTTTGACAATATTTATTCTGCCTATCCAAGAAAATGGGATGTATTTCCATTTTCTGATGTTCTTTTAAATCTCTTTCTTCAGAGTTGTGTAGTTTTCCTTAAGAAGTCTTTCACTTATTTGGTTAATTCTTAAGTATTTATTTTTTCTTGATCCTGCCATGAGGGGTATTTTTTATCTAATTTCTTTCACAGTGAATTCATTATCAGTGAACAGAAATGCTTTTTTTTTTAAGAATGCTAGCACCTGTTTAATCACTGGATTTCAGTTTTTACAAATAATCTTAAGACAGTTCAGCTGCAGAAATACTTTTTTATGTGTTGAGGTTTTATCTTACTACATGACTACATTTGGTTATTAATTCTAAGAGTATTTTTGTATAATTTTGGGTGGATCTTCTTTGTAGAAAATCATATCTGCAAATATATGAAATTTTACTTCTTCCTTTGCTATACATATCATTTTTATTTCTTTGTCTTATGTGATTGTTCTGGTTAATATTCCAAGTACTATTGTGAACTAGAGTAGTGCTAGTGGGCATCTTTGATGTGTTCCAGATTTTAGAGGGAAAGATTTCAGCTTTCCACGATAAATGGCTTTATCAGATTACAATGAGGTCCTTCTACACTTATTTTCTTCAGGTTTTTTTTATCACAAATGGATGTCGGGTTTTGTCAAGGGCTGTTCTTGATCTATTACGATGATATAATTTTTCCTGCCTTCTGTATATATATATTCATTTATGTATATTGAGTCATCCTTGTATTACTGGCATGAATCCCACCTGGCCATGATGTATAATCTTTTAATGATTTGTTACATTCTATTTGCCAGGATCTTATGGAGTATTTTTGCATCTATGTTCTGGACATTGGCAGTAGTTCTTATTTTTCGTTAGTTATTTTCTGGTTTTAGAATTCAGGTAATGACAACATCCAAGAATGCCATTGAGAGTACCAATTCCATTTCAATTTCATTCAAGAGTTAGAAAAAGGATAAAAGGGTTAAAGGAGTATTGGTGTTAGATCTTCTCTAATGTGCTTGTATAAATCAGCAGTGAATCCATTGGGACCTGGGCTTTTCTTTGTTGAATTTTTTTTTCCTCTGTATTAGCTTATATTGTATACATATTGAATATCAGTTCTTACAGATGTATCTTATTGTCTTAAATAACTGCATAAAGTTAGACAACATAGAAGAAGAATCATAATCACCATCGTTTATTTCTAGGTATTCTTAATTTAGATAATATACAAATACAGAAAATGTCTTCTTTTATCAGTTTGTTACTTCATGTGTTTAGTACATAATATTCACTTTCCTTGTGGGAAGTTGGAACATGTATATAACATAGCACAATTCCTTTAATTATCTCCCTTCCTTTCCTTCCTTCACCTGTCCACCCATCTCTTGACCCCCCCCTTTAAGAGATTTGCAGTACATAATGTTTAAATTCTCGGTGTAGATTTTGTACATGTACATAATATCTCAATTCATTTTTTCATTGCTATCCCTTCCCTCTGTCCAACTCTTGATCCTCTTCATCTTTGAGAATGACTTCTCCCTATACTTCCTATTAATTATCTTTCAATTTCTTCATTTTTACTCTGTGTTTCTCATAAAAGAGGAGAAACCATATGATATTTAAGCTTGTGCATTTGATTCATTTCACTTACCATTATATTATAAAGGTACATCAAATTCCTCAAGTATATCATATGGCCAAGTATTACTTCACTGCAAATAATATCATATTTTCTTTATGCTTTTCTCTTGTGATGGACATATGGGCTGCTTATAAAATTTATTATGAATTGCACTGCCGTGAACATGTATATTTTATTTAATGTGATCCCATTTATTGATTCTCAGAACTATTTTCTGTACTAGTGGGATTTTGGTTCAGAATTTCCTTGCCTAAATCTATGCCTTCAAGAGTTTTACCTGTCTTATGTTCCAACAAGTTTAATTTCGTTGCCCATTATTGGAATATTAAGCATTTATCTTTTTGCGTCAGTTTTTAAATGATATGTATATAGGACTCTACCCATTTTTTAAAAATTCTTCAGTTTATTGGAATACATCTTTCAAAGTAGTTACTAATAATTTCTGGATTTGGGGAGAGTTGCTTTCTCCTTTTTCATTTTTAATTGCATGGATTTTGGTCTTTCTTTTTTTTTTTTGGTAAGATTGGACAAGGGTTGGTGTATTTTGTTTTTCCTTCAATATAAGAGTTCTTTATTTCATTGATTTTTTCATAGCTTTTAGTCTCAATTTTATTAATTTCTTCTCTAATTTTTAAAATTTCTATTTGTCCTAGCTTTGGATTTATAATGTTCTTTTTTTTTAGGACCTTAAGGTTCATCATTAGATTTTTTTTTTTTTGGTTCAGTCTGTTTTTCTGATGTTACCATTCACAGCTAAAACTTCTCTTAAGACTTCTTTCATTGCATTGTATATATATTCTGATATGGTGTAACAACATTATCATTTGATTGTAAGAACTGCCCAACTTCTTCTTGGTTTATTCTGTGATATATTGCTTATGCAAGAGAGTATCACTTAATTTCTGTGCAGTAACATAAGTTCTGTGGTTTCTTTTGAAAGAATTTCAGTTTCATTGCACTACTTTCCAGGACACATGGTATACTATCAATTGTTTTTCACTTACTTAAACATGCTTCCTGGGCTACTGTGCGATCTATTTTGGAGAAAGTTCCATACGCTGCAAAGAAAAATGTTTATGCTACTCTTTTGGGGTGGAAAGAACTTTAGATATCTTTAAAATTCATTTTTTTGAAAGATTACTTCAACTCTGATATTTCCTTTTTAATGTATTAAATATTATTAATAGAAATATTTTATTTTCCATCAATTTTGAAAGATAGTTTTGCAGGATATACTAGTCTGGGTTGATAGATCTTTTTTAGAGCTTGAAACTTCAATCCAAATTATTCTTGAAGACATAGGTGTAGGCAAACCCCAATCATATAGGAAATATTGTAAAGAATCAACAACTGGGATCACATCATATTAAAAAAGCTTTTACACAGAAAAAAGAAACCAACAGAGTGAAGAGACAACTTACAGAATGAGAAAATAATTTATCAGCTATTCCTCATAGGACTAATATCTAGAATATATAGAACTGAAAAATGTCAGGCCCAAAAAATTTAAAGATGAAATCCAAAAAATGGGCGTCTGAAATAAATAGGCACTTTTCAGACATAGAAGTACAAACAGCAAATCAACATATGAAAAAAAATTTCACCATCACTGATCATTTGAGAAATGCCAATTAAAACAACATTGAGATTCCAACTCACTCCAGCAAGAATGACTACCATCAGGCAAGGGATTTACCTCAGTGGTCAGCCACCTGCCTCACAAGCACAGACTGGAGTTCAATCCCAGGCACACACACACACAAAAAAAAACAACTATCAATATTAGAAAATGAAAAAATTGAAATAAAGTTTGTAAATGGGGAAGGGAGGAAGGAGTGAAAGGAGGGCAGGGACAAGGGGAAAAAATGAGAACCAAGACCTTGTAAGGGTACAAGATCACAGTTATGAATGTAACTGTATTGTATATCTAGAATGTACCAATAAACTCAATTAAAAAAACCCAAAAATCCTCAAGGGCCAGGAATTTAGCTCAGTGGTTCAACCACCTGCCTCGCATGCACAAAGACTGGAGTTTGATCCCCAGTACAGAAAACAAAAAATAGGGCCAGGGATTTAGCTCAGTGGTTCAGTGGCCTGCCTTGCAAGTGCAAGGATCTGAGTTCAATCCCCAGTACCAAAAAAAAAGAACTCAAACAATAAAAAGTGCTGCTGAGGCTAAGTGGGAAAATAAAACATTCTTCAATGTTGGTGGGAGTGTAAATTGATAAGACCACTATGGAAATCAGTATGGAGATATCTCAAAAACTAAAACTAAAGATTTCATTTGACCCAGCTATTTCCCTTCTAGATATCATCCCCAAAGAGTTAAATACATCATATCACACTGATATATCCACAACCATATTTATAACAGCACAGTTTATAATAGTTAAATCTTAGGAACAGCCCTTATGCCCATCAGTGGGTGAATAGATAAGGAAAATGTGGCTTTTCTATACAGTGGATTACTGTTCTGTCATGAAGGAAAATCTCGAGGCATTTTTCGGTCAGTGGAGGCACATGAGATCATAGTGTTAAGTGACATAAGTCAGGCACACATGTTTAAATATTGTATTATTTCCCTTGTTTGAGAAATCCAAATGGTAAATAAATAAAATAAAATAGAGGATAGGTATTAGTAAATAAGAAGAAAGTGTTCTAATGGGCAAGGAAATGAGGGATTGGAAAGGAGAAATGATGGAAGTAGATGGGGATTAAAAAATTAAAAAATGGAAAGAAAACTAAAAAATTTTGAAAATGAGAAGGGCAAGGATTAATGGGGAGAAAGGGAAATCTAGACACAAACCATAAAACACGCAGACACAAGTTACATTCTAGTGTGGAAGACAGAAAATCAGAATGCATGCAAACAAATGCATGCATAATTACAGTGTATAAAAATGTGATAATGGAAAGAAAAAGAGAAAAACGGGAGGGATGACCTAGTTTGGTAGGATTTTTTATACAATTTTTACAAAACAATCCTATTAAATTATTCATTGCCAATAAAATAAATCAATTCCACTACTCTCATAGTTTACAATAGTTATTGGGAAATATGTATCTCTTCATAGATTTTTGTGGTTATTTGAGTAAGCATCAAAAATACCATTATTATGTAATTCTGAGGTGATGTATTTTGTCCAAAATATGGAAAAAGATTATGGTTGAAAATATCCCATTGCCTTAAATAGGGTTCTAAGTTTTCAGTTTTTCTGTGGGATCCTTAGGAACAAACCCATATTTCATAATTGTAACCCTTTTCAGTCTGCCATGAATTTATAGTTATAACCAAATGATATGAATTTAGGGAATACATTACAAAGTCTTGAAAAAAAGAGTTGTGTAATTATGTGTTCATAATTACATCCCTTGATGGTATTAGGTTTGCTGGGAATTTCCAGGCTGTGAGCAGTAGCTGTATTCTGCTAATTATTATACCCATAATCTGGTTGCCTAATTTAGAGCTTTTTCTCAATAAAAGAAGATGCTAGGAATAATATCAGTCAACTCCACATATTTTGATTAGTGAAAATAAGTGCACTGTGTTCTGTTTGCTACTGTAGGGGAAGTGTTTATTCTTAATTTAAATTTCCCCTGGTCAATACCAGAACTTCTTAGGACTTTGTGACCTGGTAGGAGAGAAAGTGATCAAAGCCCAGAAAAGTAAAAAAGCAGAATTTAAACAACAATGCCATGTCAGATACCACGTTATAAAATGATGCCATAGCAGATATGTGAACTTCGGCAAGGACCTTTCAGGCCAGAATAAGTATGAGGAATTTCTCTAATTCCAAGAGTAATAAATGGGGGTAATGTTTTGCAGATATAAAAAAAGAAAGCTAAATTGAATTCATTAGAAATATATCTCCAAATCAGAGATATTTAAAAGTAGGTAAGTCCCAGCTATACAAGACAGCCTGTTGATAAGATAGGCTCTCAGGTAGTAGGTAACATTTAAGACTGACTTAATTTTCTCCATAACTGCTTGTACCTTCGCATAGGCAAAAAAATAAAAAACAAAAGCCTTTGGTAATGAAGAGAATGCTTTGTAAAATTTAGCCAGAAGAATGGGCTGACTTTGTGCAAGGCTCAGGGCAAGCTGGCTATAACATTTAGACAACCCAGTTGCAGACATATTGCAGAACCTAGGGTAAAGTTGTATTTTAGAGGAACCACTTGGAAGAATTACTGGGAAATAAGGAAATGAGTTAGACAGTGAAGCTTGAAAGAAGAACCAAAAATCTGGCCCTATTTGAACAAAAGTATAGCAAAATAATTTCAGTAACCCCTGCTGAAGACAAGTAAAGCAAAAAGAAGCAGTGTTGAAGGTACGTGAGTCAAGAGGGAAATAAGAGCTGGACTGAATAAAAATTAGACAATTCTAAAATTGTGGGAGTAAATGTATTAAGGGTTAACTGCTAAGCATTTTTCCTTAGGACTTCTTTCTAGACAGGAAACAGATTGGGCTCCAACTCCTGATAATTAAACATTGGAAGGAACTAGAGGGGTTGTGTCTTAGTGTAACTGGCATAGGGACACTGGGTTGAGGCATGAGAGAGAAGCTCTGGCATTCACCCAACAGTGGCCTGGACCTCCACAAAGCTATTCAAAATTGTCTACCACTATGAAAAATTCCTGGGCAGTAGGGCATGTAGCAGGCAAACTTAAATTAATCACCTTTCGTAGTGGAGCTAAGTCAAATCAACGATGATGGTTCAAAGGCTCCTTGAGATTGTAGAATCCCTTTACATCTTCTGAAGCACTAGTGCTGGAAGAACTTTTGATTTACTACCACATGGACACATCAATGTCTGATGAAAAGGAGAAAGAAGGTACAAATAGCTCATTTACCTAATTCTAGTCTCCTGTAACAGAATTATTGAGGGCCAGGGATCTAGCTAAGTGGTTTTGCTGCCTGCTTTGCAAGAATAAGGTCCTGAGTTCAATCCCCGGTAACAAAAGCAAACAAACAAACATCAGCTGAAACAGAATTATTGGGAACAAAGACATAGAATAAGTCATGGAGTATGCTATAATTATATTTTTAGCAGTCTGAAGTTTATGCAGAACCAATACTTGTGTTGTTTGTAACACTCTCTTAACAAGGTGCATATGTCAAATATGGCTGCAGGAAGCAATATTTGCAAACTGCAGGTAAAAGAGAGATTATGATTGCAATATCAGTGAGACCAATAGATTAACAAATCGCAGATTATTTCAAGGAGACATAATCACTCTCATATTTTGGAAAGAAGAATCATATACCAATTACTGAAGGTGCCCTTTTCTTAGAGACAGGCACATAGGGAGGTGAGAGGAATGAGCAGCAGCCAAATTAAGTTCATAAACCCAAAAGCTCAAGAAGGGGATACAGATAGAAATTGGATCACTATTACAATAAATAGAACAAAACAAGCTTATCATAGGAAAAGTGAAGACTCTCAATTTTTTCAGTATTCATGTCCCATAAACCAGTGAAAATTTGGAAAATTGTGTCCATAACTGCTTCTAGACACACAAAAAACTTTCATAAGCATTCAAACTCCCTACATTCCATATTTTAAATTCTTGTCACATTGGGCTTAGAATATGTGTTCAGTTTGAGGCCTTTTTTTACAAAAGAGGGTTAAAAGAAAATGACTCAAAGTAAAAAAAAACTGGGTAAATTACTTTTAATAAAGATAGAAGAGGAAATAATAATTGAACCATGTTAACTTTATTTACCAATGCTATTTGTGTTTATTCTATTAAAAGGATTTTAAAAGCAAACAGAGGTTTTGATATATGAAAGATTTCATCATAGAATTCAGACTTATCCCACTTTTTAAAATTTTGTAGTTTATTTTTTATCAAACGTTAAATGAAGTCATAATAAAACTTACAAGTATAAATTAGTTTTGGTGAAAAGCTATTTACTACAATCAGTTTTAGAACCATAAGTATGGAGTAACAGTAATATTATTTGAGAGAGACCACCTAGTATTCCCTATTGACCCAAAATAAAATATCTGTTTACCATTCAGTTAAGAAGTGGCAGCCCCTCAGTAAATACTCTTTTTCTTAGAGAGTTCAAATATTCAATCATCATTAGTCATCAGTCATAGCTCATATTATTCCTGCCTAATGAGCTGGGACTTAACAATACCTGTCATATTCTGTTCCATTTTGAAAGTTAACATACCTACCTGCCAAAACCCAGATGACACTCTGTGAAGACGAGCTCTGAAACAACTTCTATGTATCAGTCTTTTTTATTATCCTTCATACTATCCCCTAAACAATTCTTCAGTTTGAATATGGTATTATTACTACAGAAATCATTAATTTCCAAAACACTGTTTTTTATTTTAAAATATAATAATATAACTCACACAAAATGTCTACAGAATTCTGTACTGAAAAATAGAGTATTTTCATTTAAATCCAGTTCTACATCAAACACCTAAAACTAGGAAATGTCTCATTATGGGTCAGATATACCATAACTCATAGGTCAGTCTTATTATTCTCCATACTATCCTCCAAAAAAGTCTTCAGGTTCAATGTTATTATTCCTCCAGAAATTATTAGTTTAATTTCAAATAGATTATGCATTTAATTTTTAAAATATAATACCATGGCTCTTCTTATTCAAAATGTCTACAGAATTCTGTAGTGCAAAATCATGTGTTTTCATATAAATTCAGTTCTATATCAAACAACTAATACTAGGGAATGTCTCATTAAATGGCAAATATACCATAACTGGATGAAAATTAATCCATCTCCATTTTAAAAAGTATGAATTCGATAGGCTGTTTCAGTGATTCTATATATGTCTTTGATATTGACATTATGGTCTTTGAATTTAATAAAATGTGTTCAAAGTAATGGCATAACTCCATTTTTATTTTATTTTTAAAAACTTCCTGGTACTAAAAAATAAAAACAGGAACAACCAAAAAGTAAGTATGTAGCTGTCTTTCAGTGAGTTTTGTAAACAGCAAGGCTAGATATATATATATATATATATATATATATCTGAGTTTAATATTACCTTCTCTGACATTTAAATCAATTTTGTAAATAAACTATTGGAAAAATATATATATATAGATTGCATCTACTTCAGAAATACAGGAAAGACTTTCTGTGTTGCCAAAATACCCCTTAAAAACTGAATCTACTCCCAATAGCTGTTATCAGGATATGTTGCACCTTAAGTATTATTAACACATAAAAACAAATTCTTCATATTTTGATTATGTGTCATAGGATTTATTAATGAAATGCTCCCCAAAAGAAGAATAATGTCAAAATACTGTTTGAAATTTTCTAAATAAATCTTGAAAAATACCATCAAAATGTCATGAAAACATATTTTTAATTTTCATTATTCATGATTTCATAATGGTTATACATCATGCCAATCATTAGAACTCCAACAGAAGTGTCCATCACATGGCACACCAGGAATGGTCCTGCCTACTGTGGGGGTCAAACTTTCAATTCCTAACAGGATATCCACCTTGTTTACCCTCAGAATAATGATACACAGGTGACTATCAAACAAGTCCTATGATTAAGGAAGAGTATAACACTCCAGAGAAGGAGAAAGTCTACCTGGAAGAATCAGTAGCTTCAAGGAAAAACAACAGATGGGACGATAGTGCTAAGTACTAGCCCCCCCCCAAGCCCATAACTATTGTAAACTAAAAATGAAAACAAACCAGTGTGAAGCTTTACCCTGCGAATGACTGTCATTTCTTCACAGTGGGACACAGTAGGAGAAGAAGTCTAGTTTTCTACTGAGCATTTTGCCAGAGAGAGTTTAATCAGGCACCATTTGGGGAAGGAGTTTATCTTGTGAAACTGAATCATGTAACACCCACATTACATCTTCACTCTAGCACTGAATTGTTCCCCTACCACAGTGACTGGATGGGAGACAGCCATGAGAGACAGACTTGGAAAGAGTGAGGGTTAGATGTAGATAAAGCTAAATTATATTCCTTTTGAGCATTTTCTTCCTATTTCACATTACCTAGTACACATTTTGGTCCTTATTTACATTTTCAGTTTATCATACCAGAGAGAGAGAGAGAGAGAGAGAGAGTATAATATTTATGTGTGTCCAATTTATTTCACTTAAGGGTATAGTCAAAGCGCATCCATTTATCTATAAATATCTATAACTGTCTCAAGTTTCTATAAATGTCTCTTGTTTATACTCCTTTATGGAAGAGTAGTACTCCATTGTATAAAAAAAAAAGTCATTTTATCCACGTATTGATTGATGGGAATTTGGGTTGTTTCCAAGATTTAGCTATTTCAAGCTGTATTGCTAGGAACTTGAGTGCACATATATCCTTGTGGTAAGATGCTTTAAATTCTTTTGAGTGATGCCTAGAGGAGGGATTGCTGGGACAAATAGCACCTCCAATCCTAGTTTTCTGAGGAATCTCCACACTGATTTTCGCAGTGGTTGCATGAGTCTACACTTCCATGAACACTAGAGAAGGGTTCCTTTTTCTCCACAGCCCCACTAGAATTTATTGTCGGCTGATTTCTTGATATTAGCCATTCTTTTTGGAGTTAGATGAAATCTCAATGTTGTTTTAAATTGCATCTCTCAAATTATCAATGATGTTGAACATTTTCTCATGTATTTATTTGTCATTTCTACTTCTTCATCTGAGAATTATCTATTCATTTCAGATATCCATTTTTGGACTGAATCTTCAAATTTTGGGAGGCTAATTTTGGGAGTTTTTCATATATTCTAGATATTAGTCCTTTTAGGAACCAGTGGCAATTTTTTTTCAACTCTGTGCATTGTCTCTTCACTCTGTTGGTAGTTTATTTTGCTGTGTAAAAGCTTTTAAATAAGATAGTATACCAGTTAATCATTCTTTGTGATATTTCTTATGATTGAGTTTTTTCCCTAAAATATTTGACTACACCTATGTCTTCAGAAGTTTTACTTCATCTATCTTCCAGCAGATTTAGAATTTATATATTAATATTTAGAGCATTGACTCGTTTTCATTTTAGTGCATGGTGAAAGATATGGGTCTAGATTTAATCTCAGCACCTGGAAAGGCAGTTTTCCCAGCACCATTTATTAAAGAACTGATCTTCCTCCTAGTGAAGGTGTTTAGTCCCTTGTCAAAGATAAGGTGGCAGAGTGTGTTTGGAGTTATTTTTGAATCTACTAGCCTATTTTTTCCAGTGCCACGCTGTTTTTATCAGTATAGCTTTGTAGTATAATTTCAAGTCAGGGATTGTGATGTCTCCTGCTTTATCTTTGTTGCCCAGAATTTCTTTCAGTATTCTGGATCTCTTCAGGTTCCCAATAAACTTTAGGAATGTTATCTCTAATTCTGTGAGATACACTATTGGTATTTTGATCAAGATTGTATTATATGTGTATAAAAATTTTAACAACATGACTGTTTTCACTATATTGATTCTTTCAAACCAAGCACAAGGAATATCTTTCTATTTTCTGATATCCTCTTTGGTCTCTTTTTTTCAGAGTACTGTGTAGTTTTCAAAGGAAAGTTCTTTTTCTTGATTCATTGGATTGATTTTTCAAAGGCATTTTCTGTTTATTGAGATGATCATGTGATTTTTTTTGTTGCATCTGTTTATGTGGTGAATTATATTTATTGATTTGCATTTGTTGAACCAGCCTTAAAACTTCTGCATAAAGCCTACTTATATGATCTTTCTGGTC
This sequence comes from Fukomys damarensis, assembly GCF_012274545.1. Lineage (NCBI taxonomy): Eukaryota > Metazoa > Chordata > Mammalia > Rodentia > Bathyergidae > Fukomys > Fukomys damarensis. The sequence goes on from NW_022900926.1 coordinate 47,338,794, forward strand.
ATTTGTTGAATTCTGTTTGTAAGTATCTTGGTGAAATTTTTGTGTCTGTATTCATTAGAGAGGTTGGGCTATCCTTCATTTTTTTCTTGGATCTTTCTTTAGTATTTGAATCAAGATAATGCTAGCATCCAGAAATATATATGAGAATATTCCTTCCCTTTAAATTTCATTAAAGAATATGAAGTGCATTGTCATTTGTTGTCGAGAAAGGCATGTTTCCCCCAATTTCTACATCAGTGAGTTTATTATTTGTGTGTGGGAATGTTATTGATTTTTTATTATTGACATTGTATCCATCTATGGTACTGAATTTGGTTATTAAATCTAGAAGTCTTTTGCTAGAGATTTTTGGGGTTTTCTATGTAGAATATCATGTCATTAACAAAATATTGGTCATTTCAGAGAAGCAGATGAAAACAACATTGAGATTCCACCTCACGCCAGAAAGAATGGTTGCTCTGGATAGTGTTTTGAGCACTAAGAGGAGTGGTGCTAGAGGACATTCTTATTTGCATCCTGATTTTACACCTCTTTATATCACTTAAGAGTATTGCCTCAATGTCATCCATTTAGCTATAAACTTCTCTAATTTCTCCTTTTTATGGATGAGTAGTATTTCAAATAGTGTGAAATAAGAAGAAACGGGACAAGGGGGAAGGGGAAATTGGAGAGGTAGGGGGAAAGGAAAGAATGGAATGGAATTAATATGAGAAAATGAAAAATAATGGAAACAAAGTCTTTGTAGATGGGGAGAGAGGAAGGAGTTGAAGGGAGGAGGACATGGGGAATGAGGAAAAAGTAAAAAACAAAGCAAAATTGATTATGAAAAGGTAAAAATTTCCAACAATGAATGTCATTATGTTGTATACATTAAATGTACTGATACAATTAATTAAAAAAAAATAATAAATGCTGATGAGACTATGTTGTAAAAGAAACACATTTTATTGTTATTGATAATGTATACCAGCATAACTACTATAAAGATTAATGTAGACATTCCTCAATAAACTAAGACATTTCATTTATCCTAGGTATTTCCCAACTATGTATTTTCCTGAAAAAAATTTAAAAATCATCATATTACAGTGATACATGCATATATATATTTATAGCAGCATAATTTATAATATTTATATTTTGGATTCAGCCTATATGTCCATCAACTGAGTAAAGGATAAACAAATTGATATTTACACATCATGGAGTAATATTTTGCATAAAGAAAGACACACTTGAAGCATTTGGATGTAAATAGTTGCATCTTGAGATTCTTGGGTGAAATTAATCAGATGCGCAAGTTTAAATATTGCCTTGTCTCTCTTATATGAGAAAGTCAATTATAAAGAGAAAAATAAAGCATAGATAACAAGAAGTAAAACTTATTTTTCAATTAGGAAGGGGAACAAAAATTGAAGGGAGCAGGGAGGGATAGAATGAGAAGGAAGCAAAGAAAGAATTCACATGTGTATGTACACCTAGAAACACTCCATGATAAATGTAATCACTATGTACAAATTTGCAATGATGAATGTCATATCGTATACCTTAATGTGCCAATAAAATTAATTAATTTTAAAAAGTGATTTCTTATACAATTTAAATATCAAAGTTTTAACATAGCCTACCTGGTTCTACAGTAGCTCCCTTGTAGAGTCATCACCTGGTGTGTTCCTTCTTTTTCTGTTCCTCCGTCATTGTCTTTTAATTGTACCTTTACAATTTTTTCAATTTATTTTATTAGTGTATATTTGTGGTACTTAATGATCATACTCATCATGGGAATTCATATATATACAAAAATCTTGATTTTTTTGTCCTGTTCTTCCTCCTCTAACCTTTCTTGCCCTTTCCATTTACAAAAGTTCTATTTCCATTTTTTTCAATTGTTTTCTTCCTTTAAATCCATTTTCAATCCTTCCCTCCATCCTCTTCCCATCTCTTGTTCCTTTTCTCCTTTGAACAAATTCTACCATTTCCTGATATCTTTTCTCCATTTTTCTTCTCATTTAAACTGTTTCTAGTAAAAGTAGCAAGTAAAACTATGAAAAAATATTCCACGTCACTGGTCATTTGAGAGATGCAGATGAAAACAACACTGAGATTCCACCTCATCCCACAAAGAATTGCTGTTATCAAGAAATCACACAATAACAAATGTTGCTGTGGTTGTGGGGAGAAAGGAACCCTTCTGCATTGTTGGTGGGAGTGCAGACTGGTACAACCACTATGGAAATCAATGCAGAAATACCTCAAAGAGCTGGGACTGGAGGTTCCATTTGACCCAGCCATTCCTCTGCTGGGTATCTTTCCAAAAGAATGAAAAGAATCATATCACAGTGATATATGTGCACCTATGTTTATAGTGGTATAGTTTGTAATAGCTAAAACTTGGAAACAGCCCATTTGCCCATCAGTTGGAGGCTGGATAAAGAAGATGTGGTTTTTCTATAAAATGGAATATTACTCAGCCATGAGAATGAGAAATTAGATTCATTCATAGGAAAATGGATACATATTAAGGATATATACTCCTAAGTGAAATAAATAAGTCATGCATGTGTAAATACCGAATAGTTTCTCTGGTATGAACAAACTATAATAGTACATAAGATCCTAATGAGATAATTCATAATGTGAAATAGGAAGAAAAGGGCTAAAGGTACAGGGAAAGTGGGAAGGGTAGGGGAAAGTTAATAAGGGAAAGGAAAAAATATGAAAAAATGGAAAAATAGTGTTTGTACAATGGGGAGGGTAGGAGGAGGTGAAGGGAGGGCAGGGACAGGGGAAAAAATGAGAACCATGTAGTGTAAATGTACAAGACCCCAGCAACAAACGTAACTGTACTCTATACCTAAAATGTACCAATAAACAATGAAAATAAATAAACTTTGTTTCTCACACAAAACAATGTAATATTTAAATTTGTGTGTCTGATTTATTTCACCTAACAATATAATCTCTAGTTTGTCTAGTGTGAGATAATCATCAACTTACCTAAGAATGACTTATCTTTCTTCATGGAAAAATATTATTTCATTGTATATAAATACCACACTTTCTTTATTCATTCATCTGCTGTTGGACACATCCTAGGCTGTTTTTAAGATTTAACTATTATAAGGTGTGTAGCTATAAACATGAGTATGCATATATATTTCTATAGAAAATTACTAATTCTTCCAGAAAGATATCTGGAAAGGGAATATGTGAGTGAAATGAAACCTCTTTATTTACTTTTTTGAGGAATTTCCCTACTGATTGCCACAGTGGTTATACTAATTTACACTCTCATCAACAATGGAGAGGGACTCCTTTTCCCCCCAGCCTAGCCAACATTTGTTACTGGTTGACTTTTTGATGATAGCCATTCTTTCTGGAGTGAGATGGAGCCTCAGTGTTGCTTTAATTTGCCTTTCTCAAATCAATAAAGGGGATCACATCATATTTAAAGATTTCTGCACAGCAAAGAAAACCACCAACAAACTGAAAGACAACTACAGAATAGGAAAAAAAAATGCCTGCTACTCCTCAAACAGAGGCCTAATATCTAGAATATATAAAGAACTAAAAAAAATTAGACACCCCCAAATTTAAAGACTCAATCAAAAATGGTCATCTGAAAGTAATAGACACTTTTTCCATATATCTTTAACACACTAAGTAAATCTGTAGCTAAGTAAATATCAGGGCTTTTATGTTTGCTATTTCCTCCACCTAAAATTCTCCTCCCCCAGATATAGGCATACTCATCCCCAAACAGTATTAGGGTTTTGCCTAGTCATCCTGCAAGGAAGATTCTGAAGCATCAGAGTCAGATGTCTCATCAGTGGCATCTAAATTTACTCTTTCAAAGCACTACCACTACTGAGTTTCATTTTCCATATCTTTTAAAATAAAATTGAAGTTCTGTAGAAGCAGTATAAATAATAAGGCAATAATCATCACTTAATAAATATTTATTGAATAAATAAATGTTATTTTAGACCTTATCATCAATCAGTGGATTTATGTGTTGTGACTGTTATTTACAGTTTTAAATTTTCAGGCAGGTGTGTTATTGGAGGATATAACAGCACGACATCTTCTCTTTATCAAAGGACTTTTGTCATGTCATAAGTAGCAAAATAAATTGCTGTTTTCCAGAGCTCACACCATGCAGCTCTTTGCATTAAACTCAATAAGAAATAGGAGAGTTGATTTATATACAGATTTTTCCTGGACAGAGAATCTGATTACATCATTTGTTATAAAAATTATGAACCAGAGATTACATTTGACACTTCCTAGTTGAATATAAGCCAGAAACTACTTGAGAATGATCATTTCTTTTTTTCTTTACCATAAATTAATAGGTTAATGGCAGAATTATTACTTATTTACATTTTTCTTTAGCTAAACTTTAAAAAACTTTCCTATAGTATAATAGTAGATATAGAACAAAATTTTAAGATACAGGCTTTCCTATTTTAGAGCACTAATTTCAACATTTAAAGGTTGCATGTTTCTGTATATAACTTTATTCTCAGTTTTTTCTTCTGTCAGATGGGAAACAAAATACCAATATTGCAGTTTTGAAGGATGGACAATTATTGAATTACCAATCTGTGAAACATGTAGTCTGTCATATGGTAGGTGCCAGATGATTTATTTCCCTTTCCTTTCTATTTATCTCCACCTTACCAATTCCTAAACCAAGACCTTGTGAAGAAAGTAAGAACGAAATTACCCAGAAGTTTCCAGGGAATCTAGTGAAGGTACTTCACTGTTTGTGTAACAGGCATCTCTGTCCAGTATTAGCAGTCTGTTAGTGCCACAAACTTCTGGCCTTTTCATAATTTGGTTGTATTATGTTAGGGGTCCCAAGAAAGCTTTATGTGACTCAAATGAGGGTGTGTCAGACAGCAGAGTTGGGTGAGTATAGCTCCTCTGCTAATGCCTGATACCAAGGTCTAAGTCCTAGTCCATGAAGTGGCAAGGTCCTGCTGAGTTAATCTATAACTAAGGTCAGCTTGATGCCAACTAAATTCTTTCCCTCTGAATTACCCATTTGTTCTCTTCAGCAAGATATTAGTGCCTTTCCTTTTATAATCCTGCCTGCAATACCTGCTGTCACCAGGTGTCCTGAGGCATACCCTGCTACCTTGCGTCTAGTGTTTGGATTGAATGTCTTCTGTGCCTTTTATCTTTGCAACACAGAGAAGCTTAGATTAGCCTGAGACTCAGCTAGCACTCTTTATTACAACAGGTCTCTGGGATTAACTGTATTGGCTTACACTACATAGAATTAACCTGTGGATACAGAAAATTGAGCATAACAGATATTTTACCTTTCAGCCAAAGACAGTTCCTATTCAAATTGATGTTGCCCTTTATATAAAATATATTATATA